>NC_054492.1:7615554-7923963 GCF_017639515.1 Carcharodon carcharias | reverse complement strand
GCTTCTTCATCATTTTAAAAACATTTATTAAATCTCAATCTGCTCCAATGGAAGCACGGTCAGGAGCTCAGATCTCTCCTCTTAAGCATAGTTTCCCACCCTGGGTATTATCCTGGTGAATCGGTGTTGATGCACCCTGTTCTATGCTTTCTATGGTGGGGTCAAATGTGACACCAGGGTTGCAACCAGACCTAGGCCTAGATTTTTGTCCGTGCGTTGGGTGTGCAAAGTCAGGAGAATTCCTGGCTTTGTGACCCGACTTCTAAAAATGTCTGGCCGAACGTCAGATTTTCATTCTGGAATGGCGCGCTTTGTTAGAATTTCAAACAGGGTGGCCCCAGAGCGAGGTGTGGAGGATGTTGGGTGCAGGAGTGGGATGGGTGGATGGCCTGCCTCTCTGCATTGGCACTGTTTTGGAGTTTCTTTCGAAAAACAGGAAAACATAAAACAGTCATCCCTCCCTCCACCACTCACACCACCTCACATCCACACATAGTCCCCATGCCCCATCCATGCCAACCCATAACCCCCACCTCCCCTGGCCCTTCATACCCCCATGCCAATCTATGCCCCTCTGCCCACCCACTTTGGTCCTTCATACCTTCTATGCCATATGCCCCTCTGCCAGCCCCATGGCCCCCATACCCTCCATACCAAATTATGCCCCTCTGCTCACCCCCGTAGCCCTTTATAGTTCCTGTGCCAACTTAATGCCAAATCATGGGCTACCTACCATCCTTTTTCCTCACACCTATCATGCCGACCCATCCTGTACCCACCATGGGCAGATCCCAGGTCCCATGCTGAAATTAAATAAAGCTCCTAGTGTCTATTGCAGACTTTATTTTTTTAAAAACACTCTGGTTCATAAAACCCATTTACTATATTTACATTCCTTAATCTACATTATCCCTTATAACAACAAACATTTCATTCAATTACATTATCCCTTATAAAAACAAGTGTTGAAATTCATAGTCCCACTTCAAAGAGTTCATAACCACCTGGAGCTGTCAAACAAACTGTGAAATGGTAGGCATCCTACTGTGATAATGGATGGTTGTGAAATCAGTCATGCAGCACTAATCCAGTAATGGCAACCCTAAGGCTTATATCAACAGACAGAATGAATTAGCAGTCAATCATTTTTATAACATTCCAGACAATCTTTTCTAAGCTTAAGGACAGGAGTTTTAAATGCCTTGACAGCCTCACAGCTCCCTTTGATACTTCACCTTGACACTTACTGACATTTATTTTTGACCATTCCAATGAGCTTCACGTTACTTTATGCACTTTTTAGAAATCCCAAAGGGGACCTTAATTCTCTCAAGGAGTAGCTTATCTCCCACAAAGGTGTCCCAGGACCATATCCAAAGAGGTACCTTAGCCAAAAGGGTACCTTTGCTATGCAAAAGAATCCACAAAGTTCAGACCTGCTCCTGCCAAAGCTAATCTGCACACGTTAAGTTTCAGCCACCTCTCACACCAAAATCACACACAAGTGGAGGCAGCTGCTTATTCCTATGGGCAGCTGCTTCTGCGAAATGTGCACACACAAATCCTGACCCAGGCCCATTCCTGTCCCCATGAAAATAACAGGGGCCATCTTCAGGGACGAGACTTCCCGATTGAGGGCTCTTACACCATTTTCATCACGATGGGGAGGCTGTCTGTTGTGGTGAAAATCCAGCCCTTAATTTATGCTCATCAAGTGCTGGATTTCAGGTGAGCAGTTACTGTATTGTATTCTTTCGATATTTTAAACAGCTCAATTAGATGCCCAATTCTCTTTGGTCAAGCCCAATTTATCAAGCTCTCTCATCATTTACGAAGATCATAAAATGAAGCATTGTAATGACTACCAGAATATTCTGCTGCCACTTCTCACCGTGTCTGGACCCTTACAAACTCCAATACGAGTCATAAACCTTTTAGGTGGTCTCTATTCCAGTATCTGGAGAGGGCAGTTAATTCTGAAATAGTCTCTTGCTATAATTGAATGTGTTCCTGCAACTAAGTGGGTGAGCAACAGAAGGACTACTGCATGGCTCAAAGATAAAATAGAAAAAACATCTTTCAGTAAAGATGGTGGCGTTCCAGGTGGAACTTTCCCGCCATATGAATTTTATAAGGATGGTTGGGAATCTAAGCCTTATAAAGTTAATACCCTGGGAAGCTTCTATCTGGGCATTTGCCATGTTTATCCAGAAGTCTCAACCATCTGAACTGAAGAACCATCTGCTGCACAGATCTCACTGATTCCCACTGAACAGTGTGTTATTAGCCAATTTGTTAAGTAGGTTAGATGTGCAGCTGCTTTTTGGGGAATTGCATGACTTTCAGTGACAGCTACTTAGCTCCAACAGCGTAAGGGCAGTTAGTGAATGAGGAAAAGACCACCTGCTAAAGCCCTAAATATTTTCTCTGGCTCTTTGGGCATCCATCCCAATGGTCTAAGGAGCAGAGGTGGCCTTCTGTGCCCATCACACACAGAATCACAGTGCAGAAGAGGCCTTTCGGCCCATCGAGTCTGCACCAACACATGAGAAACACCTGACCGACCTACCTAATCCCATTTACCAGCCCTTGGCCCCATAGCCTTGAATGTTATGACGTGCCAAGTGCTCATCCAGGCACTTTTTAAAGGATGTGAGGCAACCCACCTCCACCACCCTCCCAGGCAGCGCATTCCAGACCGTCACCACCCTCTGGGTAAAAAAGTTTTTCCTCACATACCCCCTAAACTTCCTGCCCCTCACCTTGAACTTATGCCCCCTTGTGACTGACCCTTCAACTAAGGGGAACAGCTGCTCCCTATCCACCCTGTCCATGCCCCTCATAATCTTGTACACCTCGATCAGGTCGCCCCTCAGTCTTCTCTGCTCCAACGAAAACAACCCAAGTCTATCCAACCTCTCTTCATAACTTAAATGTTTCATCCCAGGCAACATCCTGGTGAGTCTCCTCTGCACCCCCTCCAGTGCAATCACATCCTTCCATTAATGTGGCGACCAGAACTGCACACAGCACTCCAGCTGTGGCCTCACCAAGGTTCTATACAACTCCAACATGATCTCCCTACTTTTGTAATCTATGCCTCGATTGATAAAGGCAAGTGTCCCATATGCCTTTGTCATCACCCCACTAACATGCCCCTCTGCCTTCAGAGATCTATGGACACAAACGCCAAGGACCCTTTGCTCCTCGGAACTTCCTAGTGTCCTAGTATCAGTTGGATAATATTTAGTTACATTCCTTAGGACCTTGAAGGCAAGACTCCATAGGCTTCACTTTCTAATTCTATGAAAATGGACTGAAAATCACAGGCTGTCCGTACTTGATTTCCTGATACATATTCCAATGGGTGAGACTCCATTCTAGGAGCTTGCGACCCTCCCAGTGTCCCATAGCAGCAGTAGAATCCTCACCTCTTGGGATTTTAAGTACTAGCAAATGTTTGTGAGGCCCCACACTGGCAGCAGGGTTTCGCAGAATCAGAAAATTTCAGGCTGCATTTCTCTGAGAGGCACTGGCCGCAATGCTCTTCCTCCCACCCCGGCACAAGGCCTCACAAAATGTGTCCTATACAGTTACCCCATTAGAAACTGGCTTGACCGCAAGCAGGGAAAACTCCGGAGACAACCTGGCTGTATAGCTAACTCAAACTGGGGAAGCTGAGTATCGCACATGCGTAGTTCAATGCTCTGCTCTGATAGGTGCTCGGTTAAGCTATTCTACAGCCAATGGCAGCAAAACTAGATCAACACTACCCCTCGTAGTAGTTTTATGACCCAACTTAAATTTGGGCCAGTGTGGTTCTCATTATCCTACAGCTTCTGCCCCACTGCGAAGCAGAGGCCAATTAATTGCCCCACTTGAGTGTTATGGAGTTTTCAAAATATTTTCAGTGGGGGTATTTAGAGCCCCCATGATGTCATGATACCACTGACCTTTGAAAAGCTTAGCTGAAATGGGTGAAGTGCTAGTCAGTGTTAATCTCTGCTCATTGTGCTGTACATGTACCAAGATGCTTCCTTCAAGCTGTTGATAGCTTTGGGCTGCCAACCTTGACTTGATACCATGGCATCTTTGAAAGAGCATACACGTGCCTTTACTGATGTACTTGGACAGATTGCAGATGGAGTTTCTAAGGATATCAGTCTTACGGAAACAATGTTTGCAGACCAACATTCTTAACAACAACGCAGATTCTAACTAGCACAGGGCATTGTACGATCCAGCTAATGACTAGCCAGCTGGATGCAGAGTGTTATCAGCTGAATAAACCTGAAATGTTGTCAGAGAGAGCATAAGAATATTCTCCAGATGGGCTTTATACCAACTGTGCAGAAATTTAAGTTCCCTGTTACAAGCAGCTCGCTATTCTGATCTTGGATCAAAAAGTTTAGCTTGTTTTAAACTTGTACTACAATAAACATTAATCCTCACATCAGCTATAATATGAAGTCCCAATAATTATGTAGTATTTACAGCATAGAATCAGGCCTTTCTGGTCTATGCTGGTGTTTAAGCTCCACATAAGCCTCTTCCCACGTCACTTAATTTACCTCCATCAACATATCCTTTAATTATTTTTTCTTCATGGGGTTATCTAGCTTTTCCTTGCATGTATCAATATTATTTGCATCCAGCACTAAGGGTGGCAATGGCACAGAACGTACTCTGGGTGGGGGACTTCAATGTCCATCACCAAGAGTGGCTCGATAGCACCACTACTGACCAAGCTGGCCGAGTCCTAAAGGACGTAGCTGCTAGACTGGGTCTGCAGCAGGTGGTAAGGAAACCAACGAGAGGGAAAAACATGCTTGACCTCATCCTCACCAACCTGCCTGCCGCAGATGCATCTGCCCATGATAGTTTCGGTAGGAGTGACCACCGCACAGTTGTTGTGGAGCCAAAATCCTGTCTTCATATTGATGATACCCTCCATCATGCTGTGTGGCACCACCACCATGCTAGATGGGTTAGATTTCAAACAGATCTAGCAACGCAAGACTGGGTAACTATAAGGTGCTGTGGGCCATCAGCAGCAGCAGAATTGTGCTCAACCATAACGTATAACCTCATGGTCCAGCATATCCTCCACTCTACCATTACCATCAAGCCAGGGGATCAACCCTGGTTCAATGAAGATTGCAGAGGGCATGTCAGGAGCAGCACCAGGCATACCTAAAAATGAGGTGTCAACCAATTGAAGCTACAACACAGGACTACTTGCGTGCCAAACAGCATAAGCAGCAAGCATTGGACAGAGCCAAGTGATTCCACAACCAATGGATCAGATCTAAGCTCTTCAGTCCTGCTACATCCAGTCGTGAATGGTGGCAGACAATTAAACAACTGACTGGAGGAGGAGGCTCCACAAATATCCCCTTTCTCAATGATGGAGAAGCCCAGCATCTCAGTGCAAAAGATAAGGCTGAAGCATTTGCTACAATCTTCAGGTTACAATACTCAGCAGGTTATGGCAGCATCTGTGGAGAGAGACAGAGTTAACAGGCTGGATTATCGCAAAGTGGGGGAGACTCCAGGGACCTTTAGAATGGCAATCAAGACCCAATTCAGGGATTCCTGGCCCCATTCCCGGTGTCCCCAATTTTCACCAGCGCATGATAAGGGTGCAGGGTGGTGGGTCACAAGCCGCACTCTACACTCTAAACCTGGCCAGCTCCATTGTGGGATAGGTATCTCTTAAACCCGCAATTTCCGTGGGATCGGGACAGCTTTAAATTTTCTGGATGAGGGAACCTTCGAAAGGTAAGTTCAAAAGGTCTTACGCATGTTCTCCTGCCAAACTATGCCCACCCACCCCAATGGCCCCTTATACCATCCATGCTAACCTATGCACCTCCATCCACCCCCATGGCCCTTAAAACCCTCCATGCCAACCTTTGCCTCCCCACCCATTGCCCCTCTTACCATCCATGCCAACCTATGCCCCTCCAACCATGGCCCCTCTTACCATCCATGTCAACCTATGCTCCTCCATCCACCCCCTTGGCCCCTCAAACTCTCCATACCAACCAGCATCCCTCCATGCCATCTATGCCCTTCCACCCCCCCCCCCCCCCAATGGCCCCTCATACCATCCATGCCAACCTACGGTACTTCCATGCCTATTCACCCAGTATACACTCTGTACAGAACCAATGAACCCCAAAGCAACAATAACATGTATGGAAAATCTTTTTAAAAGGTCATTCATTCACAACTTTCTTAAAAAGAAATGCTTTTACTACAACCCTATAAAAATGTCAATCATTCAGGCTTTTGAAGTAACAACAACAGAACTACAAAAACTTTACACCTCTTTATCTTGTATAAATAAACATTGTGCAATTGACAGAATAGATCACAGAGAAAGAGCTATCAATCAAGCAATGCTTTCCTTTGGGCACAGCTGTTTCAACAGACTAATGGAAGTCTTGGTTCTCAGCCAAGCCTCATGATGCATTCTTACGTTTTCTTCTCTCATGGAGACACTCATTCTTACAAGAACACAGTTCCCCTGGGAGTTGGTTATATTGCAGTAATGCAAGTGACCATTCTTCAAGTTGGTTAGTTATTGGCAGGCTGTTCAATAATAGCAGCCATCACACCAAGCTCCTTCCTGCATTCTATCCATAGGAAGACACTTTCTGGTAGCAGACACAGGACACCAATCAAGAGCAGGATTCCTACTTGGTTTATGCCCTTTCTAGTTGGTTGCTGGTTGATGTAACTTTACTGTGGCCCTGGCAAAGATCAGAAAATTCAATGCAGACCAGTGATTGAATGTGGAACCATCTGAACCTACCATTACCCAGTCACCACATCAGATGTTGTATTTACTGATTGAATCACTGAGGAATATGTATTCTAATCATGGAGTGTGGAGATTTTGTTTAATTGAAGGTTGGCAAATGCAGTATGCCTGATTAGAGCAGATATATCTGCACACCCCTGATTTCTCCAGCATTTCTAGCAATTGCTAAAACCAAAGTCCCTGGCTGAGAAGGTTTTGATTGTAGCAGTGCAATAATGATTGTTCATTCAGCAAAAAAGACCAGAGTTCAAGGGTGAAGACTGGGCAAATACAGGACAAACACAGAAACTAATTTTAGGTTGTGGATTTGGGGTAAATTAAGCAGCTGAAAGTCAAGGAGGGCTGAAGCTTAATGTTACTCTGGTTAGGCGGCCAACTAAAGCACATGTTCCTGAACAAATCTATGACTTTGCACTACTTTTCAGTCCATGGGTTCACAAGACATTAATAGTTGGGGTTCAATAAAGCTGCAAAAAAAGTAATGGAATACATGGTTTTATGACAGGATATATAGATTATATAAGTACCTAATGATGAATCTATATAAAACACTAGCAAAACTATAGTTGGAGGAGTGTGAGGAGTTTTTGGTCTCCACATTATAGGAAGTATGTTGAGGCAATTGGGTGTGCAGTTTGCAGTTTGCGGATGATACAAAACTTGGAAATATTGTCAACTGTGAGGAGGACAGTTTAGAACTTCAAAAGGACATAGACAAGTTGGTGGAGTGGGCAGATAGGTGGCAGATGAAGTTCAATATGGAGAAGTGTGAGGTGATGCATTTTGATCAGAAGAACACAGAGAGACAATATAGAATAAGGGCTACAATTCTTAAGGGTTTGCAGGAGCAGAGGGACCTGGGTCTATATGTACATAGATCATTGAAGGTGGCAGGACTGGTGGAGAGAGCAGTTAATAAAACATACTGTATCCTGGGCTTTATTAATAGGGGCATAGAGTACAAGAGCAGGGAGGTTATGCTGAGCTTATATAAGACACTAGTTAGACCTCAGCTGGAGTATTGTGTACAGTTCTGGGCATCACACTATAGGAAGGATGTGATTATATTGGAGAGAGAGTGCAGAAGAGGTTTACAAGAATGGTTTCAGGGATGAAAAACTTGAGTTATGAGGAAAGGTTGGCGAGAATGGGACTGTCCTCCTTGGAGAGGAAAAGGCTAAGCGGAAATTTGATAGAGGTGTTCAAAATCATGAGGGGGCTGGATAGAGCAGATAGGGAGAAACTGTTCCCGCTTGTCAAGCGATCTAGAACGAGAGGGTACAGATTAAAGTGATTTGTAAAAGAAGCAAATGTGAGAAAAAGCTTTTTCACTCAGCGAGTGGTTCAAGTCTGGAATGCGCTGCCTGGGAGTATGGTGGAAGCAGGTTCATTCGAGGTTTCAAGGGAGCGATAGATGATTATTTGAATAGAAACAATGTGCAAGGGTATGGGGAACAGGCAGGGCAATGGCACTAAGTCACAATGCTCATTTAGAGGTACGATGCAGACATAATGGGCCGAACGGCCTCCTTCTGCGCCATAACATTCTGTGATTCTGTGAATAGAAAAGGCACAGCACAGATTCACTGAGTTGCTGCCTGGTATGAGGAAATGCAAAAAGCTTGAAAAATTTGAAATGCTTTCATTTGAACTGGGGAGATAATGTGGTAACTTGAGAGAAAAGTCTAAAATTATGAAGAGATAGATTGGTTTAGGTAGAAATACATGCCACAACTATTCAATGATTCTATAAGCAGACAGCTTTCACTGATTGAATGGTCTAGAATGAGAGGATATAGATAATTAAGTAAATGCAAGAGATTTAGAGCAGAGAACCGGGGAACCATTTTTAAGTACCTTCTTAAGCTGTGAGGGAAAGAAATGCACGGCTAGAGTTAGTGATTGAAGCACAGACCATGGGCCTGATATTAACTTGGAAGTTGGAAGGGAGAGAGGAAACATTGTTCCAGCTGAGTTTAATGGTCAGGACCTGATTAATATGTTTATATCTATTTCCCAACTGCAGCCAGCCAGATTGAGAAGTAGAACAAAAACAAAATTACCTGGAAAAACTCAGCAGGTCTGACAGCAACTGCGGAGAGGGATACAGTTGACGTTTCGAGTCCGTATAAGAAGTAGGTTGTCTGTCGTGCAAGAAGGCCTGTGATTCCAGGCTGCGGCCAGGAGTGGAGAGGGGTAAGAGAGGGAGCGATTAAGGGCCAAAGTTTCAGCCTGAGGTGGAGATGGCTGTGTTGGCAATTTTGCTCTACCAGCCAGCATGTTCCCACCTGCCTATTTTCAGGGAGGCTGCTTCTAAGCGGTGATGGTTATTTCTCTGCCAATGGTGGATAGCCTATTAGGCTAATTAAAATGCCTATTGAGGGCACTCTCCTGACGCCATCTAGACTTTCCAGCTGGCACACAGCTTACACTTTGAGCCAGAAAGCCACCCTTAAAACCGGCGGTGGCCTCCCAGTTGCAGACAAGGTAACCACCAGAGCAAGAGGCTTCATTCAATGGGGAAGGCGTAGTGCTAATAAACATTCACAACTGCAGCAATGCCTGTAGTATAAAGGGTTAATGTTGAATATGTAAATATGTAGCCTATATCATCAGTGATGTAGGATCACATGACAACAGGGCATGGAGAGAGATATTTCCATATAGAGCCTCATGCAAAGACCACCTTGTAAATAGTTAGCTTAACGTTCAATAAAAGTTAGAGTTTGCCAACAGTATCACCTCCAGCCTTATCTGTAAGTCCAGTACCATGACTACCATATACCACACCAAAGACAACAATAAGAGAATGCCCATTATTGTGGGGAGCTTATCCCCTCCTGCCCAATAGCCCTAACCCTTTTGACCATTCACATATCCCCCATTTTTGACTGGTGACCTGGAATGGAGGCGCCCTTACCCCTCTAACAGTGGGGCTGTTAATCTTTCCATGTAGGAGAGCCTCCTATTGGCCGTCCAGCAATGGGAGCCTGTCTACCATCCTTAACTGTGCATTGAACGCGGAGGTGGCCAATTAGGATGTTGCCCCAGCAAGATTGCTGAGCCAGTCTGGCTCCTGGCAAACGTGGGCTCAAGACCCCTATTTGGTCCTGACATTGGGGTCCCAAAATGGGCAGTAAAATCAAGCCCTGTTGGGACTGGGGCCTTGGATTGATAGGATGGGGCGGACGGCGGCTGTCACAGACATTAGGGATTCAGCGACATTGGATGGGGCAGGGTGGAGGGGGCCTGGAGATCTGTTGGGCAGGGAGGCCAGAAAGCATAATGACGTGGCTAGGGGGGTTTGGTGGGGTGGGGGTGTAGGGCATGGTGTCATGAAGACTCATTGGAGGGACTGGAGCAGGGATGGGGGGGAAATCAAAAAGTTGGGGGTGGATCAGAGGCGTGATGATGGGCAGAGAGGTTGTAAGGCTCTGGGGCATGGGATTGGAGGCCAGAGTAGAATTTGGAGAACCAGATGGTGTGGGGCATGGTGAGATTAGAAGGGTCAGGTCAGTGGAAGATAATGGTTTGTTGGGGCAGTTGATTGCAGAGAGTGAGTGAAGCATATAAACTGGGTCCGGCAGGTGAGTAGAAAGGTACTAATCTCCTAGATCGAGCAGTCCTTGCCTCCCTTTAGCTGCTGGGTTTCCCAAGGCCAGGAAACCCCGCACGCCAGGATTAAATTTAACATGGAGATTATATCTGAGGCACTCAGCCTCATTCTATTTATGTGACCAGCCCATCCCCTGGTAGCTGACTGGCCACCTGTCATGCATTCCGCCTGTTAAAACTGGAAATCGGCAAGTTGGGGTCGAGTTGGAGATTTATCAGATTTTTTATATCCGACCTGACCCAAACCCAACCATTTTTGAGGGTTAAAATTACTGCCCATGTCAATATTTATTGGTGATTAAATGAAAGGGGGTTAAAAGGACAATAAGAAAGGTGCAGGCACATGGAATTAGGACTGCTGCCCATGTGGAAACAACATGTAATTATTGGGCTGAATGGACTGTTTCTGTGAGGTTATTTCTGTAATCCTATCATTTTGCCAGCTGTTTGGACTAACTACAACCTCTAAGTGGTGTCCACCATCAATCGCTGCTTGATTTTGCTGGAAAACAAGTTTGGTATAGTACTAGTATGGGCAAAATCGAAGTTTTTAATCTTACAGAACAAACAGTTTAACTTTGGTGTAGAGACTTAAATGCTGTGTGAAGCCAAATTCAATTCCCTTTTTATCAAAGTTCTATTTTTTGCTTCCCCTTCCCAAAGTATTTGCCGATAATCCCCTCCATGCACATTTGTTGATGCACTGAGACTCACACTAACCCATCGCATCACTAAAAGACAACTGTTACTGAGTAATGTGTATCATTATCCTGTGCTTAACAGTAATCAACATCGTGAACACACCAACAACTCTGGAATCTAAAATAAAAATTAAATTAAAATAAATTTTAAAAAATTACATGGAGAAAAGTGAGTTGGGTTTAACCAAAATATTGATTATTGCTGGAAAAAGAGACATTTTTTGTCAAAGCTTTTCGTCTTGCACTCATCAGGACAATTTGCAAGAAAATAGCAATGTCAGGGGAAACAACGTATTTATACTGTATGAGAAGAGAGTGCTGATTGGTTGGCAAGTGGACTCTGCTTGGTAGAGGTATGGCATGGAGAATGCACCAGTTGATGGTGACTGACAGTTAACTGCCAAGCATTGTTTGAAATTTAAACCAGGCAACATAATGCTGATTGGTCAAGAAAATTGCCATGCAAAATGAACCAGTGAATGGCTGTCATTTATTTTGTTTAGCTAAAACAGGCACAATGAGTGCACATTTTCTTTCTGTCTGCAAAGAACAGGGCCCCCTGTATCAATATACGTAGCTTCCAGTACACACAAATGCATCACACTGCGAGCCCAACTTGCAATCTTCAATTGGTTATCAGGGTAATTCTCAGCACACTGAAGATTATTAGCAAATATTGTCCAATCATGGAATTCCATGATTACAGGATCATGCAATTTGCTCCCACTCCCTATGACACCAGATGAAACTGCTTGGTGATTACTTACTTGCAGTCCTGCCTGGGCTTTGGGATGTAGCCTGGGTACACCCCATCTGTTATGCTCTTGCACATTTTGCCGTCACGGTCTGATGGTAGTAGAGTCCCTGCCTTGATCAACAGTCCGAGACAGTGATCAAAAGTGTTTCGTTCCTCAGGACCATCTTCAGTGAAGAAGCAATGCCCCAGGGTCTTGTAACCAATTACATCTTTCACCTAAAAAGAGAAATGAAATTGCCTGAATTTTATTCTTATAGTGGAGGGTTCTTTTTTTCTTGGGATGTCGACATTGCTGGCAAAATCAGCATTTGTTGCTCATCCCTAATTGCCCTTGAACTGAGTGGCTTGCTGGCCATTTCAGAAGCGCAGTTAAGAGTCAACCACATATAGGCCAGATCAGGTAAGGATGCCCAAAGGGGATCAGTGAGCCAGAACAATTGATGATAGTCACCATCACTGAGATTAGCTTTCAATTCCAGATTTATTAATTGAATTTTAATTTCATCAGCTGTTGTGATGGGATTTGAGCCTGTGTCACCAAATCATATACCTGGGCTTCTGGATTACTGGTCCAGTGATATTACCATGATGCCACCATCTCCCCCTACAATTACCTCGCTTCTGTCACCCTCAACATTCTCTCCGCTTATCCAAAGCCAGTAATTTACCATTCCTGAAGCAGCTGAACAAATGAAGGGTAAGATCAGTCGTTGATGTGCTAATAGAAAATTCAGTCGTTAAAGTGCTTAAGATAAATAGTAGACAAAGAAGCCTTACAGAAATAGCTTAACTGCTTCGATAGCAGAGAAAATGAATCCCTAAAGGGAAATCCAGGCTAAACTTCTTCCTTTAATAGTCTTGTTGAATTGAACAGAGTAATTTTGAAATGGCAGATGCACAGCATTTTCAAGGGAATTCTCACTGTGTCCTGGTTGATATTCATCTCTCAACCCAGCACCTGCGTGCAACTTGGCTGCTATGTTTGATTACATTACAATAGTGACGACAATTCACTGGCCGTGAAGAACTTCAAGACATCCTTATGTGGTCTCCATGAACTGCAAATCCACTAGTGTTACTGGGAGTAAACTGGCTGATGAGGGCTCACTTGCGGCTGTGCTGTTTTCACACTTGTTGGGCAAGTAAATTGTCATCTATTTGGTATGGTTATTCACTCTTGTCTATTTTATCTTTTTAATCTTGCTAAACTGGCACTGACTGATTATCATTCAGAAATGGGGACTTGTGCCTTAAGGCAGCAACCTCAGCAATGGGGGTGTAGATATCACTGGAGGAATGCCCACAATGGCAAATGTAGAGCTCCTTGGAGTGATAGAAATAGCAACAAGAGATAGTAAGAGGGAGAGATTAGAGCAGAGTAAGACTTACAGGAAGGGAATAGCAGAATTAGGGAGTGAGAATAGAGAGATGGAGAAAGAAGAGAACAGCTGAGATATAACAAGACAGGATAGTTTTGGGGTTACTCTGGTTGAGTCTTTATATTGCCCCTTCTTGACCATCACAAGAGCTTTTCAAATTTGGCCACTTCCCTCATTGAAACTGTGGGAAATGAATCAACAAGGCACCACAGAAAGACTTACAACACACAAGGAGGCCATTCAGCCCATTATATCTGTGCCGGCACAAGTTCTGAGAATTCTGTAAAATCCCAGCAGCCAGGGCTTGCAAATCATCAAATTTTACCACAGAAAACCATGGAGAAACAGAAAGTTCCACAGCAACACCTTGGCTTCAGATACAATCACACATGTTTAGTAAGAACAAAAGACTATTTGGGGTTGAAAGCAAAATACTGCAGATGCTGGAAATCTGAAATAAAAACAGAAAATGCTGGAAAGCTCAGCGGGTCTGGCAGCATCTGCGGAGCGAGAAACACAGGTAAAGTTTCGAGTCCATATGACCCTTCTTCAGAGCTAAAGATAAGTAGAAATGTGATGCATTTTATACCGTTTAAGAGGGGTGGAGCAGGCGAAGCAAGATAGAAGGTCAGGGATAGGTGGGTGCTAAGGGGAAATTTGACAACAGTGTCATGGACACAAGACAAAGGGAAGTGTTAATGGTAGTGTTAAAGACTAAAGAAGGTGCTGATAGTGGCAGAATGTGTTAATAGCAGAATAAGGGTGAGCACTCTGAGAAAGCACAACATAGAAATAATTGAAGATGGCCCTATTTGGGTGAGAGGGGGGATGGGTGTTGGGGGAAAAATATTTTTAAAAATGGATAAATAAATAAAAACAAATAAATTTTAAAAAATCAGATTAAAAAATTTAGTACCTAAATATTATTTTATGTTGATTTATTTTGCTATTAGGTTAAAATTAATGAAAAGGTGCACAAGCTCCCTCAGCTCCCTCACTGGGCTTTTAAAGAAAGAATGACTTGCATTTATATAGCAACTTACATAACCTCAGTGTGTTCCAAAGCGCTTTACAATGCTTTTGAATGACGGTGATTTGTTGTCTACGTGTAGGAAATGCAGCAGCTAATTAGCACCCAAAAACAATAATGTTAAACTGTGTTTTTTAAGTGATGTTGGTTGAGGGATAACTATTAGCCAGGGCACCAGCGAGAACTCCTTTTCTCTTTGTTGAATAGGGCCACAACATATTTTACATCCACCCGAGAGAGTAGAAAATAACTAAAGATTAACATCTGCAGCAAGAGGTAGCACCTCTGACAGTGCAGCACCCCCCACAGTACTCCACTAGGAATGCCAGCCTATGTTTTTGTGCTTAAGACTTTGGGGTGAGACTTGAACTCACGGGCTTCTGCATCTGAGACAAGAGTCAGCCATACCTGAGTACTCACAAGAGGGGAGGCGGCAGAACTAAATTCCTCTCAGTAAATTATTTGCTGGGCAATACTTAATGATTTGAATGTGAATTCAAACTGTATTAGATGGAGAATAATAATAAATGTAGATGAGCTCCCTGAGCAAATTAGATTTTGGATGGTTAAAGGGTATAATTTACTAGCTTTATTGTTAAAAGTCTTCAATTTTTAATTGATTAATTAATTGAGCGGGCAATAATCATGCACAAACCGAAGCATATAATTCAGGATTCCATGCTGCGACAAGCAGTATTCAAGCAGCATGACTAATCATTAAAATAAAGTCACGACAATTAAGGCCATTTGTATCAGTTTAGTTTCCCAACCATAGACCCAGTTACAGTATTACAATAAAGGGCACATGCTAATGACACAACATCACATTGGTCACAGTGCAAAATTTGAAGATGTTAATCGCAGCTTTAATGCCACGTTGCAGTCATGATCTAAAAAAGAAATGTCAGTTTTTCTGTTGTTAGACCGAGGCACAGGCCCAACCTTTGTTTTCTATTCTGAGTCACTGGTGCAGAAAATCCTCAGAAATTTTCACCTTCTCTTGTCTTTGAGTCAGAACCTACCTCAGAAGCCTGAGCACATTATCTTGCTGGGTCCCTAATGTCGCACTGAGGGAGCGCTGATCTCTTGGACGTGCTGTCATTCAGAACTGACATTAAATCAAGAGCCCATCTGCCCTCTCAGGTAACCAAAGAACCTATGAACATTGACATAGGAGTGGACCATTTAGCTGCTTGAGCCTGCTCTACCATTCAATGAAATCATGGCTGATCTACATGCTAACTCCATATCCTTTTGCCCCATATCCCCTTAATACTTTGGATAACAAAAATCTATCAGAATTAAACCTAGCAGTTGATCTGGCATCGATGGCTATTTGCAAAGGTGAGTTCCAAACCTCTACCATGGGAAAATGTTGAGTAGGTTGGAATCGTCCCAGATTTGCACTAAGGGAAAAGGGACGTTTTACCCATTGGCTGCAATGGCGGCTTTTCGGTTTTGTCCCATTCCCGCCTCATTAATTATGCATTCCCGAGAAATACGCCGGGTCGCTGGAGGGGCATCGCCTCACTTGCCTACCTTGCCGTCACCTTGGGCCTTCAGCTAACCGGGCGCCATATTTAAAGGCCGGCCCTGCAAAAGGCTGGCGGTCTTTAAGGGATAGGAAGCTGCTGGGGAAAGCCTATTCACAAGGTTGGACAGGCAATGAAAAATCCCAGTTAATCGATACTTTAATGGCCTTAATAGGCCTCTTAATTGTCGGCGGACGCGCTGCTGATTCTCACACGCGCCCACTGGCCGAAATATTGTGTGAGTGCCTGATGACATCAGGACACTCGCCCGACGTCACTGCACGCTATTTCACACTCGAGCGTGTCAGGCGTGCATCCGCACATCGAGCAGAAAATTCAGTCCACTTTTGTTTAACCTTTGTGCAGTCCGTGTGCATAAATCTCACATTACACATGCGTGCTGGAGTCTGGAGCTTTGAATAATGATGGTAGGGTCTCCAATTTTCTTTCCATCACATGGCTAACTAGGAATCGCTCCCACTCTTCTCGCCTACCATTGGCTTGGTCTGGAAGGATCTCCAGGTTGATATTCCTGGAGTTTGGCTGCGTTACAAACTTTCCTTGGACATCAGGAAAACTTGAACCCACTGTTTCTGTCTCAGAGGCAGAGACACTACCCTCTGCACCACAAGACCTCTCACAACTTCTGTAGCCCAAGCAATCAGAATCATGTTGTGCTGTTAATGCAATGGGACTAATTCGTCAGTGAGATATCGTTGGCATTTAAAGTTGAGTTTGCCATTTTATACCTTTCCCTTCCAAGACCACAAACCTTCAGAGAAAATGATGTGAGACTGCAGACTTGACCATTGAATGCACTGATTACTCATGTGAAATGAATGTAACCTCAATCTGAATGAAGCCAGATTGGCCAGAAGCCTACAAGCAGATTCTCCCATATGTGACTGTGTTAGTAACAACAGGTACAATTGGTTCAATGCACTATTTAGCAATAGTCTCTGAACTACGGGAAAGCAGTCTCTTTTCTCCATCACAGAAGCCTAGGATGTCCACAGAACCATGGTTGAACTATTTTAATAAAAAAATTGAACAAACCCTTTTTAAACTTTTCTTGAGCCAGGGAAAGTTACGCAGGTGCAAAGATCAATGGGCTGGCCTCAATCCAGCTCCTTGTCACTATAGTTTCTGATGTCATGCACTGCAAGACTAAAGTCTTTTGGATAAATTAATAAGCGGATGTCCTGCTGATATTAATGGCAGGACTTCATTCACATTTTCCTCTTCCTTCGCCCACCCGGCAACTGGTGAGGTTGACAGACTGGCTGAGTTCCAGCTCGGCAAACCACCGGCAGGAGAGGTGAGGGTTTGGTTCGGGAGGGGTAGGGGTTGCCGATCGTGTCAGCGAGGAGGGGGCTGCAATCGACAGAAGGGAAGCTGAAGACTTTGTCAAGTGGCTGGGACAGGAGTCCGACTGGTAAAAGCACGAACCTGTCATCGGCTCCACACCCGGGTTTCAAAACCCCTGAGAAAGGCGGCCGGCAACTGTTACATTGAAATCAGGCTCCCGACTGCACAGCAGAGGCCTGATTTAAATATCATAATGAGGTGTTCCAACCCACGAAGGGTACACTCACATGTCAAAATGGCAGCAGGTGTACACAGCGCATTGGGGATGTGTTCCTTGATTGTGGATTTTAAATCTACCCCAGACCATGGCTGAATTCTCCAGTCCCGCCATGGGGGACAGCAAGCCATCCAAACGTCCATGGGCTTCAGCAGGACCGGAAGATCCCACCGGCGGAAGGGGCCGGAAAATTCCGGCCCATGTCTTCTTGGCCTACCGAGTCTTGATAAGGATTTGCTTCCCTAGGACAAACTTGACATAGTCGGTGTAGTCAAACAATTTATTACAAACTATGTAGAAAGACCTCAGGATAAGCACATAGTAGTCAGGACACAGACTGTTCTGTGCCCAGCTCTCGGTCATCTGACTACTGTTGTCACAGTTACATCACTAATAGCATCACGGTCTCGTGAACATATCCATTAATCCATTACTCTCTAACGTTGGTGGTGAGGCAGAGGCCAATATCAAGGTCAAAGATTCTGTAAACTTCTTTGGACACAAACACCATCTGTTGTGAAGCACAGATGGCATTAAGCTCTTGATTAGCTTTGGCTCGTACATAATACTATGTCCTGTCACACTTAGTTTCTTTTAATGTGATTTTACTGAGGGATGAAGAATAGTCAAGGTAGGAAGAGGCTCTTTGGCCCAATGGACCTGATCTCTCTCACACTCTAACTCTCCACCACATTGGCCCTCCTTAATGTTTTGCCTAACAAATTATTCATATTCACTATGCTTGACTTCATGGCTTATTTTCAAGTATTATTCATCTTATTGCTACCAAATACTATCTTGCATATACCAACAAGGCCCCCATTAACCTCCTTCCTTCTCATTGGTAAACTACTCTCACCTCTCCTCATTCCCTTTACACCTAGGGCCAGTCTTGGCTCTGCACCCTCTTCAGAGCCCATGTATGTTTTTTTTATCAAGCTAAACCTTGGCTTAATGCCTCATCTGAAGATGGATCCTTCGACAGGTCAGCATTCCCTCAATATCGCACTGGAATATCAGCCCAGATCTTCTGCTCAAGGACTTAATTCTTCCCACAGGGGCGAGAAACAGGAGCCAGGACTGTTTTCAGGTCCCAAATCTGGCCCCAAGGGGGAAATAGTCACTATATAGGAATTTTACCTGGGCTTGC
Source organism: Carcharodon carcharias (assembly GCF_017639515.1). NCBI lineage: Eukaryota > Metazoa > Chordata > Chondrichthyes > Lamniformes > Lamnidae > Carcharodon > Carcharodon carcharias. The sequence continues at coordinate 7,905,385 of NC_054492.1, read as the reverse complement.
CCTTAATTGGCAGAAAGACATATTCCCTGTCCAATTAAGGGTGGTGAGTGGGCACTTGCAGCTGGAGGACCAATGAGAGGCCGTCTGGGTCTGGCAGGGTGGGGTGGTGGCAGGGGAAGGGTGTGGCAAGCAGGAAGTCTCCTACAGATGGCCTTTGGCTGGGCACCCAGTAGTGGGCAGGGGTCAGCTTTCCAGACAGTTAATTTGCACCCAACTCCCCCATTGTGTTAGGAAACTGGAAGCTGTCTGGAAAGTGCCATTGGCCCCCTTTGACAGTGGTTAACAAGGTTTTTAATGAGCTGAATTGTCTACCCGCCTTGTGGGGAGTGGGTGAGCTTCCAGCCCAGAACCTGCCTCACCAAAAACGGCTGGCACTGGGAACGAGGTCAGGAAACCAGAACGCTGGCCTGCGCTGGTACCTTCAGGCCCATCCACTTCTGTTCCCAACTTCGGCAGGGCCTAAAATTCAAGCCCAAGCTTCTGGAGTGAGACACCTAGACTGATAACCTTTTCTGTAATATCCTCAAAGCAATCGAGATTTAAGAGACAAGATATATTTATCTATAGTTGGTACAGCTCAAACATATTTGTCACAAGTTTATATTCTAACAAATGCTTTAAAAGCTCCATCTGTTTGCTGCAAGCTAAATGCACCAATGCCATGCTCCTTGGGGGTGTGGTGCTCTAAGAGGTCATGTCACTGGAGTTACAACACTGAACCTGTGCTCTATTTGTGTGTGACTCACACTTTTTAAGAATTTAAAAACAATACATTCTTTGTCTATTCTTAGACATCTATGGGCGTATCTGGTTAGCTAACACTGAAACCGAAGAGAGTTTAAATCCAGAGATGTTGAAAGCTGCTGGTCGAAGGGTCATGAGGACTCGAAATGTCAACTCTTTTCTTCTCCGCCGATGCTGCCAGACCTGCTGAGTTTTTCCAGGTAATTCTGTTTTTGTTAAAGCTAAGGGATAGCGTGTTATACCTTTCTAAGTAGCCAAGGGAGTGTTACTTTTAAACATCCATTTAGAATTCAGGGGGCATCCTACACACAGAAGTGGTAGAGAGAGCAGGATGCTTTTATTTTAATACCAGGTGAGTGCTTAAAGAGATTCTCTGGATAAATATTTTTAAAAACTGGATATATAGCAACTCTCACCACCTCAGGACATTCCAAAATGCTTTACAGCCTATGAATTACTTTTGAAGTTTGGTCACTGTAGTAATGTAGGAAACGTGGCAGCCGATTTGTCCACAGCAAGATCCCACAAACACCAAATGTGATAATGAGCAGGCAATCTTTTATTTTTATGAAGCTGGTTGAGGGATAAATATTAACCAGGACACTCGGGATACGCTCACCTGAGAGGGCAGATGGGGCCTCAGTTTAGCATATCATCCTGAAAGACAGCACCTCCAACAGTGTTGCATTCCCTCAGTACTGCAGTAGAGTGTTAGCTTAGATTTTGTGCTAGTCTCCTGGATAAACAATAAAGTTTTACAAAGGTCCTACTGCAGATTAACTATCCAAAACTTCATCTAATATTGGTTAAATCCAAGAATTCAAAATGACAATTTCATAGAAAATCATTGCCCAATTTATTCCATAACGGAAAAAGAGATGAAACAATTTTACTTGCAATTGTTTGCTCTTCAGTGGAACCATCACTTACCAGAAGTCCGCTGGACCCATGAATGGTCACACACCGAGAGAAGGATTCGTGAATGGAGACTCCCTTCACGTAGGTTGGCGGGTTGTAACCACCTTTCTCATCCAGGTCTCCCGCCATGTGAAAATGAATGGGATAATGGCCCATTGACTGCTGGCCCATGTGCTTCAACTCAACACCTTCAATGTGAGCTGCTTTAAAACCCACACCCATCTGGAGAATACAAGACCAACTTTTAAGCATACATTTGTCATAGTCTGTAATGTCACAGAATCTTTACAGAGCAGAAAGAGGGTCATTGGGCCAACTGAGTCTGCACTGACTCTCTGAAAGAGCATTCTACCTAGTCCCACCCCCCTGCCTTATCCCCGTAACTTGCACATTCTCTCTTTTCAGATGGCAATCCAATTCCCTTTTGAATACCTCGATCAAACCTGCATGCACCACCCTCTCAGAAGTTCATTCCAGAATTCAACCATCCTCTGGGTGAAAAAAATTTTCCTCACATCAACTTTTACTCCTTTTATCAATTATCTTGAATCTGTGCCCTCTAGTTCTTATTGTTCTCTTGAGTGAGAACAGGTTCTCACTATTTACCCCTCAGGATCTTGAATACCTCTATCAAGTCACCTCTCAGCCTTCCTTTCTCCAAGGAAAACAGTGCCAACCTCTCTAATCCGTCCTCACAGCTATAGTTCTTCATCCCAGGAATCATTCTTGGGGATCTCCTCTGTACTCTCTCCAATGCTTTCACATCCTTCCTCAATAATGGCACCCAGAACTGGACGCAGTTCTTCAGATGAGGCCTAACTAGTGTCTTATACAAGTTCAACATGACCTCCTTATTATTGTACTCAGTGTCCCTGTAAATAAAGCCTAAGATACCATATGCTTTATCAATTGCTCTCTCAACATGCCCTGCCATTATCAATGACTTATGCACATATGCACTGAGGACCTTCTATTCCTGCACCTCCATTAGAGTTTCTCCCTCTATTTTGTACTGTCTCTCCACATTCTTCCTGCCAAAATGAATCACCTCACACTCCTCTGTATTGAACTTCATCTGCCACTTGTCTGCCCAATCCAGGATTCTGAATTAAACAATGGGATTTGAGTAGTGAAAGTTTGATGGGCTTGTCTGAAATTCCTCTCTGCCTTTTTGATGGAGACTTAAGCCAATTTATATTAAACTAAATTTGCTGAATTTTAGAAGATTATGCACAAAACACCTTAGGCACTGGTACCCTGGGCCATTTCAGGGTCCAGGCTAATTAAAATCCATTTGGCTGAAATGGAGTCGTGACAATGATTTTTAGTTTAGCATTTCAATCAATGTCAGGAATCAAATCTTTCACATTACTGCTTATAAACCTACCTTAATGTGCCCTCCAACTGTGTCAAATTCAAAAAACTTGCAAGCATTATTGCCATAGCACTGAGCCTCCATTTCTCCCATAATTACGACATTTCTAGACAGTACTCCCACTTCGGCTCGCATGTCAATGCCATCAACCTCCTTTCCCATGTGCAAGTACTTTGCTTTTCCTAAGAGATTAAAAGGACATGGTCAGTACCAGCTGGCAGCACAGAGGAGCTATTCGTTACAGCAGGCATGATCAATATAGAAACATTTCCATATTAAGCACCATCATCTTTTGCTTGACATCTGGATGGGCATCCTGGCAAATATCACTTTCTGCAACTTGGTAAGAACCAATAGTATAAAAAGTTATGGCTGTTTTCACCTTCACTGCCACAGACAGAACAGTGACAGTCCGGCAGACAGGCTTTTCTTTAATCGCAGAACCAAAGAGCACATCGATACTGTGCCAGAATACATCAATGGATGACAGCTCCACATCTGTCTTCCAATTGCAGCTCTGGCAATGACACATGACATTTATCCACACTCAAGGTTCAAATGAAATCAAACCCAGGTCCCAGACAGATTTCCAACATTAAACAACCAATTTTATAGCTAGGTTTGGTGATTCTTTTACACAATTGTGTAAAAGGCTCCTCACCAAGGTTCCTTAAGCAGCATCTTCCAAACCCATGACTACTACCACCAAAAAGGATAAGGGCAGCAGACACATGGGAACACCATTGCCTGGAAGTTCCCCTCCAAGACACATATCATCTTGACTAGGAAATATATCGCTGTTCCTTCACTGTCGCTGGGTCAAAATCCTGGAACTCTCTCCCTAACAGCACTGTGGGTGTACCTACACCACATGGACTGCAGCGGTTCAAGAAGGCAGCTCACCATCACCTTCTTAGGGGCAACTAGGGATGGGCAATAAATGCTGGCCTAGCCAGAGACACCCACACCCTGTAAATGAATAAAAAAAATTCTGTGTGTTTGCTCAGCTATTTTTAATTAATGTACCAACCCAAATGAAGCAGGAAAATGACACATGAAAATAGTTTCAAGAAATTAGTTAAATAATGTAATTGGTTCATTTCATGATAATTGATGGCTTCAGATTACTGGATTTGACACAAAAATTCAAGGACTTTGGGTAAGTTGCTCGTTATGTGACACAAGTGCCAGGCAATGGCCAACTCCAACAGGAAAGGCTCCAACCATCTCCCCTTGATATTCAACTACAATAGCACCACCACCATCAACGTCCTGGGGGTTACCCACTGGCCAGAAATTGAACTGAACCCAAATACTCTGGCTACAAGAGCAGGTCAGAGGCTGATCATTCCGCAGAGAGTAACTCACCCCCTGACTCCCCAAAGCCTGTCCACCATCTATACGACACATGGAATACTCCCCACTTGCCTGGATGAGTGCAGCTCCAACAATACTCAAGAAGCTCGACACCATTCAGGACAATGCAGTCTGTTTGATTGGCACCTCAACCACCACTGATGCACAGTGGGTATTTAGTGTGTAGCATCTGCAGGGTGCACCGTAGCAACTCACCATGGCTCCTTCGACAGTACGTTCCATACCCATGACCTCTGCCAGCCAAAAGAACAAGGGCAGCAAACGTATAGTAAAACCACCACCTCTAGGTACCCCGCCACCACCTCTAGGTGCCCCCCCACCACCTACCACCTCTAGGTGCCCGGCCAAGTCACGCACCCTAGGAATTGTATCGTCGCTCCTTCATTTTCTGCTGGATCAAAATCCTGAAACTCTGCCTAACAGCACTGTCGGTGTACGTAACATTACATGGACTGCAGGATATTGAAGTAAATGGCTCCCAGCCGCCTTCTCAAGGGCAGTTAGGAATGACCAATGAATGCTGGCTTTGCCAGAGACATTCACGTCCCATGAACAAAAAGAAATGGTCAATGAGTGGAACTGAGTTTTGATTTCTTTGCATTTATCTCTAGGATGTTAGAACCAAATAGGATAGTAAATATTAGAGACAATGGCCTGAATTTCACGCTTGGTGCGCACACCAAGTCAGCGGGCCCAGAAGTGGATGTAGAATCCACACCCGGGCATGATCGTGTTCTCAACACGATTTCATGCTGGGTGCCAATTAAGGCAGGTGGGACCTGGGTAGGAACAAGTCTGATGCTGGGTCCAATGGTAGCCCCCAGGACATGTAGCTTCAGTTAAACTTCCAGTGGGAAAACAGTTAGGGCACATGATATGGAAACAAATTTGGTGTTAATAGTGCGGCTTTTTGGCTATGAACTGATCCTGACTAAAGCCTTCACTGACTCAATGTACTTGTATATAGTCACTCTGAAACAGGCCTTGAAGATCTACGGGTCCAGCCCAGCATCTGTCAGTGATCCAACTAAGCTTTGTGGCAGCAGTGAGGAAGCTGTGGGTGGGGAGAGTGAGGAGAGAGTTGGGGAGGGGGTTCCCTTCATCTACTTACATCAGTGAAGAAAGAAAAAATAAGCATTTCTCCACGACCTTTCATGACTTCAGGATGTCCCAGAGTGCCTCACCGCTTTTTGAAGTGTGGTCACTGCTATAATGTGGAGAATGTGCTGGACAGCCAAATTGTGCACAGCAAGCTCCCAAAGCACAACAATGTTGGAACTTTTACATCCATCTGAGAGGGTAGACGTGGTCTCAGATTAACAGCTCACCTGAGCACTGGCACCACAGACAGTGCAGCACTGTCTCAGGACTGCGCTGGGACTGTAAGCCCACGTCACGTGCTCAACTCTCTGGAAAGTGACTTGAACCCACAACCCACTAAACTCCGGAGAGCAGAATGTCCCAATGGGGTAGACACCCACGCCATCAAGGGTGCATCTGGGCTACCTGCTATTGCAGCAGCTCTGGACTGCCCTAGCTGGGGCTAGTGTCCATTATGGGGGGGTGGGGGGTGTGGGGGGTGTTGCCAGGAGTTGCAAACAAAGCGTGGTTGTTCCCTTTTGTAGGGGAAACCTTTTTTTAAAAAAAACTGTAATTAATTATGCAGGGATCAGGTCATATTCCACATCTATTGCTGGGTCAGTTGAAGCACCTCCGATGACAAATCTGCAATCTCTGTATGCTGGGTCATAATGAAGGCTTGGGTCATGAGGAGTCAGATGTTCAGAGAGCCCCTACCCTCAGCTCAACCACGTCCCCCTCCTCATATAATTACAGCGGCAACATGCCAAATGGCCATGGATTTTTCAAGGTCAATAGTCAATATTCCTCATGGTTTGTACAGGCTGATCTCTTTTGTTAGAACTTTGGCACAGATTTATAGGTGAACCACCTTAGAAACCTGGGCAATCAAAAGGAAATCCGGCAAAACTCAGAAATACGACAGCAACAAAATCACAAATAAATTGAAAGTGTTTGTACTCCGGGGACCTTTTATCCCACCCTTGGATGACAATTTGATAAAAATATGCTGCCCGCCTGCTCCTTTGGCCAGTGCGATGAGCACAAAATTGCACAGGCATTGTCAAATCTTGGTCAATAGGCTTTTTAATGGCCTTAATTTGGCCATTTAATTGTCGGCGGGCGTGGCTCCAACTCCCCTGTGCGGCCATCGACCACAATATTACACGTGTGTGCGGTGATGTCGGGTCACATGCTTGACATCATTTCTGGTAATTTTACATGCATTTGGCTTGGGTGGATTCCCGACTTCGGAAAGTAAAATTCAAGCCATTGTTTACTGGAGTCAATTTTGATTTTGCGTTATAGATTTTTGAGTATCGTATTTTTGAGGTGTCGTGCCTTTGAACTGTGTAAAATTATGACTGTGCTCCAGATGTGTCATAAAGGCCTCTGTTGGTGGAGATATATTCTTCCAGAGCAGGTATTTCAGCATAAGCAAAACTTCACAGTGATATACCAGCAGCATCGTAAACAGTCAGCTGTTTCAAAGAATCCACCCTGCACAGCTTATTAAGAAGTGTGTATATTTTGTCTTGCCAATTTTCTATCCTCACCCTCCTTGCAAATGTTTGTTAAGCTGACAGAGTCTGCAGAATACGTATGACAGAGTGTAATGTAGAGTTATTCCCGACTGTGATATTCAGGGCTCTGTCACTTATGAACTTTTGAGTCAACTCACTTCTGCAAACATCATCAGGGAGCTTAATTAAAGTTTATTGATTTGGGGTTTTGACTGGTACATGTGTCCATCCAGGATTTGCCCAAGGGGTTCTTTGTATTTCTGAACCATTCTCTTGTCCGGCGAGTTTTGATATATAGGGAGCAGTCCCAATGTGATCTTCCTGTTCATTCTCTGTGAAATGTTATTGGACTAGCAGCCCAGAGGCAAAGGCAAGAGTATCATCTCTGTCACTAACAGACACTAACGATGCCTGGCACCCTCTCATTGGGCCATGCTGTGCTGCCAGCTGCTGCCACATTGCCCACGTGGTGCGTACACTTGAAAAGGATGCTCGCGCAATTGGTTGCTCCCAGGATGCCGGAACACAGTGAAGGAGCACTATCCTCACATCACACAGCCCACCACCATAACAAATCTCAGCCACAGAGATGAGGACAATATATTCACACATCACTTTTCAAACAACAAGCAGCACGAGGGGTTCTACACTAACAGTCCTAAAAGAGCCAGGCACCCAAATTGCAGGTGAGGCCATCTTTAAGAACCTCTGCTCCTGTAAAGTATCTGGAAGTTTTCTGACATGTTTCAGTCACTGTTGTATGGAGTACCCGGATTTGGCTATGTTGCTGCATCGTCACAATGAAGGAAGAGAAGCTGGTGACCTGCCCAGACGAAGGCTGTAACAGGTATGGGGACACAAGTGGCAGTGCCTCTGGATATACTGTGCCTAAAGGGGATGGGGCAGGGGCTGCAGAGAGGCCAAGCTCTTCATGATGCCCTCTGCCAACTTGGAGCTGGGTTCCACGCTCCTTGACAGTGACAGGAGGCTATCTGTCTGACAGGCCATCCAATGCACCCTGCAATGAAAACAGGAAATGCTGGAAATACTCAGCAGGTCAGGCAGCATCTGTGGAGAGAGAAATAAAAGTCAAATATGACTCTTCCTCAGAACTGAAGTAAGGTAGATATGTGATGGGTTTTATGCTATTAAAAGGGTAGTGGGGATGGGAGGAAGAACACAAGGGAAGCTCTGGGATAGGGCAGGGAATAGGGGAGATTAAATAACAAAGATGCATGGAACAAAACTTAAAGGGAGTGATAATTGTTGTAGTAAAGGAACAAAGCATTTGTAGAGAGAGTATGAATGGCAGAATAATGAACAGCTCTGTCCGAAAGCAAAAACATGAAAAACAAGATTCAGGCTGGCACATGGCAGAAAAACAGAATCAACATGGGGGACAGGATTCATGGTCTGAAACTGGTGAACTCATTGTTTAGTCCAGAAGTCTGTAAATTGCCTAATTGGAAGATGATGTCGATGGGTGTTGCCCCATCAAGGTTCTCATCTGGGAAGCTGCGACATCGCCCCCTGGTGAGCTGGCAAACAAACCATTTCCCTGGCCTGGGTAAAGTCCACTTGTGCCTGATGATCCACCATATGCTGATCTCAACTATATACGTGCCTTCAAGGTGTGTACAATGCCTGTGTCTGAGTCAGTGGCATTGAGAATCTGATCTAGATAAGGGCCCTCCTGACTAAAGCTGTGCTGTTGCTCTTTCTCTCCTCCTTCTGGTGCTCCTGTGGCTGGTAGGTGGCAGTACTTGAGTGTTGGGGTGGGAAGCAAGAGGTCCATGGTCACACCATCAGTAGTTTGCCCATCATGTCAGATAGCAGGATGAGGATGTGCTGGGAGCTGAGCAGGAGCATAGTTCAGGAACACACTGTTATCCTCAATGGATCTACTGTTTGCCACCTTGTCCTGTATGAGACAGAGGGCAGAATGTCAATGGCAGCACCAAGTTTGGATGATGTGTCTATCATAGCTGAATAGCTATATACACACAGAGGTAGTGAGACGCTGGCAGTGTTGATAGTTGTGTGAGGGTGAGCTGGAGTATCTGGATGATATATGTGAATCCTGATTGCCAGGGAGTGCTGCGGGGTGTGTGATGGGAGTGTGGTGCATTGAGCAGCATTAAAGGCAGCAGTTGTGGTAGATAGGGGATGTCATGTGAAGTTGCATTCACTGGTCTTGACCACAAGTGTGAAGTCCTTAAACCTCTTAAGGCACAGCTGTCGGGTCCTTGGGTCCAGAGCCAGGAGCTGATCACCCTGGACACTGCTCTCATTCCCTTCTTTAGGGTGTCCAGATCCTTGTGGAACCATGATGCCTCTCTCCCTGTTCACTTCCAACACTAATACCTCCAGTACCACATCCGTGAAACTGGGGAGTCCTCTCTTTGCCTTGGTGTTCAATTTTACATAGTTTAGATCCCAGCAATAATATTCAGCACAGCTTCCCTTTAAGAGGAACAGGTGGCCTTTAAGAAGAGAATTTTGGTTGCTCCAGGTATTCTCAGTACAACGCTACTTGTCCCCCTGCTGAGTGCAGAGGCAGCCGACAGCACAAAGTGACAGCCAGAATTGGAGACGGATGCTTCATCTGTATTCCAATCAGGCGAGTCCAATGGCACTGACAGGAGCTAAGCATGAATCACCAGCCCCTGCACCCTAAAAAATGGGACAAGTGAATTTTCAGTGTCATGAATTCAAAACTCACCCTGGCAAGTTGCAAAGTTGAAGTTCATAATTCTGGTCATCTGTGGGTTTGCAACAGAAAAAAAACACACCCTGAAACCTTCCAGATTGCCAGAATAACCCAACTGGCTCACTAGTGGACTTAACAAGGAAAAGAATCTGCCCCCCTTAGCCGTTGCCAATATGTGACTCCAGTCATACATTACATAGTTGACATTCTGGGAACAGAAAATAACGGCCCCTTCAATCGCAACTGTCTTGATGCAGGTTGCATCATTGCGGGAGTAAGTTCAGCCTAAATCTTCTACTGAGAAACACCAGGTTGGTTATGCCTCCATGGACAGGATTTTATGTCCCGCAGGCAGGCGCATGCTCAACCTGATCGGGCATAAAGTCACCCGCAATGCTGTCGGGTGAGCATCCCAATGTCATCGCACATTCTCGCGATCTATCGGTTGGCGGTCACAGGCGAGAGTCGGCTGCACGCCTGCCGACAGTTAGGAGGGCTATTAAAGTTTCACTTAGCTGCCATTTTTCAGGGCCTGCTCAATTGTTCAGGTGAACAGGTCAGGCGGCCTTTGCATTTTTTATGAAACCTCATCCACGGGCAAGATGAGGTTTCCAACGGCAAATAAAAAAAGCAGAAAAAATTGTTCAACTTCATTTCAGACATGTCCCTCTTCATGTGACTGACTCACACGTGGGGACATGTTTATATCATCTTTTAAATTTTTATTTGTGTTTCCCCAATTCTTCAGCTCCCTGAGGCAGCTCTGTGCTCAGTGTGCGCTCCCGCGTGCATGCGCAGACTCCCAGGCTCGCCCTCCTCCCGGCCCTCCACCCCAGCATCGCTGAGCATTGAAGTGCACGCTTCATGCTAGCTGGCCATCAATTGGGGGCTGATCGTGGGCTGTGGGGCTTTTCCCAGGCCCGCCTGATTCACCCACCCAACAGAGGGAGAATCCTGTCCCATGCCTAGTTAAACACGGTATGAGTCAGCACATTTTTGTGGCAGTTAGTAATGGAAGGTTAAATTTTCCAAACACACTGATGGGTAATGGTTGACACCTTCATTAATCCATAGTGACTCAGTGTTGGATAAAAAGCCACGGGCCTGAATTTGACGCTTGAGCATGCGCGCCAAGTCAGTGGGCCCAGAAGTGGAAACAGAACGTGCTTCTGCCTGCGATCGGTCCCTGAACATAATTTCAAGCTGGCTGGCCAATTAACGGGCAGCCAGCACAAAACGCGCGGTAGGAAAGCATCGGCGCTGCCAAGGGGAGCGGGAAGCGGTCAAGCGCCGGCTAAAGTGAGGGCGGGCGCTTCCAGTGAGCTCCCTGAAGACAGACAGCTGCTGCGGAGCTGCTTCAGGGAGCTGCAGGCCTCGACAGATTAAATGATAGGGAAAAAAACTGCACCAAGCTGTGTCTGTGCAGCACATTAAAAAGCATCTGACAGCAGAACTCAAAAAACATCAGTCCCCAGATATCTTGTTTTTAAAATTATATTTCACCCCGGACATTTCATCCCGCTTTTGGGAGAAGTTTGGTCAAAAACGGGCTGCCCACCTGCCTGTTTTGAGCATGTGACAAGCACAAAATCGCACGGGCAATGTAAAATCGTGGGCAATAGGGTTTTTAATTGGCCCTTTAATTGTCGGCAGGCGCGGCTCTGACTCCCGCGGCCTCAATATTGCTTGTATTCACGATGGCACCAGGACACATGCCCGACGTCATTTTGCACAATTTCACGTGCATTCGGGTCATGCACACGCCTGCCCACCCAATCAACATCAGATTCTGGCCACTGTCTAGTTTCAGCTCCATTACACACAAGTAGGGCTACCTGTGCGTAGCCACAACTCCTGTGCCCTCTATAAACTACTTTCAGTGCCATCATTCCCAGTAACCATGCCATTACCATTAATAATGGAGGGTTGTGTAAAGCAGCTCTGCTCATCAAGCAATGTGGGAATGAGTCAAACAGGAGCCCACTCTTGTGGATGCAACACTGTTCAAGTTAATATAACTGGAAGAGTCGTGTCCCACAAACATACTCACACACACGTTACATAAATTAGTCCTCAAATCATTCAAATGTGTCAACACCCCAAAATAAAGCAGTTAACAGAGACAATGCAATGGATTTTTATTGTCATCACTTGGGCAATATTTAGCCAAAGGGCACCAAGCACCCTTTACAAAACTCACTGATTTTAATTCTTTTGCTCGCCTTACACCCCACTTTAAGGTGCTGCCTTTCATGCAGCTACTAATGTATATAATATTTTGGAAAATATTTTTCTTTTAAAATAGAGGTTTAGTCTGCGGGTCTGTCTTAATTGGATTAAAGCCAGATAGCCTGGGTGCTTTGATGGGTACTGGTTTTAATATGTAAGGGAGATAGTGTGTATTTGCATTTTTTGAATAGAGCGTTCAAGAAATTGAGTGAAAATGGACACCTATCCAGCAGCTACCAAGCAATATGTGTATATTACTAATAAAGTTGGTACTATGAAAGAGGTTTCATTGTTAAAAGGTGAAGTTCAAAGAGGCTGGGGAGACAAAGAGAATTTGAATTCAATCAGTGGTGGTAGGTATAACTTCAGTAGTTTTCGGGTGTACAGAGCAGAGGCAATGTGAGATCAAAAGGCTCCAACTGGCTCCACAGCAACCAAAGCAAAAGAGCCTGATTTTGAACTCATAAGGTGAAAATGCTTTGCCTGGTGTCTGGTTAAGTCAATGGGTTGCTGTTGCCTTAATGGAGATTAGTTTGGGAATTTGTTAAGTTATGATAGTATTAATTTGTAGTCATGTGAATATATATTTTAACCTGTATAAATTAATAAAATGTTTCACTTTGTTTAATGTAAAACCTCGAGAAATGGTGGTCTGATTCTGGGATTTAGAGTCGCATCTCAAATATAACAGTTAAAAATATAGGTTATGACAGTTGTTTAAAGTTTCCCTCTGGGATTTTTTAAATAACTCAGCTTTACCAACCGCATCGGTCATAACACTGTCCCAGGCCCACAATGATTCTACCTGCTGTCCACCTGTCACTGCTAATGTGAAGCTCAGGATGTTTTAAGGCCCATACATCATTTGCGCGCTGAATACATGAAAACAGTGCTCACCAGGTGGGTTCAGTAGAGCCAGGTAGTAGCTGAGGCCTGACCTGAGGCCGGGGGTAGTGGCAGGAGGAGAGGAAGCAAATCCCAGGAAGAGCCACATACAGACCAGGAATGGCCTGGAGTTTTGCTGTCCCTGTGAGAGCCGCTGGCCAGGCCACTCTATATCAGTATGGTGTGAGCATGCAGCACACCTACCCATTGGTGCTTCCAAATTGGAATCGACTCCAATGTCCTGATTTGCATATTCAAAGTGGCCTCTCATGTGAGGAAGGTAGGGATTCCAACCTCTACTAAGATGGACGCTGTGATCAAGACCATAAGCCTTGGGAGCAGAAATTAGGCCATTCGGCCCATCAAGTCTGCTCTGCCATTCAATCATAGCTGATAAGTGGAAGTGAGCTCCTGCTCCTCACTGCTGTCTATGCCACCTGCTGGAAAGCACATGTCTGAGTCTCCAGTCACAACCTCTAGCACCTAGAAGGACAAGGGCAGCGGGTGTGTGGCAACATCATCACATCCAAGCTCCCCTCCAAGCCACACACCATCCTGACTTGAAACTATTATCACCTGCCCTTCCTTCATTGTCGCTGGATCAAACTCCTGAAACTTTTTCCCTTACAGCCCTGGAGGGTGTATCTTTACCACATGGACTACAGCAGCTCAAGAAGGCAGCCACACCTTCTCAAGTGCCCCCCCTGGGGGTGGGAAATAAATTCTAGCCTTTCTGGGGATATTCATAATCCGAGACGAAATTAAAACAAAGGTGAAAATGGGATTTATCTCAGTGTTGATGTTCTCTATAGTTCAACAACCTGGTGATTCTCCAGGTCCAGGCATACAGGTACCCCAAAGGACTCGTTATAAAAAAATACAATGATGAACATATGAGAATTGGTTGCCAGCAGTAATTTCAGCATTTGCTGCTTATATAATATCAGTGGGATTCCTCAATGTCTGTCAGCCCTGCCACAGCAGGGACACTCTCGCCCCTGAGTCAAAGAGTTGTGGGTTCAAGTCCCACTCCATAGGTATAAGCAAATAATCCAGGCTGATACTCCAGTGCAGCAGTCAGGAGTGCCATGGATGATATGTTAAATCAAGATCCTGTTTCTTCTCAGCTGGTTGTCCAAGATCCCACGAGCAGGAGAGTTCGCCCAGGGTCCCGACCAATTCATATCCCTCCGCAAATGTCAGCAAAGCAGATTGCATGGTTAATAGCACTTGCCTGTGGGAGCTTGCTGTGCACAGATTGGCTGCAATGTTTCCCACAACAGTGACTACATTTCAAAAGTACTTCATTGGCTGTGAAGCACTTTGGGATGTCACCGGGCTGGGGAAGGTGCTACAGGAATGCAAGCTCTTCCTTTCTTTACTGCCCCGTATCTACTCGCAGGTATTCATTATGCCCGTAGGACACGTGAACAGAACAGGTAACATACGGTTAACAGCAAAAAATCTACAGCTGAGTTGTTTATTTTCTTTTTCCAATTTTGATGATTTGGATTGATCTTCAAAACAAATTATTTTCAAACTCAGTGGGGATTTACAGATTACAGTGGAAGAAAATCAGAAACATATGCACATAGTTTAAAGTTTCCAAAGAGCTCCTTTTCCACTGTTTTCAAATTAAGCATTTTTGCCAGACGATGGAAAAAATAATTTCAGCAAGATAGTTAGGAAAATAAAGACACACAAAGAATTAGGCAGCATGTTAGGCCATAGGTTGAATGGAATTAGAGAATCATAGCATGGTTACAGTGCAGGAGGCCATTCAGCACAACCTGTCTGTGTTGGCTCCTGCAAGGAAGCCTCACCTGGTCCCACTCCCCCACCCTTTCCCTGTCCATCTGCAAAATTTTTTTTTTCAGGTAACTGTCCAATTCTCTTTTGAAGGCCTCAATTGAATCTGCCTCACCCACACTTTCAGACAGCGCATTCCAGATCCTAACCACTCGCTGTTTAAGGAAGTTTCATGCCATCATTGGTTCTTTTACCAATCACTTTAAATTGGTGTCCTCTGGTTCTTGACACTTCAGCCAATGGGAATAGTTTCCCTCCACTTGCTCTGCACAAACCCCTTGTGATTTTGAACACTTCTATCGAGTCTGTTCTCACCCTTCTCTTCCCTAAGGAGAACAAGCCCAGCTTCTTCAATCTATCCACGTAACTGAAGTCCCTCTGCAACCATTCTCGTAGGGCTTTTCTGGACCTGCCTTCACACCCTTCCTAAAGTGCGGTGCCCAGAATTGGGCGCAATACTCTGTGGTTGAACCAGAGTTAGGTTCATCATAACTTGTTTGCTTTTGTACTCTATGCTCCTACTTAAAAAGCCTAGGGTCCCATATGCCTTTTTAACCACTTTCTCAACCTGCCCTTCCACCTTCACGCACGTGTACTGCAGGCCACCCTCTTCCTGTACACCCTTTACAACTGTAGCCTTTAGTTTATATTACCTCTCCTCATTCTTT
Source organism: Carcharodon carcharias (assembly GCF_017639515.1). NCBI lineage: Eukaryota > Metazoa > Chordata > Chondrichthyes > Lamniformes > Lamnidae > Carcharodon > Carcharodon carcharias. Next base: position 7,890,067 of record NC_054492.1, on the reverse strand, counting down.
CTCCCAAAATGGACCACTTCACACTTCTCTGCATTAGATTTTTAAGTGCCACGTGTCCAACCATTCCACCAGCCTATGTCCTCTTGAAGTTTAACACCACCCCCTTCCATTCGCAATACTTCCAAGTTTTGTGTCATCTGTAGGTTTTGACATTGTGCCCTGTACACCCAAGTCTAAATGATTAATATAGATCAACCAAAGCAGTGGCCCTAGTTCTGAACTCCAGGGAACCCCACTGTATACCTTCCTCTTGTTTGCAAAACACCCGTCCACCACTCCTCTCTACTTCCTGTCACTCAGTCAGCTTCGTAACAATGCTGCCACTTGCCCTTTTATTCCACGGATTCTAACTTTGCTGACCGGTCTATTATGTGGCACTTTATCAACTGCCTTTCAGAAGTTCACGTACACCACGTGAACCCCGTTACCCTCATCGAAAAACTCAATCGGGTGGGTTAAACACAATTTGCCTTTTACATAGCTACACTGGCTTTCTGTGAGTAATTTGGAGTTGTTCACATAACTGTTCATTTTTTCCCAGATTATCATCTCTAAAAGCTTTTTCACCACAGAGAGTAAACTGACTAGGTTGTAGTTTCTTACCCAGTTTTTTGAACAAAGGTGTAACATTTTAAATCCTCCAATAATCAAACGCCAGCCACATTTTTAAGGATTGGAAGATAATGTCCAGTACCTCCGCAATTTCCGTCCTTACTTCCCTCTGTTTCCTGGAATGCATCCCATCCAGCCCTGGAGAATTATCAATTTTAAGTGCAGCCAGTCTTTCTAATACAAACATCTTCTCAACTTTTAGCCCCTCCAGTATCGTAATGACTTTATATTTCATGATGGCTTTGGAAGCATTTCTTTTCTTGGTAAAGAGAGATGAAAAGTACTCATTTAGTGTCTCAGCTACACCCTCTGCCTCCATACATGGATCTGCTTTTGATCTCTAATCAGCCACACCCATCCTTTTACCACCCTTTTGACAATTTACAGGCTTATTGAAGATTTTTGCATTCCCATTTATGATGGCATGTTAACTGCCAGTCTCTTCTCATTCTCTCATTTTGCCTCTTATTTCCTTTTTCATCTCCCCTCTGCAATTTATTTATTCAGCCTGGTTCTCACCTGCTATGTGTCATACACCCCCTTTCATGCTCCATCTTACTGTCTATCTCTCTTGTGATCCAGGGACCTTTGGCTTTGGTTGGCCTATCTTTTGACATCATGGGAATATACCTTGACTGGACTCAAACCATCTCCTCTTCAAAGGTAGCTCATTGTTCCATTACAGTTTTGCCTATCAAACTTTCATCCCACTTTACTTAGGACAGTTCCATTTTCACCTCACTGAAATTCTGCATACTTCAATGTAGTATTTTTACTTTAGATTGCTCCTTGTTCTTTTCCGTGGCTAACCCGACCTTATGATACAATGATCACTGTTTCCTAAATATTCTGTGACTGACACTTGATCCACTTGATGCACCTCATGCCTCAGAAGCAGGGGCAGGGTTTTGCCCTTGCCGGGTGGTCTTGGCGGGTGCAGTCGGGAGCTGACTGCTGCCCGCCTTCAAAGCCGGACGGCGATTTCACACTGGTGGGCCAATTAAGGCCCGCCCAGCATGAAGCACATGCTGCAGCGCTCAACGCTGCCTGCGCGGGGGAGGGGAGGAAGGTGAGCAGGATGAGTGGGGAAATTCGAGGATGAGTGGGGAAATTCGAGGATGAGCGGGGAAATTCATGGATGCTCAGTGGTAAAGCCCTCTGAGGCACAGAGCTGCCTCAGGGAGATGAAGAGTTCTGGAAAACAAAAATAAAGAGTTTTTAAATGTTAAAAAACATGTCCCCTCATGTGACTCTGTCACATGAGCAGGGACATGTTATGAATGAGATTTCAATTTTTAAAAATTTTTTATTTGCTGTTGGAAACCTCATCCCGCTTGTGGATCAGGTTTCCTAAAAATTGTAAAGGCCGCTTGGCCTTTTTGCCTGCTTGCAAACCGTAAAGTTGGACCAGCAGTGAAAAATGTAAGGTAATTAATAATTTAATGGCCTTAAAAGGCTTTCTAATTGTTGGCGGGCGCGCTACCGATTCCCGCCTGCGCCTGCCGACCAAACTATCACGTGACCGCTCGTTGACATCAGGACACTCGCCCGACGTCATGTCACGCTCGAGCAGATCAGGCGCACACCCGCCCGCCAAGACGAAAATTCTGCCCCAGATCCAACAATGCCTTCTTCCTCACTGGGCCAGAAACATAGGGCTGGATTTTACGGCTCCCCGCTAGCGTGTTTGAAGGTGAGGAGGGGACTCATAAAACGCAGTGTGTGGCCTTTCCACTGCCTTCCCTCCTACCCCCGAACCGGTTTCTTCACTCAGCCGGTTGGAAAACATCCCGTCAGCAGGAGAGTTTTCCCAGGGTCCCGACCAACTCATATCCCTCCACAAACTTGTTTCCCATTTTACAGGGGTCAAGGGTGGCATCAGGCAGCCCGTCTGCCCTCCCCTGGCAGAAGTCTCATCCTGAGCCAATTAATATCCCTCCAAGTGTAAAATGCTGTCGGGCAGCTGACTATTTGGTGGGCGGGATCCAGAATGAATTTTTAGTTGGATGGAGGCAGGAAATATGGCTGTAAAATCCGGTCCATATTCTACTGGAAAATTCTCCTGAAGACACTTCAGAAACTCTTCCTTTTCTCTGCCCTTTATATTATTACTATCCCAGTCTATAGTAGGATAATTGAAGTTCCCCATTATTACTCCTCTATAGTTCCTGCACCTCCCTGTAACTTCCTTGCAAACTTGCTCCTCTATATCTATCCTAATAGTTGGTGGCCCGTAGAATACACTCAGTAATGGTAACTCTATTGTTTCTGAACTCTAGCCAAATAGATAGATTCATTCCCTCCAGGCTATCCTCTCTCTCCAGCACTGTAATGTTCTCTTTAACCAATACTGCCCCCACTCCACCTTTCTTTCATCTCTATCTTTCATGAACACCATGTGTCAGAAATATGGTCTTTTTAAAGCCAGGTCTCCATTATTGCCACAACATAATATTCCCATGTGGCTATTTGCATATGTAGATCACCAACCTTATTTATCACACTCCTTGCATTTACATACATGTACTGTAAGGTTAATTTAGACCTTCTTGTATTCCCTCACCTAATATCTTACCATTTCTAGCCCTCTAGTGTTAGCTGCTTCTCCCAGTCCTTTGTGAACCTTGTATATCCTTTCTAATGCTAGATTGATGGAGACACTGGTGTAGCGGTAAAGTCACTGGTCCAGTAAACCAAAGGCCCAGCCTAATGCTATGGGGGCAAGGGTTCAAAGCCCACCATAGCAGCTGGTGGAATTTAAATTCAACTAATAAAAAATCTTGAATTGAAAGCTAGTCTCAGTAACGGTGACCATGAAATTATCATTGATTGTTGTAAAAAACCCATCTTCTTTTAGGGAAGGAAATCTGCCATTCCTACCCAGTCTGGCCTACTTATGACTCCAGACCCACAGCAATGTGGCTGGTTGAGTTAACTGCCCTCTGAAATGGCCCAACACATCACTAATTCAAGGGCAATTAGGGATGGGCAACAAATGCCAGCCTTGCCACCCCATGAAAAAAAAAATCCTGCTTGCCATCCCCTGGCCAAGTTAGTCTAGTTTAGATATTAAGAAAAGTAAAAGGTTAGCAGCTGGTAATAGTGCTAGGTCAAACCTCCTGTTATAGGTTCAATCACCATTTCTATCTGAAATCTGGCAGCCAGATTTCCAACAAGCTGGAAATACTCAAGTTACTGGGATGAGTATGTACCCGTAAATTACCTGGGGTTCTTGAACTGATGCTCTGAAGGTGAAAGGGTGTCATTTTAACTTTGAGGGATAGAGTAAAATGAGCAGCATCAAGTCGGCCACCATATCAATTGGCAGCATGAAATGAATACAGCCCTCCCAGTTTTCCCATTTGTTGACTTCAATGGCATCACTTTGACGTATAATTGGCAGCTAATTCAATATTACTCCTTTTATGCCACTGACAAAAATTAAGCTTTTCCTTAAAGTGTGAGAAAGGAAAAAGACCACAGAGCAGGAAATAAAACACATGGAACAGGTGACAGAGACTAAACTACATCCCAGTTAAACTTCTCACTTCCTACATTTGGTCAGGCTGGTTTGGATAATTCTCATTTGAAGACATTTTACATGGTGTGCAGGAGTTTAGTAGTCTCCGAAACTGAACAGAGCTCTGTGTAGTGGTTATGGTAGACACTTTGATCCCAGGAAGGGAGGCATTTTTTGAGTTCTCAGGGAACGTTAACAGGATCTGTCAGCATGCTGGCACGTGCCAAATGTTGACAATTTGGAATTTCAAGACTTGGCCCATGTTGGAAACTGCTGGAAATACTTGGCAACTGTACATTTCTCCGAGTGGAAATCTGCCACATTAGATTATGGAATAATTAGCAACAATGAAAGGTATGTAGTTATTGGAGGTTTAACACACTGGGGATCACTAGCAGGAGGTGAAGAAGAGTATCAAAGTGAATTGTGATGTGCTAAAATATAAATAACTGAATGCAGTTCATTCCTGCACGGCTGAGGGACTGGGGAGGAATATTCCAATGTATTTTTCTTTTTACTGATACGTTTTCTTTTGCATCTCCCAGGTGATTATGTTATGGCAGAGTGGTGGGGAAGGGCAGCAAGTATTTAGTCAGAATGTTCTAGCCATCTTGAGTACAGGTCAGCCTTGATAGATCAGCTGGTCAGTTCCTACCTGTCAATTTCACATGCTCCTACGTATTATGGACATAGGTCTTACCTTAGTACAACTTATAATAAATCAGATTTATTACTCAGGTGACTTTCATTTCCTTATTCATATGACAATGGCCATTCTGTCCCTCAGTCACATGGGAACACCACCACCTGGAAGTTCCTCTCCAAGCCACTCACCATCCTGACTTGGAAATATATCGCCGTTCGTTTACAGTCACTGGGAGTCAAAATCCTTGAACTTCCTCCCTAACAGCACTGTGGGTGTACCTACACCACATGGACTCTCCGGTTCAAGAAGGCAGCTCACCATCACCTTCTCAAGGGCAATTAGGGGTGGGTTATAAATGCTGGCCCAGCCAGCGATGCCCACATCCTATGAATGAATAAAAAATAGTCTCCATCCTGAGGGAGTCATTAAAGTTCTCTGAACCTTATGAAGAGTGTGTTCATGAGCAAAATGGTAAGACAGTGTCAGATAACTCACCACCATTACTCAATTATCTTTCTAATGATTATTGTTAGCCACCAAGATATTGTAACTTCTGTCTCACCTAATGATATCAATGAGAGTAGTTTCGTGAGGACAGTGGGATTTGCACATATAGCTTAAATCTTGGTTTTCCAGTCAGGACCATGAATTTAATGCAACCTTCTCAAAAGCTAAAATCCTGGATTGGGATCCAAACCTCAAGAGTAAATGACATAGAATTTGTTTGAAGAGGGGAAGTAAAATAACAATTTGCATTTATACAGCACCTTTAATATTGGAGATTGGAGGAGTTGTGAGGCAGTGCTGGATGTGGTGGATGGGTGTGTGCACCTGGGAAATCACATGCCTGGTGAAGGAGAAATGAGGCAGGGGTGAAAATAAGTATTGAATTATTTTGCCTGGAAGAGTTCCTGATAGACAATGGCAACTCTGTTAGAGAAGAAATGTGAAAAGATCAGACTAGTGTTTAACTAACTGCTCTCTCTGTTTCTGACAGCTGGGATCTGTCAAAGACCTGGGGTAGTGGCTTATTTGGTAAAGACATTGGTTATTGACTGGAAGGGCACAGTGACCAACGCTGATGTAATAATGACCAGCCCGTGTCCAGCAATACATACAGAAACAAGAGAACTGCCACAAGAAGAGCAGGTTTTTTTTTATTCATTCATGTGAAGTTAGTGTCAATTCTGGGTCATTTGCCTGAAGCCCTGTATCCAAAGAAGGTGAAGGAATGGGTCCCAACCAGGAAAAGATAAGGCAGAATGCCAAAGCAGAGATTGTCAAACAATGTATGGGAAGATCTGAACACAAATGTGAGACAACTAAGAGAGCATAATGCTTAAGACTGTCTGTTTAAAACAATCAGCTTTGACAGACCAATCACTGACTGCACAGTCTGAAAGCATCCTGTCCCCATTGACTCAAACAATTTTCCTCATTTTCCTAGAAACCTTTGCTTGAAGTCCAACTGCAGTCGCCATAAATTCACCCCTTATTTGCCGACACTTTCCTGGACCACTATGAGTTTCCTGCTCTCAGCTGACAATGGTGGCATTGAATGAATTGCCCATTGAGCCAATGCTGCTCTGGCGTTTGTGTCACGAACTGTCTGGTCACCCAACGTAGCAATTTAAATATCAGTCTTTTCCTAATTGTCTGCACTTCACGGTTTCACGATTTGGAATTTCCTCCAAGTAATGTAATTGTGTTAATTAAAAGCATTGTACCTTGGATTTTGACCTGATTTGCTTTGCATTCTGGACAGTGTAAGAGCTGAAATTCTTCAGTCTGATGCATTGAATAATCTGTGCTGGCAAGAAAGATGACATCACCAGCTTTCCAAGTTCTGGCATCATCTGCGAGCTCCAGAATGCTGCTATTAACGTGTGTATCTATGGTAACGGTCACCTTGGGCCGCACTGAAAGAAGAGAAATGAATGTTTGAGTGTGTAAGTATTAAACAGCATCTCCTGCCAAGCTTTCAATCTCTTTAAAACAGGACCATAAGCAGTCTTATATATAACAGCTGTTACTGGGAAATAAATATGAAAAAAAACATCTTAAACAATTTCTTCTGCATACTTGAAAGTTTTGGATGGCATTTTTCTCTTTGAACAAAGGTCAATAACACATTTTAATTACCTTTATTTTAAATGAAACACAATGAAAATGACAAATGTTATAATCTTTAAAACATGAGTTCAGTAACTGGAACAGTAAACAAGAAACATTACCCAATCCCAAACACCTGTGAGAAAGATCCTTTAACACTTCTCAACTAGTTAACTAACTCACTTACCCAATATAAATGACAAATGTCTCTGAATTTATCTACAGAATGGTTAGAACAAGGCTGAGTGGCAAGTCGTAAGGTCAGCAATTGCTAATTCTAGCAGTACATCTCATCCAATACTCAGGAAACTACTCCAGGTGATGGTTATAAAGGAGGCAAGAATTGTTCTTGTGTTTTGTGACATCACCAATGGGAATTTCCCAACACATTACACATGGAAATTTTCATCCCATTGGTCTGGCTGGATTCAAACTCAGGGCAGGGGTGAAAGGACTCTCTGCTTCCCATTCTTTGTAGTCAGTATGTGGTGAACACACCTAATACAACAGGGGCAACATGAGACAGAAGAAATGGCAGTACAGAGGGTAGGTGAGAGACGGCATGATGTAATAGCAGAAGGCTTCAGCTCTCCCCTTACATATCAATAGATAGTTTCAGTAGATCTTTTGAATGTAATTCAAATAAAGGATTATTTTCAAAGGTCTACAATGTGCTGGATGCTTTTCATTCAACAATACCTGAGTAGATAATAGAAAGTGGTTTTCTGAAGGGTACTCTAATGTATCATAAAGCACATCTGATTCAGACTGGGGATATATTGTGGCAACAGTTTTACAGGGAGTGACTGGACCATTTCTAGCCAACAGGCAGAATTTCAAACAAAGGAGGAGTAGGCCATTCAACTCCTTGAGCATTCTCCACCATTCAATAAGATCATGGCTGATCTGATCATGGCTCAATTCCACTTTCCTGCCAGCCCCACTTTGTCTCCCTTGTAGATTGAAAGTCTATCTAACTCAGCCTCAAATATATTGAATGATTCAGCCTCCACTGTTCTCTGGGGTACAGAATTCCAAAAACTAACAACTCTCAGAAGAAATTTCTCCTCATCTCCATCTTAATTGGAAGATGCCTTATTTTGAAACTATACTCCCTAGTTCTAGATTCCCCCACGAGGGGAAACAACCTCTCAGCATCTATCTGCCAAGCCCCCTCAGAATCTTATCTCTCCATTAAGGCCAATTATCATTCTTCTAAACTCCAATGAGTATAGTCCCAACTTATTCAATCTTTCTTCATAAAACAACCCCTTCATCCCAGGAATCAGCCTAGTAAACCTTCTCTAAGCTGTTTCCAATGCAAGTATATCCCTCCTTAAGTAAGGAGACTAAACAGTCAAGCAATTCTGACAATATAGTAGCTTCAGCTGCAATCAGTTAGAGGAGAAAGGCTGTACAACATACATAGAAATATATGTTAGATATTTTTAAATCATTTTCAAAAACAAAATTAAAGTATTTCAAGTTTTAAAGGGGGCAACTAAATCTGAATGACAAATTAAAGTGGGCATCTTGGTGAGGCAATCTGCTGGCATTAAGTTCTTCTAGATGCCAGTGCAGAGGTCTAGAGGGTGAAGGAGGGGTCATGATGATGTGACGTGTACGTGTGGAATCTTTAATTTCATCGGCTGGTCAGATATACATATCTAACTTCTTTAAAAGGACTTTTGCCAAGCAAAGACACTGACTTTGAAATGGCTGCAGAAGTCACCTGACCTACAAAATGGCCAAGTCTGGAAACTTCTGAATATGGGTTTTCCAGGAGATATGGCTACAGGCATTTCCCCTGATGGACTTCACACCTGCCATGGTCTACATTCTCCACAAAACATAAGGACAACGGACCTCTAGACTTTCTGACTACAGAAATTACCAAAAACAATGGAGGACTAACAAAGCTATTATGCAAGGAGGATGCCAAGAACCCCTCTCTGTATTGATGGCATCTTGATAGCTTTGACAATAAGAGATCAAAACTCATTTCATTAACCTGGATCACCATTGTGCACCAATAGCAGCTGCCACATGAGTAAAACCCCCTTGAGAAAAGTTGTGATTTATAAGCTTGTCTGTGGGCTACTGTAGTAGAAGTAGTCTGCAAATGGGCCAGTAACACCATCTCTCTCCCTGCTGCCTCAAGTTCAGAGCATTATCTCTGATAAGTTCTGAAGGAGACTTCCAAATTCCAAAGCTGCGTTTCCATGAAAACAAAGACCACTAAGAACTGCGTCAACCACAAACAACAGCAAAGCAAACTCTCTGTTTTCGCCTTTTATTATTGAATCTTAATTTGCCCAAAAGTTAACCTTCTCTATTGTAACTTATAATCTTGCAGGCTTGTGTGTTTTTTCTGCATAGGTCGTGACATGTGTTTAGCTTTTTAAATATTTTCTATAACTTTACTTGGGTGGGTTTTAGTTCAATAAAAATGAATCCCTTTGTGTTTAAACCCAAGAAAGCCTGTCGGACTGAGTTCTTTGCAATTAGCATGTAAACGGTTAAGTACAGGCACCGAGTTGACACTTCCATCCTTGTAAATTAAAAAACCCTAAAATAAAAGCAAAATACTGTGGATGCTGGAAATCTGAAATTAAAACAGAAAATGCTGGCAAAACTCAGCGAGCCTGGCAGCACCTGTGGAGATAGAACCAGAGTTAACGTTCTGAGTCCAATATGGAATGAAGAAGAGTCATGTTAGACTCGAAATGTCAACTGTGTTTTTCTCTCTTCACAAACGCTACCAGACCTACTGAGCTTTTCCAGTATTTTGTGTTACCAAAATAACCTGGTTATGATCAATCGAGGAGTGGGAGAGAAAGGGCAAGTTCTGCCATGTGTTCTCGCTGGGTCATAACAGGGCTCACTGGCAGCAGAAGTTTGCAGTGGTAGTTGTTAACCTATTTAAAATAAACTAACTGATCTCTAGGGTGAGTCAGGGAGACTCTGGTAGATTCCAGTCTTCACCTGAAGTCAGTTGGTTGAAAACTCAGCGAGCCTGTGAGGGGTAAGCAATTGGCTGGGCTGATTCAGGCCAGAATAACAGTTTTTGTTTTTGTTTTTTGAGAGTGTGACAAGGTGGGGATTACAGGAAGTAACCTATTCCTGTTGTTCTCCCATTGTCCTCTTCCTATATTCCTATGAGGTAGGCATTATAGTATACAAGTGTGATGGAGTAAGGACACATTAAGTAGGTGTGACATGGCGCGTGATACATAAAGTAAGTGTTTTGCTAAGACATGGGGCACCTTATAGAACGACTGGATCTCCTATGGCACTACACACAAGAAGTAAAGAATTGGAGATCAAAAGACCAAGGTTAAGGGAGAAGTCAGGGGCTTAGGAGAACCAGGTTCACAAGATGGAGAGAGGGTCTGAGATTCAAGGTGGGGAGTTTACAACCCTACCACTATGAGCTGGTTTTCAGATTGTACCCATTAACTACACTACAGGCTTGGGTTTTGTAAGATGGCCCAATACCACCCCAGTGGTTATTAACAAATGGTTTGCATATGTAGGCCCAAATATTAGACTTGAAAGAGGACATTTGTTACCGAGGAATGGAAACAGTATGCGTAGTGAATGGGTGTGCTGCTGACTGAGGTTCTGAAACTGGTCTAGTGGATAGCAAGGTGAGAGAGGAGTCCAGGGTAGAACATTTGGGGTAAAATGTTTCGCTCGGCGGGTGGACAGACATGTGCCTGACCTAACTGAGTATAAAATGATGTGCGATGATGTCGGGCGAGCATCCCAACGTCATCGCGCACTCTCGCGATATTTCGGTCAGTGGGTGTGCGCCGAAGTCAGCGGGCAGGATGAGGTTTCCAAAAGCAATAAAAATAAAAACGAAAACTTTAATTTTTCATGAATAACATGTTCCTGCTCATGTGATAGAGTCACATCAGAGGGGACATGTTTCAATGTTTATTTTTATTTTTTAAATTAATTTTTTCATATATCTTCATCTCCCCTGAGGCAGCTCAGTGCCTCAGGGAGAGTATGTAGCGTGCACTCGCCGCGTATGCACAATGGTCACGCTCGCCCAGCTCGCACTCCCCGCCCCCCGCCCGCACAGGCAGCGCTGAGTCCTGCCTTCACGTTTCATGTTGGGCAGGCCTTGATTGGCCCGCCAGCGTGAAATCGCCTTCCGGGCCGGGTGGCGGTGGGCGGGCAGCTTCCCTACCGCCCCCATCCACCTCCACCCAAAATCCTGCCCTTGACAAAGGAAAGTGGGTGAATGAACGAAATGGCAGGGGGACCTGGGTGTCCTCCGCTACAACACCACCTAGTGATCAGGGGGCCAGCAATTACAGCGTGACAACCAAATGTTGACAGCGTTTTCCCATTATTAAATGACTCAGAAATTGTGGTGAACAAGTTAAGACTTGATATGTGATAGGGTAATACGCAGCGGCTCTGTGAAAGTTAGCACAGAGGTGTGTTTAATATGGGTAGGCTAAGTGTTCACAATAACTACCAAGCTCAGGTCATGTCTGATGCACATTTATTTACAGCATAGCTGTCAATTACAGGAGATACTCAGCACAGACCTGGTTTACCACAAAGGAAGCGCACTTTGTAGTCATGGCAGATTCCATTAGCCTGGTCCTTATTCCGGCACACAAATCCATAGTCTTGATCATGCATATGGAACACCTCTGCTGTTCGACTGGCTGGGATTCCATCAACAGTAACAACCTATGGTATAAAGAGCACTTTAATGAGCACACTTCTGTTGAATTTCTGCAGATAAACACCCAGTCTCTCATCATAACTTCCCCAGTCATCCTGCCCATCTTATGTTGAAGTTACAATGTGAGATCAGGAGGAAACTTTACCCATTTATTGCTGTCAATAAAAATTCCAAAGTTCAGCATACTGGTCCCATTTGGAAATTTTAATCGTATGAATGGGCATGGGGTGGGAGTGGGGGTGCAGGGGTGGGGTAGGGTGGTGGTCAGGGTAGGGAGGGGCAAAGGAGAAAAATACTTTGTTTGGCTTCAGAAAACCATATATTTTGAGGCTGGAAGGATGCATTCTGATCCTACCTACCCAGCGGGGACTGTCTAAATCTCCCATGTAACTTACCCAGCTTGGATCTGCCCTAACACGATTTGAACCTGGTCCACTGAACAGACAGTAGGGGTAACAGCTCAAAGTTGGCAGGGTCCATCATAATAAATAATGTCAAGTCTGGATGATGTAATTGTGAACTGACTGCAATTTTAACTCGATGACCTGAGCAGGAAGTGGTGGTGAGTTGCCTGCCAGGTCCTCTCAAGTCCAACGGGGAGGAGATCAGAGCCAGAAGAGGTCCGAAGAAGCAAATTGTTTAAATTTAGTTTTACTTTCTTTGTAGAGCAGAAATAACCTTGGCCTTAGCAACCGATTCTGTCACTTGCCTGGTCCCTATGGGTGATGTCTGGGCTGCCTGATTTTCTGCCATTTCCTTTTTATTTCCCACCCGGAATGCCAAGATTTAAATAAAAGCCTGAAGTTAAAAGATTCCAAAGATTCCATGCCTCATCGCTGAAAAAGTGGGAGAGTTTCTGGGCTGAATTTTCCCAGTGCAGAGGTGGCAGGCGAGAGATGGGGGTAGGAGAATAGCAGGAAGACACATCCAGGCAGCTCCCCCGACAAATACCTGCACTGTGGGAGTTCCAATGGAGGTGTGCAGCCAATTGAACAACTTAAGGCTACTATCAGTGGTGATCATTTGCATTTATTGGAATTTTTCCAGAGACTCCGGCCACGTGCTGAGGCTGCCAGCTTAATGGTAGCGGCCTCCTTGTGGCAGGTTGGGAGGGGTCCATTAGACCCAGAGGCTCCATGCCCTCTTCACAGGGTCTCAGAAAGGAAAGGCATCCCCTGAGCCCCATCGATCCCCCGGAGCGCAGTCCCCTCTGTTCCTTTACCACTCTAAAATAAGTTTTATTTAGTTTTACTCGCCTGAGGGCACCTCCATTTTGAGGCACCTCCATTTTGAGGCATGGAGGCAGCCTCCTAATTATGTTGGACTCCTGAAGCCCACTGGAAAATCCTGCCCTCTAATCCACCCACCAGAAATCTGCCCACACTTACTTTTGAGTCTTTTCTCTTTAAAATACTTTGTAATCCCGGACAGACAGTCAATAAATGGCTATGATCTTACAGCAAGACATGGCTTTAAAATCAAACTTTTCGTGTTAGTCTCCAAACTTACTGGGGGAGAAAAATGACTTTCACTGCATTTTGGTGTCTTCAGTATTTCAGTCTTTTGTATTCAGTATCTGGAGTACTGGGTACAGAATTGGTCTACTTATTTAAGGAAGGATGTAAATGCATTGGAAGTTGTTCAGAGAAGGTTTACGAGGCTAATACCTGGAATGGGTGGGTTGTCTTATGAGGAAGGTTGGACAGACTAGGATTGCATCTGCTGGAGTTTAGAAGAGTAATAGGTGACTTAATAGAAACATATAAGATCCTGAAGGGTCTTGACAGGGAGGATGTGCAGAGGATATTTCCTCTTGTGGGAGAATCTAGAACTAGGGGTCACTGTTTAAAAATAAGTGGTCACCCATTTAAGACAGAGATGAGGAGAATTTTCTCTCTCAGAGGGTTGTGAGTCTTTGGAATTCTCTTCCTCAAAAGGTGGCGGAAGCAGAGCCTTTGGACATTTTTAAGGCAGAGCTAGATAGATTCTTGGTAAGCAAGGGGGTGAAAGGTATCAGGGTAGGTGGGAATGTGGAGTTGAGGTTAAAATCAGGTCATCCATGAACTTATTGAATGGCAGAGCAGATTTGAGGGGCTGAGTGGCCTACTCCTGCTCTTAATTCCTGTGTTCATATGTTCATAAGGTCGTATGTTCAGTCTCATCCAGGATTCAGTTTTAACATCTCAAAGAACTCGTGGCTAGAACCTCTAATTGGCACAGTTCACAGATATATCATATGATCGCTATTGTTATGCAGGCCCGAACCTGTTTATACTAAGATTCTTAATGTCTATGCAGATATATCACATCCAGGAATGTAGCGTGATTAGGCAATGTGCTTTGCCAATCAGAATGGGTATACAAATAAATGCTTTCATTTAAAATGCTGCCCAATGAAAACAGTGCCTTGTTTATCTGGGGAAACACTTGTTAATTATTAACTTCAAATCACCGTTTCACTCAACAGATGTAAACTGAACCTGGCATGAGTGATAAAAGTATTCAGCTTTCGTAGAAAGAATTTAGACTCTCATGGTACAGTGAGGGTTTACCTGTATATAATTAGTTTCTCAGAGTACAGTCCTAATTACCTGTATATTACTCTTACTCTCACAGAGCACAGTGCTGAAGGTTTAACTGTATATTGATTGGAGTCTTATAGAGTACAGTCCCAAATAACCTGCACATCAGTTGGACTATCAAAGAATACAGTCCTGATTAACTGTATATTGATTGGACTATCACTGAGTACAGTCCTGATTACCTGTATATCGATTGGACTCTCACAGAGTACCACCCTGATTACCTGTATATTGATTGGACTCTCACAGAGTACAGTCTTGATAACCTGTATATCAATTAGACTCTCACAGAGTACAGTCCTAATTACCTGTATATTGACTGGACTCTCACAGAGTACAGTCCTGATTACCTGCATATCGATTGGACTCTCACAGAGTACAGTCCTGATTACCTGTATATCAATTGGACTATCACAGAGTACAGTCCTGATTACCTATATGTCAACTGGACTATCACAGAGTACAGTCCTGATTACCTGTATGTCAATTGGACTCTCACAAATTTTTCCAGGAAATGCAACTCTCAGGTCCGACAGTTTTTCCCAGTCCCCCGATCCTCGCTCATCATCCCGGTTAAACCAATCGGTCCATTCCACATCTGCAGTCAAGTAACATTAAAATGTTGAAGACAGTGATGGTCAGCTCGGCAGTGGAATGATACATATTTTAATGGATGAAAAATTACGCAGAATGTGCTGAGCTCCCGAGTTGTTGACATGCTTTTCTACTGTATGAATCCCTGCTCTTGGTGGTTGGATTTGTAACCTATGTCTAATATTTAGAGAGCTTTGTGCTACAGCAATGGTATAGAATTTCGGCCTTGCCACACCTTCAATTCCACTCCAACCAGTCTTGAGCTGATGATTTAGTCGAACTGAGCCTAAAATGACAACAGCCTGAAGTGTCGCTCAGTGCCACTATCATGAAACAAGCAGGACTGCCTCAACCTTTTTCCTGTGCCAGCCACATAACCACTGGAGCCGCAATTAGCCCTGCAATTTTGAAGCGTAGTGTGTGATTTCCTGGCAGTTAATTGCTATAATCCCCTTTATATCAGCTGCAAACGTTACTAATCAGGCCAGGAACTGAATGCCAATCCAATGGAAAACAAACCCAAAACAAGTGCACATTTAGGCTTTAAGTTGCTAAACTCCTGCAGCTTCGAAGCAGCAAGAACAGGCTTTTGAGAGAAAATGATGCCTGAGGTTTTGCAATGTGTTTCGCATTGTCAGAGAACGTTAAGCTGAATGGCATTGAGTAGAATGTGCATCTGTGGAGATTTAAGCCTAATAATTGTTTGTGCAGTCAGCAATTTCTTTTTAATCTCTGTTTTTTTTTAATCAAGGCAAAGTCAGAGGCTGTATTTTCCAAACAAGACCAGCATTTAACATGAGCCATTTGTTATCTCAAGCCCCATATTCAGCTCCCACAATGTCTAGTGTTAGGGATATATATACATAGAGGCATAGGCAACTACTCAGTCTCTCCACTAGAAAGGAAGAGGAAGAGGCCATTCAGCCCCTCAAGCCTGTTCTGTCAATCAATTAGATCATGGCTGATCTGTACCTCAGCCCCATTTGTTCTGTCACCCTTGATACCTATACCAACAAAAAACTATCAATCTTGGTTTTGAAAATGGAATTGAGCCTGAATCATAGCTTTGTGGCAGACGGTACCAGGTTAACTCCAACATCTGTGTGGCAGACAGTACCAGGTTAACTCCATCATCTGGCTGAAAAGATACTTCCTGATTGAACTCTGAAAAGCCTAGCTCAGATCTTTAGGTTAAAGTAATGCTGTTCTTGGAAGCTATATACATACCAGCGGTTAACGTTATTTGAATGTCAACCTGCCAGGAACTAATCTAATGAACATGTTCAATAAAACCTGTTCACAACGGGTGGAATGTTCCCAGCTCCACGGTGGCAGGATTAAAGGCAGGATTTGGAGGAGTTTCTGAGAAAAATGTGTCCGTGGGACATGTTCTTGCCTCTTTGTCGAAGCGGGTCAACACCAGCAGGAGTACCCAGCTGGCAGCAGCAGATAGCCAGCTGGCATGATTAACTGTGAGGTGGTTGAGGGCTCCACCAGGATGGGCCCTCAACTGAGGGCCAACTTTGGCAGGGGCCTGGAGGTAGCCTACCAGCAGGTGGCCTGGAGAGCCCATGAGGCCTCCTGTTTTAATCCACCCACCATCCCAACCCCCCTCCACCACCAGAGACACGGCCATCAGCTGCTGTCCAGGAGGGTTTTTTTTATTCATTCATGGGATGTGGGCTTCGCTGGCAAGGCCAGCATTTATTGCCCATCCCTAATTGCCCTTGAGAAGGTGGTGGTGAGCTGTCTTCATGTGGTGCTCACAGTGTTGTTAGGAGGGAGTTCCAGGATTTTGACCCACGACATTAAAGGAACGGCCGATATATTTTCAAGTCAGGATGGTGGGTGGCTTGGAGCGGAACTTGCAGGTGGTGGTGTTCCCATCTATCTGCTACCCTTGTCCTTCTAGATGGTAGTGGTCATGGGTTCGGAAGGTGCTGTCTAAGGAGCCTTGGTGAATTCCTACAGTGCACCTTGTAGGTGGTACACACTGCTGCTACTGTGCATCGATGGTGGAGGGAGTGAATGTTTGCGGATGTGGTGCCAATCAAGTGGGCTGCTTTGCCCTGGATGGTGTTGAGCTTCTTGAGTGTTGTGGGAGCTGCACTCATCCAGGCAAGTGGAGAGTATTCCATCACACTCCTGACTTGTGCCTTGTAGATGGTGGACAGGCTTTGGGGAGTTAGGAGGTGAGTTACTCGTTGCAGGATTCCTAGCCTCTGACCCACTCTTGTAGCCACAGTATTTATATGGCCACTCCAGTTCAATTTCTGGTCAATGGTAACCCCCAGGATATTAATAGTGGGGGATTCAGTGATGATAATGCCATTGAATGTCAAGGTGCGATGGTTAGATTCTCTCTTGTTGGAGATGGTCATTGTCTGGCACTTGTGTGGAGTGAGTGTTACTTGCCACTTGTCAGCCCAAGCCTGGATCTTGTCCAGGTCTTGCTGCATTTGGACATGGACTGCTTCAGTATCTGGGGAGTCACGAATGGTACTGAACATTGTGCAATCATCAGCGAACATCCCCATTTTGTGACCTTAGGATAGAAGGAAGGTTATTGATGAAGCAGCTGAAGATATTTGGGCCGAGGACACTACCCTGAGGAACTCCTGCAGTGATGTCCTGGAGCTAAGGTAACTGACCTCCAACAACCACAACCATCTTCCTTTGTGCTAGGTATGACTCCAACCAGCAGAGAGATTTTATCCCCTAATTTCCATTGACTCCAGTTTTGCTAGGGCTCCTTGATGTCACACTCAGTCAATTGTGGCCTTGATGTCAAGGGCAGTCACTCTTACATCACCTCAGGAGTTCAGCTCTTTTGTCAGTGTTTAAACCAAGATTGTAATGAGGTCAGGAGCTGAGTGGCCCTGGTGGAATCCAAAACGACTGTCAGTGAGCAGGTTATTGCTAAGCAAGTGCTGCTTGATAATGCTGTTGATGCATTCCATCACTTTACTGATGATGGAGATTAGACGGATGGGGCAGTAATTGGCCGGGTTGGATCTGTCCAGCTCTTTGTGTACAGGACATACCTGGGCAATTTTCCACATTGCCAGGTATAGATGCCAGTGTTGTAGCTGTACTGGAACAGCTTGCCTAGGGTGTGGCAAGTTCTGGAGCACAAGTCTTCAGTACTATTGCTGAAATATTGTCAGGGCCCATAGCCTTTGCAATACCTTCTGCGATTTCTTGATATCACGTGGAATGAATTGAATTGAAGACTGCAATCTGTGATGCTGGGGACCTTCAGAGGAGGCAGAGATGGGTCATCCACTCAGCACTTCTGGCTGAAGATCGTTGTGAATTCTTCAGCCTTATCTTTTGCACTGATGTGCTGGGCACACCCATCATTGAGGATGGGGATATTTGTGGAGCCTCCTCCTCTAGTGAGTTGTTTAATTGTCCGCCACCATTCACAGCTAGATGTAGCAGAACTGCAGAGCTTAGATCTGATATGTTGGTTGTGGGATTGCTTAGCTACGTCTATCACTTGCTGCTTATGCTGTTTGGCATGCAAGTGGTCCTGTGTTATAGCTTCACCAGGTTGACACCTCATTTTTAGGTATGTCTGGTGCTGCTCCTCTCAAGGCCTACTGCACACTTCATTGAACCAGGGTTGATCCCCTGGCTTGGTGGTAATGGTAGAGTGGGGGATATGCCAGGCCATGAGGTTACAGATTGTGTTTGAGTACAATTCTGCTGCTGCTGATGGCCCACAGTGCCTCATGGATGCCCAGTCTTGAGTTGCTAGATCTGTTCAAAATCTATTCCATTTAGCACGGTGGTAGTGCCACACAACACGATGGAGGGTGTTAACTTGGACCTTCTCAAAAACTGAAGATACAGTCTGTGGTTCACAACTAACATACTTGCCTCTGAGTCAGAAAGATTTATGAGCTTTTCAAAGACTTCCAAATGTTTTTATAGTGCTGGTGAGTTTTGTTTAAGTGGATGCTGGGTGAACAGATTGGGGGCAGGGGTGCGGTATGGAGGGGTATACGGTGGTATGGGCACTTGGAAATAGTAATGGGGGTATGGGATGGTATGAGGGGTGAGGGAGTTACGGGAGAGCTGGGAAGTGCTGTAGAGGGATGGGGCTGAGGGGGTTTAGATGGGGTGAGGGTTGGGGGGTGCTCACACTCATTTCCATAAAGGGCCAATGTCTCAGCAAATGGAGGCGAGCCTTTAACCTAGCTATGTTGTCATCGGCCTGACTCCGTCTCTGGCAGTCGGCCCAACTCCAGGCTGTCCCTGCTGCCCCACAATCAAATTAGCCACTGGCAGGTAGGAGGCAGGATCGTGGTGTCAATAAATCTTCTGACTTCCGATTCATGCCTCAAAGCTGAAAATCTGGCCCTGCAGTGTACACTTTTGCAGTGTAGGAAACTTGTG
The DNA here is from genome assembly GCF_017639515.1 of Carcharodon carcharias. Lineage (NCBI taxonomy): Eukaryota > Metazoa > Chordata > Chondrichthyes > Lamniformes > Lamnidae > Carcharodon > Carcharodon carcharias. The sequence goes on along the minus strand of NC_054492.1, from coordinate 7,870,886 downwards.
CACCTTAAAATCCCACAAACAGTCGTTTGGTAGTACAGAACTTGAGTACTGCTGAAAAAAGACATGCTGTCAAAACTTTGTGTCTTGCACTCATCAGGACAGACTTGCAAGAATACCAAATCTCAAAGGGAGCAACAAGTTACACTGCATGAGAAAAGGGTGCTGATTGGTTGGCAGGTGGACTGTTTGAGGTGTTACCATGGAGAATGCACCAGGGAACAGTTATCCCCCAATCAGAGTCGACCTGTCTTTTTAAAATGTAAACAAAAGTTTCGGGGTTAACTGCTCTCCGGTGCATTATCCATGGTAACATCTCAACTAGAGTCCATTTGCCAACCATTCAGCACCCTTTTCTCATGCAGTATAAATTGTTATTTCCTTTGATATTTGGTATTCTTGCAAATCTGTTCTGATGAGTGCAGGATGAAAAGCTTTGGCATCACGTCTTTAATTCAACAATACTCAATTTCTGTTTGGCCAAATGATTGTTTGTGGGATTTTAAGGTGCACAAGTTTGCCTCCAAGTTTCCGACACGAAAAAGTGACTACCTTTCAAAAACAGTTCTTAGGCAACCTCAGGACATCCCAAAGTACTTCACAACCAATGAAGTAGTTTTGAAGTATAGTTATTCTTTATTCTAGTGAAATGTAGCAGCCAATTTGTTCATGGTAAGCGCTCGCAGACAATAATGGGTTAAACGTCAGATAATTTGATAATTGGTCACTAAATGTTGGTTGTGACACCAGGAGAGCTGCAGTGTTCCTCTTCAAACAGAATCTTGGGATCTTTTGCATCAACACGAAAGATTTCTTTAATGCCTCATTTGAAAGATACTACCTTCAACAGTGCAGCACTCCCTCAGTACTGAAGTGAAATATCAGCCTAAGTGACGTATTTAAAGGGGACTTGAACTAACTTACAAACTTCTGATTCAGAATTCAGATTGCTACCCACTGAGCCATGGCTGAGATCTATGGCTGCTGTGTGTTCTTGTCTTTTGGGTCTCTGATGTTGATAATAATCACACGAAGCTTGGGAAGTTCAGAACTATGTATCTTTAACTTGCTACGCTGCTGTTTACGATAGAAGGATCGGTTTGGACTGGTTCTGTTACACATCACATCAGTCTCCAGTGCAGCCATGAAAAGTGTCCTCCTGAGACACTTACACATTAGTTCGTAGTTAATTAACTCCTAGCTCTTTACAGATATTTACAAACAATAAATAACAAGTGTATCCTGGAACATCATGTCCTGCCGCACTATACTGCCACTGTTCATGGGCTTCACTACAGTGGATAGAACGCTACCATGCAAATAGAAGTGCTGGTTTTTTAAATTTTACAGATTCAGCCTTCAGTTTGACTCAGAAATCCAGTCTCATTTGACTATTTGTCAGCTCAAACGTGATATCTGGATCACGCTCTAATTAGCAAGGGCTTTGGAATATGAAGATTTTTTTAGAAATATAAAATAAGGCAACATTGACATTATCTTGTTCTTACCTTGCACCCACTCACTTGTTGAACCAACAGTAAAGTGATTCCCGTCAGAGGAGTGGAAAAGTTTAAACACTTTCGCAGCAGCAGATCCTCTTGCTCCTGTGAGATTACCAACAAATTGATTCAGTTCAAAACCTTGTGTTTAGCTCTTAAATGTAAAATAAGATTTTCCATTGCCAGTTATTCCGATAAAAGCTTCAATGACAACTATATTTCTCCAAGAAATTACTTTATGAAATATTCCTCAGCAAGCAGTCCTGAATATCCATGGAGATTCTCCCAAACTCCCACCATAAATTTTCCATTTAGGTTGTTTCTCTAAGGGTTGTGCCAACCTTGTGCCCAGTTCGAACAGGTCAAAGGGTACTTTTTCCAACTGCACCTGCTATGGTGGAGTCTCACCACCAGGGGGCTCCCTCAGCCAAACATATAGTTTAATGAATAGAAAATGAAGCGCTATTTACATAGAGTTACATCGGATCTACAGCACAGCCCAAATCGAGAAAAGAGCCCCAGCCTTTTCAGCCTCTCTTCGTCAGTATCTCCTCTCAGTTCTGGTTTTATCCTTGTTAAATCTTTTTTGCACCTTCTCAATGCCTACATATCCTTTTCATAACATGGGGCATCTCTTTGTCAGTGAACATCGACCACTCGGTCTCAATGGTCTAGACTGGTGGTTATGGTCAAGCGGGCCTCCTCCTACCCTTCTTCATCTTGCCCTATCAGCATAACCTATAATTCCTTTCTCCCTCATGTACTGTATGGCTATCCCTTAAATGCATCTATGCTATTCACCTCGACTACTCCTTGTAATCCAGAGTTCCGCACTCTAACCACTGTCTGGGTAAAGAAGACCCTCTTGAATTCCCTACTGGGTTTATTAGTGACTATTTTATAATTATGGATCCTTGATCTGTTGTCCCTCACAACTGGAAACATCTTTTCTACATCTACCCTATCAAACCTTTTCATTATCTTAAAGACCTTAATGAGGTTACACTTTAGCTGCCTTTTCTCCAGAGGGAAAAAGTCCCAATTTGTTTAGCCTTTAAGGTAAGTATTTCATAGGGACTAATGGCAACATCACAACATCATTGAGCTCATAATCCAGAGGCCTGGACTAATGGCCTGAGGGGCATAGGTTCTAATCCCACCATAGCAGCTGGTGGAATTTAAATTCAATGAATAAATCTGGAATTGAAAGCTAATCTCAGTAATGGTGACCATGAATCAATCATCAATTGATGTAAAAACCCATCTGGTTCACTTATGTCCCTTAAACTTCATCTAAACTTGCCTGGTCTGGCCTACATGTGACTCAGGCTTGTCCAGCCGGTGGCCCATGGGCTGGATTGTAGCCCCTGAAGCCATTTTTCAAAATGTTGGTTAGACAGATAAGTAGAGTGTAAGATTCTGCTCCTCCAAATACAGGCTGTTCCTCTCCTGCGTTTGCTGCTGATAGACTCACCAGTGATGTGGGAGAGAAACAATCTGTGATTGGAGGTGCAGCAAACACCAGCGGCGGTGAGTTTGCTGGGGAGAAAGGGGTTTTCTTTTGAGTAGAGGGGTGGGGGTGGTGGTGAACCACAGTATCAGGGGCCTGAGTGATGGGAGGATGAGGATGCCGGGGGATGTGGGCGGTGGTTGCGGGGAACCTGGCTGTCGGGAGCCCCGGGGAAGAGAGGCTGGCTGCGAGGCCTGGGAGTGAGACGTCGCGGAAGCCAGGGTCAGAAGAGGGGGATGGGGAAGAGGTTGGCTGGCCTGTGTAAGAGATTGTGTGTGTGTGTGTTGGTGCGTGAGGGAGTGAGAGAGTAAGGAACTGAACGTGAGTGGGTGAGGGTGGGTGAGTGAGTGAGCCTGACACACACACACACACACACACTCTGATCATTTTTATTGATTACTCTTTTTTTAAACTTAACAATTCATTGCAAGGACATTGCTTTAGTTTTGCTACTTTTCTTAATACCTCAACGTTTTTCTTGAAATTCAGTTCATTGTTGGGCCAAATCTTATCTTTCTGAAATTTGTTCATTGGCCCCTTGAGTGAGAGAAAAATGGAAATGTGCCACCCCACCACCCCCCCCAACCCACCCCCTCCACCACCTCCTCCTCCCCCCCCAACCCAACACGTGCAATAAGATTGGACAAGCCTGTTCTAGACCCACAGCAAAGTGGCTGATTCTTAACTGCCCTCCGAAATGGCTCTGGCAAGCCACTCATTTCAAGGGCAATTAGTGTTGGACAACAAATGCTGGCCAGGCCAGTGACACCCACATCCCATGGAGTCCGGCATTATCTTTACGAATTCTTAATGCACCTTTTCCATATATAGCCTCCATATCCTTTTTATAATTTGGAGACCCGAACTATTTATAATATTCCAAGTCTGGTCTTATCAAGATTCTCTACAAGTTTGAATTTTCTGACATTCCCCACCCACTGGGAGAAAGCAATGGGAAAATATAACCTTAGGGCAGAATTTTACCACACCGTCACATAGGGGCAGCGTTGTAAAATGTGTTGAGTCGTTCAAAAGACCATTGACAATGGCGGGACCATAAAATGCCGCCGGTGTAAAATTCCATCCTTAGCTTTTTTGTCAATCAAACACAAAACTTGCAAGTTTATAAAATCTCATCTTTTATCATTTTAAAGTTGATCATAATAAGTTTGTAGAACATTTCTCATTGTTTACCTTGATAAATAACATGATCTTCAGCAGAGAATTCAGGCGAACCTTTTACAGTGATAAAACTCCAAGGATGCCTTTGAATTTAAAAAGAAAGACTTGCATTTATATGGCACCTTATGTGATCACAGGATGTCCCAAAGTACTTTACAGCCAGTGAAGTACTTTTGAGGTGTAGCTACTGTAGGAAATGTGGCAGCCAATTTTCACAAAACAAGCTCCCACAGACCGAAACATGATAATGCCCAGATGATCTGTTTTTTGTGATACTGATTAAGGGATTAGTATGCCAGGAATAACCCTTCTGTTCATCTTCAGAATAGTGTCACAGGATCTTTTAATTCCACCTGAGAGAGCAAACAGGGCCTCAGTTTAATATCTCATCTGAAAGACAGTGTGGCACTCTCTCTGTACTGCACTGGAGAGTTAACCTAGACTATGTGCTCAAGTGTCCGCAGTGGAACCTTCCGATTCAGAGGTGAGTGTGCCACCAACTGAGCTGCAGCTGAAACTTGAATTGAAAGAGCTTGTTTTTAAGGCAGACTTTAAATGGGCTCAGTCAAAATGTTGCTTAAGACTACTAGATCAAAATAAACATTTGTAAGCATTGGAAACCCATCCTCTCAAATAGGCTTTCAAAATTTTAAAAATAAAATATACAGAAGACAACCAAATATTAACCTGGATTTTTATTCCAGTTCTGAAACATCTGACTCCAGAAGAAACTTAAACAACAACAAAATGTAATGCTGCCCAATTAGTGAAAAGGTCTTTGGAAAGGGCAAGCTCTCTCTTACAGTTCTGTTTCCAGTCTGGTGCATCTCATCTCTGACTACTCCATTGAATGGGAGCTATTGGATTATGTTGATTAAATTATTAAACCTTACCGATCATGACCCTGTGTCACATCGCCTAACATCAATAGATCAGGTTAATTCTCTGATGATGTGACCATACAGAACTTGCTGTCCACTTGCATTGTGTCTTTGCATTGGTGAAAGCAGGCAATCTGAAGTGACGCTGTATGCTACGCTCCACACGGCACACTGAGCAAGTGCCATTAATGCTGACACAGAGACGCAGGCACTGGCATTACACATCACACACTACCCTGCACAATCACATGCAGTTCCACGTGCAGCATAAAGGAATGGCAGGGACACTAAGCACTATTCCTCAGTTTTCACAGAGATTTGGATATTGGGATGAGAAGCTGAACAGAAATGGGTGTAGACACGTTAAGAGGACTACTTGTTCAAAGAGAAACAAAGCTAGAGAAGTTACTCAAATTTAAAGTAGGCAGATTGCTAACATTTGAGACGTCCATAAGTGATCTGGATTTGGAAGGATATGATTCACAGATGATACAAAACTAGGTGGAACATAAGAAATAGGTGTCTGACGGAGAAGCCAGGGAATTCAAAAGTACTGCACAATATTTGCAAGTGGTCAGAATAATAGAGAATAAAATTTAATACAGGTAGCTGTAAAAAAAAAACTGAGGCTATTAGTTACTCTGATGAGGCAAACTGAGTTTCCAGTGAAGGGTGAGCTGGATGGGCTAAATGCCCTCAGGCTGAGATAGACTTTTAAAAAATGTATTCTTTCACGGGATGTGGGCTTCGCTGGCTAGGTCAGCATTTATTGCCCATCCCTAATTGCCCTTGAGAAGGTGGTGGTGCGCTGTCTTCTTGAATTGCTGCAGTCCATGTGGTGTAAGTACACCCACAGTGCTGTTAGGGAGGGAGTTCCAGGATTTTGATCCAGCAACACTGAAGGAACGGTGTTATAGTTCCAAGTCAGAAATTATTCCAGCAACCATATTAAATGCCACTCCAAAGACTGGCCTATAAAGCAAGAGAAGTCAAACTTTTATGGGAGGAAAAAGTACTAAATGAGATTGGATTGACTCCAATAAATAAACTCTATTTTTAATCCACTGCCTATTAATGTTTGCTGTTGAGGACTTCCTGCCAGCTTTCAACTATAATTATGGTAGGATTAAGATTATGAGCACTTGGAAAATTTGGGTAGTTGGTGGCCTATAGTGTGGATTTGGAGCACTGATTGAGAAGTACACTAAGCCAGAACGCCCTGCTTGGCAGCAATGAAGAGGTGAACTGTCAACTGTGATCATATCAAGGAATTAAAGTTCACCAAGTAGTAAATTTAATTTTATGATTCAGACATTTTTTTTTAAAGTTTATATTTTTAAAATTTTTACCTGAATCCAAGGTGTCTGAAATACTTGCTCCCCAGCTTGGACAGTGCAGTCTTGGCAAAGTCATCCAGCTTGCCTGATCCCTCATCGTTCACAGCCACCGAAATTATCATGCCTTTTTTCACTCCATCCAAGTACTCAGCAAGACGTTTACTTTCATCTCTGCTTTTATAGGTATCAAATCTGTGATTTTTTTAAACAAACGAGGTACTTAATTGTATATATGGGTATTAAAGTCATCAAACATCTTGAGAGCAGCTAGGAACAGCACATTCAAAACTCAAACCCAACAAGTCCATCAGTGTAATGAGTACAAACATGCCAAACAGATGTAAATCAAGGCCGTGCATTATGGGAAATGACTCTAGATTCTATGTGTGTAACAGGTTTTATTCACAGTGCTTTAAATGTTTACTCCATGCTTCTGCCCTGGCTTCCAGCTCTTCTACAATTTGTTTACTTCTCTCTAAGTCCACACCCAGACTTAACCAATCAATCACAGTGAGCATCAATAGTAAATAAACTCACATAATCAAACGCAGGACAATTGAACACCACAGGTGAGATGGACAATCTGGGCTAAAAAGGCCAACAGGCTAGCCTAAACTCACCTGTCTGAATGGACTACCTCTCCAATCCGGTTAATGACATGGACTATGATGCCTCGGTGGCCCCAACTTCTTTCAAAGTAGTAACCGCCCTCACTCATCCCACCAGGGTGGAGGGTCTTGTTCAGGAATGTCCAGGACAGTTTGTCAGCACCGTGAATTTCAAGTGTCCCTCCTCTACTCACTCCGATGTACTTCAACCCAAAATAGCTGTGAAGTCTTTCCGTTTCTTCATCAGATCTTCAAATAAGACAATACAGAAGTGAAGCTTGTAGCTGCATAGCACTTCATCCAAAAAAAAGAGATATTTTACTTTTCATAAACTATATGGGAGAAATATTATGAATCTGTGTTCCAGGCACAGGAAGTAATTTTAAATTTGATAATATAAAATGGGAGGTCATTTATTCAACTGCTTCTTACCCACCTCTCCCCATTTTGATCCCCATTGAAGTCAATACAAGTTAAAGTTGGGAGTGAAGGATGGATGTCTCAATATTGTCCATTTTACACATTCACAGAGGCTTCTGAGCTGGGATTGTGTCTTTGGGATTCTGGTACAGAAGTCAACGCACCCAACATGGTTCCATGGACTGAAAATTGTGCAGTGTACTGATCTCTGTGCCCAAATTCTTGTTATGTGCCCCTGACTAGTGAAGATCCACATCGCTGACCTGCGAAACCTATTCATATTCTATTTACCTTCCATATAAAATGATGGTGAAATCTTTCTGAAATGGGCAGTCCTCACTGCCAATATGCAACTCCCCGCCATCTTCAATAAGGATACTTCGGGTACGAAGGACAATAGGCTCCTCATTAGCGTCTGAAATGACCAGTTTGCCTATAGCAGAAGATAATGAACAAGTGTATATCTGACCAATGGTATGGATCTTATGGGAATCATAGAATGTTACAGCACATTAAAGACATTCGGCCCTTCATTCACATGTTTGCTGTGTGACTGAGCAAGCCAATCAGCCCAACTCCACTTATCCTTTCAAATCGTTTTCTAAACTCCGGTTTCAGGAGGCTGCAGGACTCCATTGATATAAAACTCGACTTAATTAAAAGCAAAATACTGCAGATGCTGGAAATCTGAAATAAAAACGGAAAATGCTGGAAAAACTCAGCAGGTCTGACAGCATCTGTGAAGAGAAAAAAAAACAGAGTTAACGTTTCAAGTTCAGAGCTGAAGAAGGGTCATACGGACTCGAAACGTTAACTCTGTTTCTCTCTCCACAGCTGCTCTCAGACCTGCTGAGGTTTTCCAGCATTTTCGTTTTTATCTCGACTTAATTAGGATGGTTTTCACATATTAAATTATTAAGGATATTCATTGTTACTGTGTGAAGATGGACTGGTGCTTTTTCTGATTTTACCGTTTTATCCAAAATGACACAATATTTTAGAAAATACAAGCTGTAAAATCCAGTTTTCTGGATGTATGGGTGCCTGTTTACCTCCGGAATGACATTGTCACCAGATCCCACATTTCCCGTACGGGTCAGTGTGTAAAGCTAATTCGACATCAGCACTACCATTTCAGAGCTCAACAGTCCAACTAACACCATCTCTTAACCTCAGACAGCTGAACATGTGTCAGCAGCAGGAAGGAGGAAGGGCACAGCCTCTCCCACAGCTACACCAGCAATAGTTAAAGGAATCATCAACAACGTTCAGCTTAGCTGCTCTCCTGGCAGTTCTTACTGTGGTTGTCAAATTGTTTGGTAGTTTTCAGAGTAGTATTATGCTGCTAAAGTATACATGGAGCAGTGTTTGACTTTGTCCTGACCACTTGCTCCCAGGCAGGTGTAATAGTCCCGAGCATCTTCCTTGTGCTACAGCATGCCAGGGAGAATGAACAGAGGTGACAAAGAGCAGGACAGGCTGCTCAACCAGGTAGAGAGAGAAAGGGGAGAAGGGCTTTCAGCTGTAGGACATGTGTGTCCAGGTTGCTCAGGGAGAAATTCTCCTACCTTGGCCTCAAGGGGGTACAATGCTTCCGACGTCTCTGCTTCAATAGGTTCATCCTCACTGAAATCTGCCACCTGCTGTCTCAGGGCAGGGTGGGGATGGCACTGCCAATGGCCGAGACCATGGCCATGAACCTTTAGTTAGGCTCTTTCCAGACTGGAGCAGGTGATATTTGCAACATGCCCCAGTTTGTTGTCCTCTGTTGCATAAGAGCGGTTTCTGAGGTTCGGTATTCCATGAAAATTAAAGGAATTTCATTCTCTTCGACTAGAGAGAAGCAAACAGAGCAAGCCCGTGGATATCAGCCTTCCCCGTGGTACAGTTCCCAAGCACTGCGGGAATATTGCTTTGTAGGCATCGCATGTCAATTCGGAGATGACCACAACCACACACGTCCAGATTCCTGGTGGGCTGCTGCAAGTGGCACTACCTGACTATCATGAGGACACAGCTCTTGCCGCCAACTGTATGGTGAACAGCTGAGGAGGAAGAAGATGAGGAGGGGGGTAGGGAGGAGGCAATCAACTCAGCCACGTTCTGTCAGGGTTGTCCATGATGATCTCATCCAAGGGCAGTGCCAGTAAACACAACCCCAATTCCCCATTCACCAACAGCCCCACATTTTAACCCTTCCGTTTCAGACTGTGATGGCAACAGCTTGGCCACAATGCAAAAACAAAAGCCACCACAAAACAAACATTCCAAAGGAAATTTATAAATCAGAACATGTCATATTGCAAACAGACATCAACCAATCAGCCTTGTGCTGCCTGTTTTCCTATCCCAGCATTCCTTCACAGTGCTACCCCAGTGGCTACAGCATGGCAGGTAGAAGACTGCTGACTATCACTGGGGGACACTGCAGATGGCCTTGTGGATGCCATCAAGCAGCTCTGGCCTCGCTATGGACTTCACTATCTTGACAGAGGTCTGGGCTGGCTGGCTGACAAGTAACAGCAAGTGTATTGGAGAAGCAGCGGTGATGAGAGAATTAATTTATCTTTACTTATTCTTTCACAGGACGTGGGTGCTAGTGGCTGGTCCAGCATTTATTACCTGTCCCTAATTTCCCCGAGAAGGTGGTGGTGAGCTGTCTTCTTGAACCGCTGCAGTCCGTGTGGTGTAGGTACACCCACAGTGCTGTTAGGGAGGGAGTTCCAGGATTTTGACCCAGCGACAGTGAAGGAACGGCGATATATTTCCAAGTCAGGATGGTGAGTGGCCTGGAGAGGAGCTTGCAGGTGGTGGTGCTCCCATGTATCTGCTGCCTTTGTCCTTCTGAGTGGCAGAGGTTGTGGGTTTGGAAGGTGTTGTCAAAAGAGCCTTGGTGAGTTGCTGCAGTTCATCCTGTAGATGATACAGACTGCTGCAACTGTGCATTAGTGGTGAAAGCAGTGAATGTTTATTGTGACGGATGGGGTGCCAGGTGAGCTGCTTTGTCCTTGATGGTGTCAAGTTTCTACCCGGGTGTTGTTGGAGCTGCACTCATCCAGGGAAGTGGAGAGTATTCCATCATACTCCTGACTTGTGCCTTGTAGATGGTGGACAGGCTTTGGGGAGTCAGGAGGTGAGTTACTCGCTTCAGAATTCCTAGCCTCTAACCTGCTCTTGTAGCCACAGTATTTATACGGCTAGTCAAGTTCAGTTTCTGGTCAATGGTAACCCCCAGGATGTTGATAGTGAGGAATTTAGCGATGGTTATGCCATTGAATGTCAAGGGGTGATGGTCAGATTCTCTCTTGTTGGAGATGATCATTGCCAGGCACTTGTGTGGCGTGAATATTACTTGCCACTTGTCAGCCCAAGCCTGTATATTGTCCAGGCCTTGCTGCATTTGGACATAGACTGCTTCAGTATCTGAGGAGTCGAGAATGGTGCTGAACATTGTGCAATCATCAGTGAACATCCCCATTTCTGACCTTATTATGGACGGGTCATTAATGAAGCAGCTGAAGATGGTTGGGCCTAGGACACTACCCTGAGGAACTCCTGCAGTGATGTCCTGGAGCTGAGATGATTGACCTCCAATGACCACAACCATCTTCCTTTATGACTCACAGTGGAGAGTTTTCCCCCTGATTCCCATTGACTTCAGTTTGCCAGGGCTCCTTGATACCACATTTGGTTAAATGCTGCCTTGATGTTAAGGGCAGTTATTCTCATCTCACTTCTTGAGTTCAGCTCTTTTGTCCATATTTGGACCAAGGCTATAATGAGGTCAGGAGCTGAGTGGCCCTGGTAGAACCCAAACTGAGCAAATGGATGAATGCTGTCATTCAAAGAGAGGAGAGCGGGTTTATGTTCCACAGACCCCTCCCTGTTCCCAAGGCTGGTATCTCAGTAATCCTAGTGATCTATTGGAGGACAGATTGCTGGACTTGTGAGGCCTTGCATGTCTCTTTGAACACTGGAATCTAGGGCCATGTTGGCAGAAGTCTGAGTTTCCACAGCTTGTGAATCAGAAGGGATTGTGGAATGAGGCAAAAGTTAGCATGTGGGAAGGAGGATTAAGCATGAGGATATCATCATCTTCAATGGTTTCAAATCACCAAATGCCTCACAGTCATGGCCACTCCAATGATGATGACACTCTCTCCTTCTTTGGGAGAAGGACATGCAGCTGTGTCAATCTGCCATTGGTTAGGGGCTGCTGCCTCTAGTTATGTGCCACCTTCTCCTACAAGAGAACAGGAGGTAGGTTAGTGAATGTGATGCATTCCTGGGATCGCAGGTTGTCATATGAGGAGGGATTAGGTCGACTAGGCCTGTATTCACTGGAAGCTAGAGGAATGAGAGGGGATTTCACTGAAATGTATAAAATTCTGACAGGGATGGACACATTGGATGCAGGGGTGTTTCCTCTGGCTAGGGGGGGGTCTAGAACAAGGGGTCACAGTCTCAGGATACTGGGTCGGCCATTTAGGACTGAGATGAGGAGAAACTTCTTCACTCAGAAGGTGGTGAACCTGTGGAATTCTCTACCACAGAGGCTGTGGAGGCCAAGTTACTAAATATATTTAAGAATCAAATAGGGAGATTTCTAGACTCTAAAGGCATCAAGGGGTATGGGGAGAGACCAGGAGTATGGTATTGAGATAGAGGATCAGCCACGATCATATTGAATGATGGAGCAGGCTCAAAGGGCCGAATTACCTACTCCTGCTCCTATTTTCTATGATTCTATGTTTCAAAGTTTGTGTGACATGGCTGTCATGGTTGAATAGCTGGCAATGTGGGTGTGAGGTGCATGAGGATGAGGTGAATTTATGAATGTTAGGTATGAGTTGTTATTTATAGAGATTGTTGGTAACAACAATTTATGTTTATATAGTGCCTTTGACTTAAGCAAATGTCCTTAAGAAAGTCATTAACTGGAGCAAAATAAAACAAAATAGACCCAATCCACATAAGTAGATATTAGGTCAGGTGATCAAAAACTTGGTCAAAGAGGTAGGTTTTAAGTATCGTCTTAAGGAAGAAAGAGAGGTGGAGAGGTGCAGGGAGGGAAATTCCAGATCTTAGGCAGAGACAACTGAAGGCATGGTCACTAACGGTGTATTAATTAAAATAAGGGGCGAGACCAGAGTTAGAGGAGTGCAGATATCCTGGGGGCTTGTGGGGTTGGAAGAAATTAGAGAGATAGAGAGGGATGAGGCCATGGAAAGACTGAGAAACAAAGATGAGAATTTTAAAATTAAGATGTTCCTTAACCAGGAACTAATGTAGGTTCACAAGCACAGGAATGATAGGGCAACAGGACTGAGTGTGAGTTAAGACATGGATAGCAGAGTTTTGGATGACAAGTTTACAGAGGGTAGAATGTGGGAGACCAGCCAGGAGTGCATTGGAATAGTCAAACTGGAAATGACAAAGACATGAATGAGGGTAATAAAAACAGAAAATGCTGGAAAAACTGAGCAGGTCTGGCAGCATCTGTGGAGAGGGAAACAGAGTTAATATTTCGAGTCCGTATGACTCTTCTTCAGAGCTATGTTTCTCAAGCATTTTCTGTTTTTACTTCAAGTTTCCAGCAACCGCAGTATTTTGTTTTTATATTACATGAATGAGGGTTTCAGCAGCAGATGAGCTGAGGCAGGTGTCAAGTCAGGTAATGTTCTGAGGTGAAAATAGACGACCTTAGCAATGGTGTGAATACCTGGTTGGAAGCTTACCTTAGGATCAGCTATGACACCCAAGGTTTTGAACGGTCTGGTTTAGTCTCAGGCTATTTCCAGGGAAAGGAATAGAGTTGGGGCCAGGGAGCAGAGTTTGGAGCAGGGACCAAACACAATGGCTTTAGCCTTCCTAACACTTCATGGAGGAAATGTTGCCTCATTGAGTGCTAGATGTCGGATAAGCAGTCTGATAGTTTAGCAACAGTGGAGGAGGTGGTGGTGAGTTAGAACTGGTTACATTCAGTGTATGTGTGAGAACTAACACTAAACTAAAATTGGATGATGTCGCAAAGAGGAGCCAAATGTGGATAAGATGTAGAGGAGGGCCAAGGATAGATCATTAGGGGACATCAGAGGGAACAGTGCAGGAGCAGGAAGAGAAGCCATTGAAAATGATACTGTGACTACAAATAGATTGATAAGATTGGAACCAGGTAAGAGCAGTCCCACGCAGCTGGACAACAGTGGAGGGATATTGGAGGAGGATTGTGTGATCAACTGTGTCAAAGGCTGTCGCCAGGCTAAGAGGATGAGGAGGGAAAGGTTAGCTTCGTCACAGTCACATCAAGTGTTGTGGCCTTGATATTGTGGCAGGGGTGAAAATCTGACTGGAGGGACTCAAATATGGAGTGCCAGGAAAGGCAGGCATGGATTTGGGATGTGGCAACATGTTGAAGTACTCTGGAGAGGAAAGATTGGAGATGGGACAGAAGTTTGCAAGGACTGTGGGGCTAAGTGTTGGTTTTATGAGGAGAGGGGTGATGATTGCAGATTTAAAGGAGAGAGGAACAATACCTGAAAAAAGAACTGTTAACACCATTAGCCAACATCAGGACTAGGAGGTGAAGTTGGGTGGTCAGCAGTTTAGTGGGAATAGTGTCGAGGGAGCAGGAGCTGGGTCTCATGGACAAGATGAGCTCGGAGAGGACATGAGGCAAGATAGGAGAGAAACTAGAGAAAGGTGCGAGTTCAATAGATAAAGTTTGACCGGGCGGGCAAGTGGAAGGGAAGGAAGCAGCAGAGACAGCTGACAGACTGGTCTGAATTTTAGTAACGAAGAGCTCCATGTGTTCCTCGCACTTATTGTTGGAGGTGAGGACAGAGCTGATAGGGGTGAGGGGTTTAAGAAGATAGTTTGCTATAGGAAAAGAAATGGGGTTATCCTTGGACTCCAAGTTGATCCTGGTGAGTGAGGGGGTGGGTGGGATGTGGTGCATTAAGCAGGGTGTGAGGTGTATGGTGCAGCTGATGGGTTATGGCATTTGAAGATGAATTCACTGACCTTCGCCACTCATGAGGGTTTGCCTGCATCATAAATAACTGGTGCAAGTTTATTCCCATAACCATTTTTGGATCCTGCCCAATTTCATCATCATTAGAAATGTAAAAATAGCAGAACAAGTGCTTTAGTGAAGGAAAGAAATAATCTAATCCACATTTTTCATTGACTATAATTATGTGAATCTTATAAGGGCAACAATGCTTTTTTTATCTTCAGATTTATTACATATAAATATATATTAGAACAAAAATTAAATCCACAGCAAGCCTTTAAACAGTTCACTAAAATGTACCTCCATCAGAGATGTGAATGGAATGGACTGTGGCAGAAGAAGATAGCAGCAGTTTCCGATTGCGCCCAATGTTCACTCGATGTTCCTTATTGTGGCCAGGATTCCAGTGGAGGAGGTCTGGATCCTGGTCAGGACAAGCTGGTAACACAAAAGATATCACCGTCAATCCATAATCCATGATTCTCAATCCATAACCCATCACATTCAATCTATCACCTTGATCCGCGTTAAAGCACTACAGCTCGGATTTTCACTCCCAAACTGGGAAAGTAGAGTTGGGACAATTCCCAGCTTCATAAATCCAACCTGGGAGATATAACTGTCCAGAAGGTCAGATTTCTATTCCGTGGTAACGGGTTTCCCTGGGTGTCGGGCCGGGATGCCGGATGTGGAGGTGGGCTGGCTGGTAGGTCTGTCACAGGGTGCCAAAACTGTATTGAAGTTATATAAAAACACAGATAAACATAAAACAGCCCCCTCCCTCACAGCCTTCACCCCCCACCCACTCCCCATGTCCCATCCATGACAATCCATGCCACCTCATGCCCCTCCTACCTCCCATGGCCCCTCACACCCTCCACGCCAACCTATGCCCCTCTGCCCACCACCGAGGCCTTCAGAGCCCCAATGGCAACTTAGCACCAACAGATGTCAACCCATGCCCCCTACTCACCACCCTCTGCTCTTATACCTACCATGCCAACTCACCCAGTGTCCACCATGGGCAGACCTCAGGGTTTATTCTGAGATTAAATAAAGTTCCGAGTATTTATTGCAGCTTCATTTTTTAAAAATAGTCTCATTCATATAAAACCATTGACTACATTTACATTCCGCTAACTACATTATCCCTTATAATAACAAACATTTCATTCAATTGCATAATCCCTTATAAAAAAAACAAGCATTAGAATTCATAGGCCAACTGAGAGCCATTTTTATACAGCTTCAGGAGCTCTCAAATAGCAATCCCAGCAGCCTTTGCTGGCAAGCCTGAGACAGGGTGGGGCTTCCATGATTTTGAGTTAAAATTATACAAGATTGGAGATTTATTGAGACTGTGTTGGGAACCCCCGCTTGCCTGTGCTGAATGTTAAAAATCAGAGGGTTGAAATGGCAGTGGCCAGGAACAATGTGAGGATGTTAACCATCAACTCATCTTGTTCCTGTCAGGCGGGTAGAGTTAAAATCGCCTCTCTCTCTCTCTTTTTGTCTTCCTTGCTTTGTCCAAGAAGATTGTGTGGATTTGGGGGGGGGAGGTTTGGGTGTGTGGTGGGGTGTGCACAGATGCATACGCATGCATACCATTGAGGAAGGTAATCATGCGTTGATACCATGCTTACACTGTTCCTTTGCACAATTGAACTTTTACTCCTTGGAGATTATCCTAACATGAGTGAAGTAAGTAAATCTCAATGAGCAGTAGTTGGTTTGGACTAAATTTAATTTCTGCCTTGCACTCAAAATGTCCATTAGGCCTGTTTGAAGCATTGCAACATAGCTCTAATCCAAAGACTGATGATGATTTTAATGTTATTAATTTGTTTCTTATTTTAGCATTCAGGAACTGAGTGCATAATTGCTAATAGTGAATTAAAATTGGACAAGGGACCTGTGTATGAGGTGAAGTGGAATGGTAAACTGGTACCTAGGACAAAGAGGGCCTCCCCACTCCCCAGTGGCAAAACCTTTACACAATTTTCATGAACTTAAAAAATAATAGAATAGTTCCTTTCACAATTTTCCCGAGTTCAAATATGAGCCCAGTGTTTCAGACACAAACAAAGAACATTTCTACTTGTAAAACCTCTGATTTCATGGCTGTTAGGTCATTGCAAACAATTCCAGACAAGCACGTTCTCTCAGCGCTAATCCAAGAGCGAGAGGTTGCTGATGTGTGTAAGAAGTGGCTGGACGCTGGGAGTTAGTGGCAGCCGCTGGGTTGTCGATGTTCAGTGATATTCTGAGCATCCCTCCAAATGCGAAAGAAATTTAAAAAAAGCGAGTGAAAAGTGAAAGAAAGGGCCAATTTAATTTATTATACAGGCATTAATAAACTCTGAGTGAGCATTCCAAGCAAAGTCACAGCAAGGAAAACAGATATTCTACTCCAAGTCCTGTAGCTCATGAGCTACATAAAGAGGATGCACTTGGTTTCACATATGGTTAGACACTAATGTTTTTCACCTCTTGCACATGGAGTCCCAAATGATGGGATTACATCTCTTCCATGTGCTGGCCATAAAGTTGTTGTGTGAAATCAATTTGTACATTTTCAATCTAATTCCTAGTGGATAGTAACCTACAGGAGAACCATTGAATCAGAAAATTATTATCTGGCCCATCTGTGCCAGCTTTCTACTAGAGGAACTCAGCTAGTCCCAATCCTCTACCTTTTCCCCACAGTCCTTTCCTTCCTTTCAGTTAATTAACCAATCCCCATTTGAAAGCTGTGATTAAATCTACCTCCCCCACACTCTCAGGCTGCACAGTCCAGGCCAAGCCCACTCCCAACCTGTTCAGGCAGTCCGGTGCCGAAATTGGCAGCTTGTTCACGATTTTTAAAAAAATAATTAACGGGCAATTGACTTGTTAACAAGCCAATTGACCAGGGTATTATGTTGCCCATGCCATTATAGGGTTGGCATTGGTAGGTGGGCAAGAGTGGGAAAGCTGTTTTTTTTCACCCAACTGGTAAAAGGCCTGGAAGGAAAGGTGGGGGTGGGGTCTGTGCTCATTGGGGGCACCTCCCCCACCAAAGATTTTACCTGGCCTCCCATCTTTTGTCGCTTCCCACCTGGCCACCAAAACCAGCCCTTCCCCAACCCACCCCCCGCCACCCACCCCAGCCCCCTTCCACTCTAGGCTCCCCAATCCCTTTTTGTCCAATACCCCTGACTTATCTCTCTCTGTGGGATGCATGTTGTCTTCATCCCTAGGTCCAATTGCAGCCTCAGCAGTGCTCACTACTGAGTTATGATGCTGCTGGGACTGCTAGACCTGCCAGCCAATCAGCATCCTCTCCACCTGAGAGAACGATTAGGCCAATGGTGTAATGTCTCAGCCGAAGCATGCAGTCTCCGACACTGCAGCACTCTTTCAGTAGCGGACTGATGGATCAGCCAATGTAAATGGTCTACAGGATATGGTGGGGAGCTCTGAATCAAATTTATGAGGTCTGCATGGGCCACAAGTTAAGCAGCAGCGCTTATACTGACCATTCCAATTCTTCACATACCTGCAAATAACGCAGACAGATTTAGGGCTATGAGCCACCCAATATTGTAGAGTAAGTGTATCGTCATCATCATCTTAGTCTTTATGCTCTTCCTGGTTCCACAAGTTATGAAATGTCCAGTCACTAGTGGTTTCTGTTGTTGGCCGATCATTCACGTCCAAACTTCTGGATGAAAACAATTAAAAATAATGAGTTACAAAATTAGAAATCTGACTTTTAATGGGCTGTTCATATTGTTACATGGAGGAAGGTTGTATATGGAATTCCAATAAGTTTGGATAGATACTGATGTTTAGGAAAGCATTTAAAATTATGAGGCATCAGCTGAACGTGATTCTCAGAGCCCATCACAGAGAATGTGGGCCGGAAAATCCCGGCCTGTGTGTTGAACAGCAATGCACATTGTGAGTAACAGTACAGACACAAAATTAAATCTTCATCTCTAAACCAGAAGGCTTAAATTTTGAATCACATATGATGGACTGGGCAATCACACTCCATGTTACGCCAGTGCTGTCCTGGGGACATTATAGTGAACTTCAGGTATGGCATTAATCCAAAGGCCAGTTGTATTGACACTGTACACACTGGTTGTAAAGAGCAGGCTTTCAGTTTGTGGCCCTGTTAAAATCACCCTCTCCTTCCTCAAACAACTGCTTTACCGGGGCTCCCAATATAATTAAGGAACAGGTTGCCATTATCACACATCTATTTAATGCCTTCAAATGTGATCATCCTTTCCTTCTCAATTACAACCAGAGGGCACCAAATTAACTAAGATGTTAATCTCCCAAATTGTTCATACACAAATCATCCTTTATGGGATACAGACGGAGATCGAACACCTCTCCATTACAGCTGGAAGGTTCACAAGCACATTGTAAGGACCAAAGTTAAGATAGAGACGGGAGTAAATTAGATTGAGAGAAGGAATAGAAGAATCTGATGGTGTATGGCAGTGTGCCCAATGTGTGCAGGTTACCATTCTTATGAAATAAAGTAAGGGACACTTTGACCGTGGGGAGTTGGGTAAAGGGAGATGGTGGGCGGTGACCATAAGAATGGGGGAGCATTTCTGGTCATCATTACTGCTCCTGGTACCATCGGCAGAGTTTACATGCTCAAAAATAAAAACAAAGGGGCAAAGCCAACAGGGGACTCCCAGGCTCAGTCCTAGAAATAAGACACAAAAGGCATTCCTTAAGGGATGAGGGACAAACATTCAAAATAAGGGACAATCTGTTCAAGTATTGGACAGTTGGTCAGCCCGGATGTGTGGACTCCAGCTCTCAGTCCAGGCACCTGAGGCCTGTATCTTTTATTTTATGGGTTTGGGAACAACTGCTTTTAACTCTGTTGCCTCATAATCAAAACACCAAGATCTATCAGAGTCAGCAACTCAAGGTGTATGCAGGTTAACAGTAACACGCAATCAAAGGCCATAATCTTTGGTTTGGTCATCCCTGAAATGTAAGATTAAGGCCCTTATAGACTATGCTGCAATAACATTGGAAAAAGCCCACAGGGAACTCAGGATTGCACATTTTTATATTGCCCTTTATATGGTGGCCTGGAGTTTTTGTAGGCCGCACAGGGTTTTTTTTGGCACAATTCACCCAAAATTGGCCAAAGTGCGCAGGGCAAAGGATGGCAGACTTTGAAGGGCAGATAACGTTCACCTTGACTCCAATCTCCGTGATCTTTTGCACAAATTTAAAAAGATTGTGCTGGAACCTGGCCAAGCCCACATAACTGGTCACGCTCCCAAATCAAATTTATCACCTTGACTACATTTCCGCTAATTGTACCCAATCACAGGCCTTCAAAATGGCTCAAAAGTGAAGCTTTTTATTTTAAGTTCCAAGGACGCCAATCAGCACCTTTTAAAAGCTTTTGGTTATTTATTTTTATAATTACTAAGAAACTGACTACTGAATGCCATTCTAACTGGCAAATGATTCTGTATAGGTTTTTAAAGTTATTTTCATTATTCATAATTGGGTTGCTCACAGGTGTGGGTGAGACTGATTAAAATGCTTATTTTATGTGATAAATCATTTTCAGCCACATGAATGAAATACATCAAGGAACGTTTTTTAAAGCAAAACACATATAAAAATGCATTCTAAAATACTGTCCAATTTCATTAGCTTACTTTGCATTTGACAATATGTAAAAAGTGCTGCAATTTTGGGTGCAGTGTGTGCCCGGATTGCTGATTGCACCCAAAGCGGCAACTCTATCCTAGTATCTTTAATGTCATATGTCATCTCAAAGACATAATTGGAGATGGAGATAAAAGGAAGGGTAGACCAAAAGCTTTGTCCAAGAGGCAGGCAGTCTTAGGGGGAAAAGGAGAAGTGATGGGGGTTTAGAGAAGGAGGTTATGGGGCCTTGACAGCTAAAGACATGGTTGCCATTTGTAGGGTAAAGGGAAGAGGGGTTGCACAAGAGGCCACAGACAGAGAAATGGAGAGGTTGGGATGGGTTAGGTTGGAGGAGGTTACAGAGACAGAGAGGGCAATGTCATGAAGGGTGTAAACACCAAGAGGAGAATTTTACTTTTGTAATTTGGGGGACAAGGCACCAATGTCAGGGACAGTCTGTTTACCTTAAAGAACATTTTTAACATTGAACATAAATTTGTTTGTATAGAACGCATCCACAGACTATTAAACATCAATCATTTTGCTTAGAAATTGAATTCTAATTCAGACTGTTTGGTATAATATACTTAACAAAACACTTTAAACACAGTACTGGAATTATACATGTGACAGCAGACATCATACAGCAAAAGCAGTTGGCTCCTGATCTTTCAGCAACTACTGTAAAAATTTAAACGTGACTTTACTGTCTAAATGTAATCAGCCTGAGAAACAGTTCACAAGAAAATATGGAAGATCGCTGACCTATGAATTGGCATTAATAGATTCCCACTTGATTCTCAATGGACTGGAAACTGAGCTTTAGCTGCACTGGTTCGGGTGAACTTTATCTTAGACTATTTGCTGAGCTCCCTCTGTTAATTGGGTTTCCAGAGAATGTACTACTTCATTCTTCTCATGGTCAAGATTAAATGCTGTTACAAATTCTGAATTTTAAAAATCTGCCAAAGAAAATGCCACAGATGCAAACGTAGCCAGATTCGAATGCATTAGGGTATCCCCCTGCATTCGCCCTGGAAAAACTGGGCTGTTGTAATGTAAATAAAGAAACCCTTTAGACCGGAGTCTCTTGATCTGCCCATTCAAACTGCTGTCACATGGTGTACATGTGTTTACAGAGCTTTAATGGATTATGTGCAAAAAAAAAATAAACGTAGGAGAGCATCCAAAAGCAAATTTTTAAACAGTTTTAAAATCCAAGTTTTCAGCAGGAAGTTCCCTGCTTTTAAACAATGTCTCCAAAATCGGAAGGTGGTTATTCCATGTGGGTTTCTCGCCCACTGCCTCATCTGTTGGTCATGCTGATCGGGACATCACAGTCACGCTGCTCAGGGTGACCAGATTTTTAAAAGTCAAAACCGGGACCCGTTGAAAAGCCTTGGGAAGGTGGGGCTCCGTGATGATTGACGTGTTGGGTGACAGGCGTCTGGAGGAGGGGCAGCTGAAGGTGGGAGGGCATCTGCCGGAGTCCAGCCAGAGTTGGCAGCCCTATTCCATAGGTTGTTTAAAAGGCGGCCTCAGCAATGGAGCCATTGGTGACAAAAGAAAAGGTACGACCACTCCCTTGGAGATGTCAAAGGGGATGTTGAGCTGGGGGGATACAGGTTCGTCGCACGCAATGCAATGCGACGTGATGGGTGTGTACAGAAAGAAGGATGATCTTTCACACAGATTTTCCTCTGCAGGTCCTGTTTATATTTAACAAAAAAGGGAAAAGGTGAAAACTGGGACATTTGAACAGTTTTTCAGGAAACTGTGGAGACACAGACATTTAATGAAAAACCGAGAGTGTCCCAGCAAAACCAAGACATCTGGTTAACCTAACACTGCCCTCTGTCCCAATACTCGCAGCTGGCAAATGAGGCTTGGAGTATCGGTACTTACCCTAACCTAAGGTAAAGGTAATTCAATGTCAACAAAACACTGCATCTTCACAAGCTTAATTAAAAAAAAAGACCAAAACAATCAAAAAGAATATGGTACACGTACTGAGGGAGTCATTAAGATGGTTTGGGAAAACATGTTCTTACATAGCATGAATGGAGGTAAATAGCCACCAAGTCTAAATCACCAGCGT
Source organism: Carcharodon carcharias (assembly GCF_017639515.1). Taxonomy (NCBI): domain Eukaryota; kingdom Metazoa; phylum Chordata; class Chondrichthyes; order Lamniformes; family Lamnidae; genus Carcharodon; species Carcharodon carcharias. Next base: position 7,848,654 of record NC_054492.1, on the reverse strand, counting down.
GCTTACTAAACATTTGCTATAAATGATGCTACTTTTACTATGAAGTTGAAAGTGAATCAATGAATATCCAGTCAAGAGCTACAGTAAAAGCTAAGCAAGCTTTTGTCTAGTTTTGCACATAAATTATTAACAAAGCTTTTCTTTTGTAATTAAATTTGGTGTGTAATGGGTTTACTTTGGAGCAAGTTACACGTTTAAGTCAACACTTAAATTGATTTATGGCTTTTTTGTGTAAATGTCTTGCAGTAGTAAGGGACTGTTCTTTGTTTTCTCCTTAATTTTAAATTTCTAACACCCAACTTTAGGTATCTGAGGACTGCAATAGAGAAAGTGATTGAAAAGCTTCGAAATAAATTTCCCCATGCAAGAAATTAATGATAACATTTGTGCAATGCTACATAGACTAACGTTATATTGGTTCTGCATTACAGTTCTGTAAGCTACACCCAATCTTTATAAGTCATGATTATAATTTATGGAGCTCTTTAAAACCAACTAGTTTTTAAGTGTCTCTATTTTCAGAAATGGGAATGTATAGTCTATAGAGACCATACTTAAATCAAACCTAATAAGGTCTATACAATAAAGCAGCTGTACTTGTACCTCATTCATTACAGCACAGAAGCCATGAATGACAGCATGAATTCAACATTATAAATCCTCAGAGGACTGTGGTACTGTTTTAGCATTACTTGCAAGCCTTGAAGTATATAACAGTTCTATTTTTCTTAATTTCTAATATTCTCATGAACAAGATGAGACTTATTCCAACATAGTCTGGATAAGAAATGTGCAAAACTGAACATTCTTTAGAAACTATAGCAATCTGTTTGCATTTTGAAAGCCACATCGAACATTTTTGCCCTCAAAGATTATCAGGCACTTGAACACTCTTCAATACATTAGTGCATGACAAATTGTGTTGTTTTATCTGATTTTAATAAACTCTTCATTCTTTAGAATTCCTACAGATGTTACTTAGTTATCTTCAATCTGTAGATGCAAGGAACAAGGTAGAACACCCAAAATAATGCACAGCCATTTCCACACTCCAAAATATCATTGAATCAAGTTAATTCACCATAAAATAAGACCATATACCCACGGCTCCCTGTACATAATATATTTATTTATAGCAATGATACAGAAATTAAAGTGGCAGCAATTCAACAGATTTTTCTCTCCTCCTTGCGGTCACTTATAGTCTAGTTTGAAGATGTTAAGTCTTGGAACAACTTTAAATCTCTCCGGTTTTCCTTGACTTTTCCGGGGCAGCCATATTCACTCAGTTTCAATGGGACATAATGCTGCAGGGAGGCAGCTAGCTGCCCAACACTGTGACTTCTAATTTTAATCCATGATGGTTTCAGTCGGCCCTTGAATCCTAGCATAGCAAAACTTCCTAAAATCAAAAAGGAATAATTCATCATTAATTTCGGTCTCTGATGAACATTTTTGCAGGCTGCACAATGGAATCTGTAGAATATTCCCACACCTCGCTTTGTCCAAACAAGCTTCTGCACACAGAAGTGTTGAAAATGTGTGTATAACAATACTAAACGAGGAGCAATATGCATCTTGGGACAGATGAGTGCCTACTGAAAAGTGTTTTCATTAAAGCAGCATAAAGATGAGGCAGATCATTCAGCCCATTTATCTGATCATTCATCATGAACTTTTCATTCCCCCATCATAGTATCCACCTGCTCTCCTGAATACTTTAAGGTTTTCACTCCCCAACTCAGAACCAGCAACAGGTATTAATCAACCTGTGATATGCTTCTGGACATCAGGCATTAATTCAGCGATTTAAACCTTTTCTGGAAAAGATACGTGAAGAACAATTAAAACTTGTAAAAAGGCAAATTAAAGACAGCAAAAGTTCTTAAAACAGCGAAATCTGTGCACAGATCAAGAACACAAGAAATAGGAGCAGGATGGCCCATCGAGTCTGCCTTGCCTTCCCTTCAATACGATCATGGCTGATCCTGGGCCTCACCTCCATTTTCCTGGCTGGTCATTGTCTCCCTTGATTATCTGAGAGGCCCAAAAATCTGTCTATCCCAGCTTTATAAATGTATTCAACAATGGAGCATCCACAACCCTCTAAGGTAGAGAGTTCCAAAGATTCACAAAATTAAAGTGATATCTCTTCATCTCTTCATCCTAAGAGCAAGGTTTTGAGGTTGTCAGGTGGGCATGGTGATGGGCCCGGGAATGGTCGGGAAATGGTCTGCCGCCCTCGATCAGGGATTAAACGCCACTGGGTCAATTAAGTCTGTACAGTAAAGAATAAAGGTCAGTGCCTCCCTGGACAGAGCTTCTGTCACCAGTTTGACGCAACTGTGGACAGCTGATAGGGAGACTCCACACAGATCCCCCACTGAGCCCTGGAAAGAGCCGGAGACATTGAAGTTGAGGGCCACTATGACCTTCAGAGCCACTGGCATGGGGTGTCCACCCACACAGTCGGAGCTGATCTCAGGCCCAATCATCTGACAAATGGAGGTCACTGTCTCCCTTGAGAGGTGGAGCCTCCTTCAGCATTGCAACTTCGACATATAGAGGTAGCTGTACTGCCACCTGTAAACCCTGGCAGCAGGACAGTGGTGTCTTCTGTGGGCCCTTCTGCCTTGGACTACCTGTTGGTCCTGCACCCCTTGTGCCTGCGCCTCTCCTCCCAAAGGTCCCTCCCCTGGAAGCGGCATTGGGACACCCGGCCTCCTCTCCCTTCTGTCCCTCTCTTCCTCCTCAGAGGAGGTGCCTCCAGAGGAGACCATGATCCCCATTACCAGGGTAAGGGAAGGCTGTCTGATACCTGGAAGGATCCACATGGTATGAATCCTCCAGGGGCCTTGGAGACACCATGGAGTCCTGAAAGGAAGCCTGGAAATGCTATGAATGAAGCCCCAGAGATGAAGCTGCCAAGTACCATAGGCCGTCAGCTGCAAACTATGTACCAAACTCCCCACCACTCACACTGGCAATGCTGCTCACGCCTGTTATCCTGCCCACGGATGAGGTTTTTGAAATTTTCAGCTGGCTGCCTACCCATTTTGCCTGTACAACAAGTGCAAAATCGCAAGGGGCAACAAAAAAAACAGTCAATTGGCTTTTAATTGGCCTTAAGTGGCCTCTTAATTAATGGCGGGCATGGGTCCGACTTCCACTCGTGCCCACTGACTGAAATATCGGGTGAATGCACGATGATGTCAGAACGCCCACCCAGTGTCATTGCACGCTGTTTTATGCCCGATCAGGTCGAGCACGTGCTCGTCCGCGGGACGCAAAATTCTGCCCTAAGTGATCAGCCGCTCATCCTGAAACTGTGCCCGTCTTCTAGATTCCCCAGTTGGGGGAAACAACGTCTCCAAGTCCACCCTATCGTGCCCCTTCAGAATTTTGAAGGCTTCAATGAGATCGCCTCTCATTCTTCTAAACTCCAGAGAACGTAAGCCCAAATTTACTCAGCCTCCCATCATAGGGCCAATCCCCTCATCCCAGGGACCAATTTAGTGATTTTTTAACAATTTTAACAAGAAAAATATTGAAATAGTCTGATAGCCCCAAGCATGCAGTGAAATCTCATTAGGTAATCAAGTCCTGCCTGACTGAGCACATAGAGGAAACTTAAGTGGGGAGGATTACAGTTCCACCAGGAACCTGTCTGATTTTCCACCCATTCATTTCAATCAGCTGTCTCCCTGTGTCAGGATTATATACGGCCCAGTGATGAAAGGTGTCAGTCCCAACATGTTTATAATCTATAATGCATTCAGAACTGGCAAGTAACGCATGCATCTGTAATTTACATACACTAGGTTTTTAATGACATAGAATTCACTAACTTATTTTGTGAGGATAATCATTTGTTTTATTGCCCATAAAATGTACAAAATAATCAGATCCAACTAATGCGTGGGAAGAAATGTTCATGTTAATATGTTGACAGATGTTACAATTTGCTGACTGATTCGAAACTTGCCAAAATTTTAGACACAAACACCGGGTTTGCGTAATTATAGTTTGGAAGCTGTGTACTTCCTTTCTGCTGCACAATTTCAAACCTTACAGAAACAAAGGGCGTGACTTCCTCAGTAGAAAATAGTAGTTCACAGCACTGAGGGCTATATTCCAGAGTTAATAACAGTTCACAGCACTGAGAGCTGTATATTTTTTCATTCATTCATGGGATGTGGGTGCCGCTGGCTGGGCCAGTATTTATTGCCCATCCCTAATTGCCCTTGAGAAGGTGGTGCTGCCTTCTTGAACCGCTGCAGCCAATGTGGTGTAGGTACACCCACAGTGCTGTTAGGAAGGATTTTGACCCAGTGACAGTGAAGGAACAGCAACATATTTCCAAATCAGGATAGTGAGTGGCTTGGGGGGGACCTTCCAGGTGGTGGTGTTCCCATGTATCTGCTGCCCTTGTCCTTCTAGATGGTAATGGTCGTGGGTTTGGAAGGTTCCACTGAAGGAAGCTTGGTGAGTTGCTGCAGTGCATCTTGTAGATGGTACACACTGCTGCCACTGTGCACTTGCAATGGAGGGAGTGAATGTTTAAGGTGGTAGATGGGGTGCCAATCAAGTGGGTTGCTTTGTCCTGGATGGTGTTGAACTTCTTGAGTGTTGTTGGAGCCACACTCTTCCAGACAAGTGCACTTCTGACTTGTGCCTTCTAAGCTGGTGGACCGGTTTTGGGGAGTCAGGAGGTGAGTTACTCTCCACAGAATTCCAAGCCTCTGACCTACTTTTGCAGCCACAGTATCTATATGGCTAGTCCAGTTCAGTTTTTGGTCAATGGTAACCCCCAGGATATTGATGGTGGGGGATTCAGCGATGGTAATGGCATTGAATGCCAGGGGGAGTTGGTTGGATTCTCTCTTATTTGAGATGGCCATTGCCGGGCACTTGTTTGGCATGAATGCTGCTTATCATTTATCAGCCCAAGCCTGAATGTTATCCTGATCTTTCTGCGTGCAGGCACAGACCACTTTGTTTTCTCAGGAATTGTGAATGGAATTGAAACTTGTGCAATCAGGGATTCTAACCTTATGTTGGAGGGAAGGTCATTGATGAAGCAGCTGAAGATGGCTGGGCCGAGGACACTACCCTGAGAAATTCCTGCAGTGACGTCCTGGGGCTGAGTTGATTGGCCTCCAACAACCACAACCATCTGACTCCAGCCAATGGAGAGGTTTCCCCTCAATTCCCATTAACATTAATTTTGCCAGGGCTCCTTGAAGACAAGCTTGATCAAATGCAGCCTTGATGTTTAGGGCAGTCGCTCTCATCTCACCTCCTGAATTCAGCTCTTTTGTCCATTTTTGAGGTCAGAAGCCGAGGGACTCCAGTGGAACACAAACAGTGTCGGTCAGCAGGTTATTGCATTTCTGACCAAAGATTTTTCTTTTGCTCCACCATCATTGAGGATGGGGATGTTTGTGAAGCCTCATCCTCTGGTTAATAGTTCAATTATCCACCATCATTCGCAACCAGATGTGGCAAGATGCAGAATTTTGAGCTGATACATTCAATCATGGGATTGTATAGCTCTGCTTATAGCATGTGCTTCTGCTGTTTAACAACGCATGTAGTTTTATGTTGGCACCTCGATTTTAGGTATGCCTGGTGCTGCTCCTGGCATGCACTCCTACACTCCTCATTAAACCAGGGTTGGTTCCCTGGTTAGATGGTAATGGTGGGGTGAGGGATATGCCAGGGTACAGGTTACAGATTGTGGTGGAATACAATTCTCCTGCTGCTAATGGCCCACAACACCTCTCTGACGCCCAGTTTTGTTCTGAAACTATCCCATTTAGCACGGTGGTAGTGCCACACAACCAGGGGGAGGCGATGGTGTAGTGGTATTGTTGCTGGACTAGGGCAACGCTCTGGGGAATTGGGTTTGAATTCTCGCCATGGCAGATGGTGGAATTTGAATTCGATAAAAATCTGGAATTAAAAGTCTGATGATGACCATGAAACCCATTGTCAATTTTTGTAAACACCAACCTGGTTCACTAATGCCCTTTAGGGAAGGAAATTTGCCGTCCTTGCCTGGCCTACATGTGACTTCAGACCCACAGCAGCGTGGTTGACTCTTAAATACCCTCTGAACAAGGATGGGCACTAAATGCTGGCCTAGCCAGCGACGCCCACTTCCCATGAATGAATAAACAAAAACATGATGGGAGGTGTCCTCAGTGTGAAGAAGGGACTTTGTCTCCACAAGGACTATGTGGTCATCAATCCTACCCATACTTTCATGGACAGACGCATCTGCAACAGGTAGATTCGTGAAGAGAAGTCAAGTAGATATTTCCCCTGCATTCTAGAATGAATACTTGTTTAAGGCACCCAATTCATGACAATCAGCTAAGGGGGCCCTTTCAGCCCCTCTAGTTAGTCTTTCCATAAAAATCTAGGATTCTCCACGAGAGCATCGAACCATCGCTTAAATGTCTCCAGGGCCTGAATTTTGTGCTCGTCATGTAAGCTCGATCGATGGGCCTGAAAGTGGACGCGATATGCATGCCCGACCACGATTGCAACTGACGCACGACTAGTTGGCCAGTTAACTAGCGGGCAGCATGAAACCCGCGCAGAGAAAGGCGCAGCGCTGCTGGGGTAGCGTGAGGAGAGGGCAGGCACCGAGGCGAGTGAGGGTGCAGGAGGGTGTTTTACACGGAGCTTCCTGAAGCTGCAGTACTGTTCCAGGGATATTTACACACAGAAAATGCCACAAACTCTCTCTAATGAGCTACAAACAACCGACAGTAGTACTCACAACCTTCATACATCTTCTGGGCACTTTATCCTGCCCTGGCTCAAGAATGGTGCAAAAACATGCAGGCCATCTGGTCAATTGGCCCATGCGACAAGTGTAAAAGTGCACGGGCCACTAAAAATCCCGGTCGATCGGGGCTTTAATTGGCTTAATTGGAACTTCAACTGTCGGCGGGAGCGCTTCCGACTCCCGCACGTGCCTGCCGGCTGCGATACGGCACAACATCGCCATGACATCGGGACCCCCGCCCAACGTTTTCTCACACGGTTTTACACTAGGCCGGGTTGGCTGGGTGTCCAACCACAGCCCATAAAAGCCTGGCCCAGGGATCTTCAGGTGAAGACTCTGTCAGATATTGATCACTTATATATTCTCCCCTTACTGTAATTAATCAGGGAAGAACGTTTCCGACCTATATTGTTCATTTTTAAAGAGAGCCAACACAATCCAAAGCATCACCTTCTCTGAGAAACTTGACTGGCCGTGCAGCACCCAGCCTCAGAAAAGCTGAAGAGACATAGTTCAGTGCCCAGCCAGAATCACCTCTTGAACAGACAAGAGTAATTGATCTGCAAATGAGAGAAACAGAAACAACAGATAAAAAACACCGACAAAGATGACAGGAATCCATTGTTAAACTGTAATAAAACATTTTTATGATGCTTTTTCCAAAACAAACTTCAGTAAGTTGTCCGAAATGATAAAGTTTCTCTAAAGTATTTGAGTGTGTGGATAAAGGAAACAGGATGGATGACACTGCACATTTGGATTATCAGCAGGCATTTGATATTTTACCACAAAAGACTTGGTACAAATATTAACACACATGGCATTAAAGAGAATTAAGCCACGTGGACAGGGAGTTGACTCAGAACCGAAATAAATGGGTTTTTGCCAGATTGGCAACATATGGAGAGTGTTGTGCTCCAGGGATCTATGCTGGAGCCAATTGTTTTCCATTTATATAAATGATTTGAACATAGAGACAAGTTTGCTCTTAATTCCAAGCTAAGGGAATGTGGTAGCCAATGAGAATGAATGCAAGAAGACACCATGGGTTAGGGGAGTGGGCAGATAGGTGGCAGACGCAGTTGAATGAATAGAAATGTGAATCTGTACATTTTGGGAAAAGGAACCATGAAAGGAAGCAAAACTCCGAACTCGGGGAAGAAACGTTTACTGGTGCATATATCTTGATCACGAAAACAGGAAAAGCTGGAAGCACAGTGGGATTTGTGGAAAGATCAGAGAGTTGCTGTCTTAGATTCATATCCTTCTTCAGAACTTAAAAGGGGTGGACAAGCAACTCAATAGAATTAGAAAAAAAAAAGGGAGGACTGTGAGGAAACAACCAAATATACAGAGGGCGATAACAAGGGATTAATTGCTGGATAATTTAAATGATTACCTCAGTCAAGACACAAAAAGGAGCATTAAAAAATTAAAGAATAAGGGACGTGTTAGTGTGTGAGGCAGTGGAAAGATTTGGGAAAATGAGAAAGATGGGAAATCTGGGGATTAGGGTTAAAAAAGGGAGCGATCGGATCGAAAATGGAAAGAAAATCTGGATTTTATATCTCATGATATATTACATATCATGAAATATATGATAGAATGCGTTAATACAATTCTGCAACATGTGGTTAGGTCCCTCTCATAGAGAAAGGGTGAGGAGAAAGTTAAATGAAGTGAGGAGATGCTCTGAGCTAGGGATTGACAAAGATAGGTACAGACAAGGAGGGACACTTGGCTCCTCTAGCTCAATCCTCCAAAGAAATTTTCCATTATCTCTTCCCCATCACAATATCAAATGACTCCAGAATTTTAGCCTCCATTTGGGGGACACGATGGCATAGTTGCAGTGTCATTGGACTAGGAATGCAGAGGTCCTGGCTAATGTTCTGGGGGCATGGGTTCAAATCCCACCATGGCAACTGGTGGAATTTGAATTCAATTAATAAATCTGGAATATAAAACTAGTCTCAGTAATGGTGACCATGACAACTATCATCGATTGTTGTTAAAATAAAATTCATCTGGTTTGCGAATGCCCTTTCTGGAAGGAAATCTTCCATCCTTTCCTGGTCTGGCCTACATTTGACTCTAGATCCACAGCAATGTGGTTGACTCTTAATTGCCCTCTGAAATAGCTGAGCAGTTCAAGGGCAATTAGGGATGGGCAACAAATGCTGGCCTTGCCAGTGATGCCAACAGCCTATGACAGGATAAAGAAAAAAAATTTACTCTACTTTAGAGACCATTCCAGATGTCGATCTCACCATGTGAAGAATGCTCAAGGATATCAGTCCTGAACTGGTTTTATATCAGTTTCTATTGTCTTGTCCTATAGTCAATAAGTTAACTAGAAATAGAGGCTCAGTGTTAACCTTTGCTTTTCCATTTTGTTTTGTGATGAAATCTGTGGTTTGCAGGACCAGTGAGGAACATGTCTGAGCCGTTGTCTGCACAGATGGTTTGGCAAATGGTTTGGTGGGTGCATTGACTTTGGTTTCATAGCTTGTATTTTGTGTGACAGTTTCTAACTGAAAGAGAATCTAAAGCTTCGGGGGAGGATTTTGCCCTTGGCGGGGGTGCTTAGCGGGGGCAGGTGGGAAGCTGACCGCCATCCGCGATCAGCACCGGACTGCGATTTTACCGTGGGTCGGCCAATTAAGGCCCACCCAGCGTGGAACGCGAGGGGCAGCGCTCAGCGCTCAGCGCTGCCTGTGCAAGTGGGGGGAGGAGGGCGAGCGGGCCTAGTGTGAACCTCACACATGCGCGTGAAAGAGCGCTTCAATCTCCCTGAGGCACGGAGCTGCTTCAGGGAAATGAAGCGATCTTTGATAAAACTTAATGCACAAAATAAAAATGTCATAAAACATGTCCTCTCATGTGACTCTGTCATATGAGCAGGGACACGTTTTTAATTCATGTGTGAAGTTTTTATTTTATTTTTATTTGCTTTAAGAAACCTCATCTATCCCGTCGACGAGGTTTCCTAAAAATTGCAAAGGACGCTTGGCGTTTTCACTGGCCCGCCAACCGTTAGGTTGGACGGGCAGCATAAATTTGACATTAATTATCTTTTTAATGGCCTTACTAGGCCTTTTAATTGTTGGCGGGCGCGCTGCTGATTCCAGAGCGTGCCAACCAAGCGGAAGATCGTGGGACTACACGATGACGTCAGGACACTCACCCAATGTCATCGCGCATCATTTTTCACTCGGCTGGGCCGGGCGCCCATCTGTCCGCCGAGCTCAATATTCTGCCCCAGGTTTCTGGGAAAGGAGGTTGTGACTTTGGATTCCTGGCTGTGACAGGTTGCTAAGGAAACAGAAGCTCTTTGAAATCAAAGGGAAAACATAGAGCCCTCAGAGATTAGACTTCAGCAGCAGAACAGTAGTCAGGTTAAGGAGAGGGTATTTGTGGAACAGTTGAAAAGAAGGAAACCTGAAGGCTGGATTTAGCAGCGGGGTCAACAAAAATAAAGTTACTGCCGCTGCTTCAGTTGCTTTGAGGAGGTCAATTAACCAAAGCTATTTTGATGAAGACCTTGCCAATGGGTCTCAGGTTGGTTGGGAGTGACTGCTGGAAGAAAATTGTATGGTTAAAGCCTGCGTGGAGATAGGAACTGGAACCCTACCTGAGGAAGACAGAGTTTTGAAGGAATTTGTGGCTGAACGTTGTGACATATGTTCAAAGGGGATTGACAGTAAATTTGGAAGATTTACGGTTTCTACTGATATAATATGGCTGTTAATTCATGTTTATGTTGATGTTGGTTAGATTGATAGTAAAGTTATAAAATGTGAAATCTTGTCCATCAATTTCTTCAGTTGGGGTCGCTCAGTAAGTTTTTTTTTAATTTATTAGTTGCCACAGAAATCATAACAGTATATTATACATCTCTGACATGTCCTGTCTCATTTGCCTTCTTTCAAGGTTGAGAAGGGCTAGGTGTTCCAATTTCCACCCATAACTCAGTCCTTTGGTACTCAGGCTCAGATTAAATTACATTATGGAGATCGATAATAGTCAGCAGAGACTGAGACAATCAACTGAAGGTCTACCATTTCCCTGATGCTAAACAGACAGGTGTTCTATTTCTCCTTGGGTTGTCTCATCAATAGAACAGAGACAGGGAAAGAGGGAACGTCTAGACCCATTAATTAACACAAAACTTAGTTTCATAGTTGTGAGGTTTCCAACTTTTGACATAATTATACTTTCTAATTTTGCAAGCTCCATGAAGCTAAGTGTTTTGTTTAAGGCACCAGTTTAGCAAGCTTTTTGTGCACTAAAAAGAATGTTAGTCAAGTCTGTTTTTCTGAAAAAGGTTACTGATTTTTTTCTTCCCTGCTCTTTTATGGTTTTTCTGGTCTATTCACCATGCCAGGCCCCAGGAGAAAGCTCTCCATTCTATGGCCAGCCAATGAGCCATGGGCCATTTAGTTCCTACATACAGAGCTTAAACAATCTCCCTATATCTTCCACTGCCTCAAACTCAGGCTCTCTTAATACGGGGACTACAAAGGTTCCTGTTCTTCCTGTACAGCTAGTCTCAGTCCCTGTCTTAGAAGACGAGAAATGATCTTTCATCTATCCCAATTATCGTGACTGTTTTCACAATGACAGTTGGTATTTTATGGAAAATAGATAATTGTCCATCTGCTTACCTTTCGCGAATGGTTGACTGGATGTAATTAGCAATGGAGTCAGCCACCTGCAGAGCATGAGCTGTGTCAAAATATTGCCTGCTCAAAATATCTCCAGAACATGCATCTACCGTGACAAAAAACAACCCTGCTTTTTCTGACAGGAAGACTTCATCATTCACCTACAGGAACAGAACGGCAATTCTGTAAGAAAGCAAATTCTTAAAATTCTCAAAAATAAAATCCAAAATGGAATTCTCCAGTGGAATACAACAAAAGGACTACCATTTCAGTTACGTTTGGAAAACCCAATCTGATTGGGTTAGTTTGGCCAACCAAACTCCTAATTGGTTGAAAAACAATTAATTATCGAAAAAAAATTTTTCATCAGTCACAATGCTAAGATGATTGTTATGGTGGTGTAGTTACCAGATGAATGATCCAGAGAAAGAAGGAGGAGGGGGAGCTCTGATGTTTAATATTTTTTCAGTCATGACCTCAAATGCCACTCCCATGCCTATCAGCTTTACCCAAATGAATGCAAGCATACCGGCTATTAGTATAGAAAAGCACAGCTAGCAGCCAATGACAGTTAAAAGGAAGGAAAAGGAAGGCATGATAAAAAGTCAAAACAATGTGTTTATGTCCCTCCGACATGCCTCTTCACTACCCCTCCCATGCAGAAGCTTCCAAACCATCCTTCTATCTTTCATCTTCCATCCTCTCATATATGTCCCAACTGCCCTTGATTCCCCAAACAGCTCCCTATGACCTCCCCCCAACAGAGCAGAAAGGCCAGTGAAACAAGCCTGTCTGACAATTGGTCTCATTCTCCAACAACACTTTACTGATTCATAACAAAATGAAAATGCATCCCCCACGTGCGTTAGTCAAAGAGGAAAAAGTGCAGGGATTGTGTTAGGGAAGGTTCCACTGTTAAGATGGTGATATTCAGATCTGTTTTTTGGCCAGTGAGGTATTATGCTGTAATACAACTCCAAAGCAGTCTGTTGTAAAATGGGTCATTTAACACGCAGCTGCTTCTTTCTGTATGTCAATTCTAGAAAACTAATGACGTGCTTATATTACAGAATGTCTGCAAATAAAAACAAACTTCTGTAATTAGATTGAGCTCTCGGAGCTGTGGATCTAAACTCATTCTTATTGTGAATCGCAACTGTCCAAGAAACATGAAGTGTGACTTCATTTCTGGCTGTTATACATCTGCTGGTTGCTGGAAAAGCTTCAGAGCTGCTGGCAAGCACCCAGCTTGTTCATAGTCAGGAAAAGATAGAACATGGCAGCATCGACTGCTGTGGCATGGCTGTCTCCAGAGATGACAGCAAACAACCACATTGTCAGACAGTCCTGGTGCCTCAGGCAGTCCTAGAAATAAAAGGGACAGTGGCAGCATGGATATTAAGTTGGCTGAGTGACAGGAAACAGACAGTGGTGGTGAATAGATGTTTTTTTGGATTGGAGGGCAGTATATAGTACGGTTCCCCAGATGTTCCTATTCAGACCACCCGCTTTTCTTGATTTATATTAATGACCTTGGCTTGGGTGTGCAGGGCACAATTTTAAAATTTGCAGATAACCAAAAATAACTTGGAAGTATCGTAAACTGTAAGGAGGATAGTGACATGGCTTCAAGAGGACATAGACAAGTTGGTGGCATGGGTAGACATGTGGCAGATGACCCATAATGCTGAGAAGTGTGAAGTGACACATTTTGGGAGGAAGACATGGAGAAGCAATATAAACTAAAGCATACAAGGTGCAGGACCAGAGTGTCCTAGGGGTATATGTGCACAAACTATTGAAATTATTGGGGTAGGGCAGGTTGAGAAAGTGTTTAATATATGGAATATATATATATATATATATATATATAAAATATATTCCATATGGAACACTGGGCTTTATAACTAGCGGCATTGAGTAAATAAAAGGAGATTATGGCAAACATTTATAAGTGCTTTGCCTTTTAAAAATAACTTATTTTTATTTATAAACCCTGGTTTGGCCTCAAATGGAATATTGTGTCTATTTCTGGGCACCGCTCTTTAGGCAGAATGTGAAGGCTTTAGAGAGGGTGCAGAAAAGATTTACAAAAATGCTTCAAGCAATGAATCACTTCAGTTACCTGGATAGATTGGAGAAGCCTGGCTGTTCTCCTTAAAGAAAAGAAGGTTGAGAGGAGATTTGACAGAGGTGTTCAAAATCATGAGGAGTCTGAACAGAGTAGATAGGGAGAAACTGTTTCCATTGGTGGAAAGTTGGGGAACCAACCAATTTAAGTTAATTAGCAATATTAGGAAAAATATTTTGTGCAGAGAATGGTTTGGATCTGGAATGCACTGCCTGAGAGTATGGTGGAGGCAGAGTCAATTGTGGCTTTGAATTGTGAATTGGATAATTACCTGAACAGAAAAAAATTGTAGGACTACAGGAAAAAGGTGGGCTTGGCCTAAATAGCCAAGTGGTTATGGTACTGGGTTTGTTAACCCTAAGATCAAGAGTTCAGATCTCACAATGGCAAACTATGAAACAATGTAACTTCATCTGAAACAGATGGAAACGGGTTTGTACTCGAAAGAGTTACAGGAAAAAGGTGGATGAGTGGCATAAGATGAGTTGCTCTTTGCAGAGAGCTGACATGGACACAACTAACCAAATGACTCCTTCTGTGCTGTAACCTATGATTCTATGATACCCCCAGGTAGTTCCATTCAGTTCCCCGGTATTATATGAAAAATGCAAGGTAACAAATTTCTCTACTACCTGGAATGTACCTATCTCTGTAACAATTGAGGACGGTACATTCTATATCCCATGCTGGCTCCTCCACTGGTTCCATGGAAACACTGAATCTACCCTCTAAAGAGGCAATCAACTTATGCTCTGAAAATTGTACTTTGCCCAGAACTGGAGATGGCCACACATTGAATTAAAGATATAGTCGGATCAAGGGTTATGGTAGACCTTCTATTTGTCCAAGTCATTGATCCAATGGGGCCTCATTTTACAGATGTGGAGGTTGGGTTGATGACTCTGCTGTCTGCCAGGAGCCTCAAAGGACAAATCAGTAATTTGGACATGCACTGCCCATGATTTTGTAACTAAATTGGCATCATGTGCCAACATTTCAGTTTTTCACTGTTGGCAGATGAGACCCTCCTGGCAAGGTCAGCTGGTAAAATGGTCCCTTCAGCATTCAGAATTGCAATGTTCACAAATACAATTAAATTAAAATTTGAGAAAAGTCTATCTTGCACTGGGTTTTATTTTCCCTTCTGCCTTGTACTGGTTTTCCTGTACCTCCCAGTGTGTGGTGATGTTAACCGTTACTGGTAATATTAATTGGGTATTATTGGTTTTGGTCACTGATTACATATCATTGCTGATCAAGCATGCTGTATGTATATATATATATAACAGGCAGATAATCCAATATCTCCTGGTCTAAACTATTGCCACAAGTTACCATTACCCCCACTGCCTCCGAATCAGTGAGTACCTACATTTGCTAATGCACCCAGCAGTTTGGGAATTGACATCAGTTCATTAAAGAGGAAATAAAAAAGCTGGTATTAGTAGAGGTGAGCATGAACAGGACTGACTGTTGTTAGGAGCCAACTGATTCACTAGCGTCCCAACTGGGGATGAAACTAGCCATCTTTATCCAATCTGGTCCATATGACTCCAGTCCCACACCATGGTTGACTCTTAAATGCCTTCTGAAATGGCTTAACAAGCTACTCTGTCATATCACAGGGATGGGTAATATATGGGTGCAACACCCAATAGCCACAAGGAAGTTTGTGAGTGTATGGCCTGAGTGTCTCTCTCTCCCCATGTGGGGATGCATCTGGCCATGACCCTCCCCTTCAGCACTTGTACAATCAGTACTTCTGAATCTAGAGTATCGTAGACACCAATATGCATTCTGCCTCTCAGCAGTATAGCACCCTGACAATGCATTGTGTCCAACTTCTATTCTGCAGTGTAGAAGAAAATCAATATGATTCCAACGATTAAAATCCAGCATACAGCTCAACTAGTTAGGATGCAGTTAATGACACTTGGAAGTAGCTTCAAGAAATTAGTTGCTTTCAAGTTGAAGAGTATTTCAACACATAAAGTGACAACAGCTTACATTGCCCTGTTATAAACCATCACAGTAGATGCATACATGGAGATTCTGAAAATACTGCACTTAGTCAACTATGTATTGCTAAATCAGACTTTCAAAAGGAATCTCAAGATAACCAGTTGATGGCATGTGTAATATAAAATCAACATTAATTATTGGGGTTAGCTGTAAGCTATTTGGGGAAAGTTGCTTTATTCTGAATTGCTGACACACTAAATGGAGAAAAATGAAAGGGAACTCAACTGAATTAGCAAGTGTGACTAAATTGGGAAAATATTACAGAACTTAAATGGAACCACAAAAGTATAAAGCACAGAAGAAAGCCACTCAGTTTATCACGTCTGTGTTGGCTCGTTGTTACAGCGATCTAAAATTAATCCCCTGCCATGTAATAATCCAAAACTGAGCCCCAGCCATGCTCTTTCCCCAAAGCCTTGTATCAATTCAAAACTAATCCCACTGCCCTGCACCAATCCAAAACTAATCCCACTGCCCTGACTTCTCCGCAGTGCCACGTCTTCCACTATTAAAACGTTTTATCCAATTTTCCCTTCCTCTTAAAAGATTCAATGGTCTCTAACTCAACCACACCCTTTGGCAAAACATTCCATGTTGCAACAAATCTTTGTTGAAATAAAATCTTGCTCTTTGCATTTTCTGATTCTTTAGCCTCTTGTACACATATTTTAAAGCACAGTGCTGCAGGAAATAGCAGTCGATTGCTTTTTAATACGGCACCAACTAAAGGGCTTAGCTCTCTGCCTTGGTCCATTATTGTATCAGCCTTCAACGCAGCATTGATTTTTCAACTGTCCTTATGTGCTCGTTACATGGTCAGCTTATAAATCTCATTTTCTTGAAACTTGTTCCCTCTTCTATCCTTTTGCTGTCACCAGAAATGTCCACCAGGTATGACTCCCTGAGGAATCTTCAATCTGCTTCGTTCCCCTGCAGATACTGGAAGTCATAATGAGGCATCTTCTGATGTCAGGGCTTTTCCATTGTACTGTACTAGAATCACAAAGTATAACTGAAGCAGTTTTGTTCCAGAATGATACAGAAGGTGCTGTTGTAGGGAATCATCAAATGAGTGTCTCACACATATTTCCACAATAAGAGAATTCTCCTTGGCGACAGAGTTCAAGGGTTTGGAGGTGTTGTCCATCTTAACTATTTTTCTGCTTTACTGAGAAGGAATTAATCTGGTTGGCTGGTATGGAAATGGGTCATTTATTGTTTTAACCATTGGTCTTTCCATTACTGATTTAGTTTTGATCCTCCCATTTATTCATTGAGAAACTATCATAATTGCCCCTGACCTTTGGGTACTTCTGGTAATAATGGGCTGGATTTTACGCTCTCCTGCCAGTGGGTCTGAGGGTGGCAGCGGGCGGCGGGGGGGGGGGGGGGGGGGGGGGGGGGGGGCAGTGGTGGTGGGGGCATTGTAAAATTCAGCAGGTAGCTTTCTTGCCACCAGTTGCCCACCCCCTGAAATTTTATGGGGGTTTGAGGGAGGTTTTGGATCTATTGAGGCCTTTAAGTGGATTCTATAAAGTAGATAAACAGAACCTATTTGGAGCAGTCGAGAACAATGGGAAACAATCTTAAAATTAGGTCTAGGTCATTTAGGAGTGAAATCAGGAAGCACTTTTTCCACACAAAGGGTTATAGAATCTTGGAACTTACTCCTCCAAAAATGGAGTAATTTTTACTCGAAATTTCTAATCGAAATTTTCAAAACTAAGATTGGCTGATTTTTTATTAGGTCAAAGGGTCAAGCAATGAGCAGAAAAGGTAGGTAAATAAAGTTGAGATACAGATCAGGCATGCTCTAACTGAATGGCAAAAGTTCTCAATAATGGGATGACCTCCTCCTGTTCCTATACTTGTCTTATGGTGTAAGAGCAAATGCTGGTTAATAGCAGCAGTATTATTTTATTCAAAAATGCTTCTTTATAGTTTCCATCTGTTTCACTCCTTTCCTCCAGCACTGAACGTTTATAAAGCTCTGGTTAGGTTACAGCTGGAGTTTTGTGTCCAGTTCTATTATCCACATTTTAGGAAGAATGTGAGGGCCCCTGAGTGAGTGCAGAGGAGATTTTCCAGAATGGTTCCAAGAATGAGGAATTTTAGCTACAAGGTTAGGTCAGAGAAGCTGGGGTTGTTCTCCCTGGAGCAAAGGAGATTGAGGGGAGATTTGACAGTGGTGCACAAGATTATAACAGGTTTGGATAAGGCAGAGAAAAAAGGTTGTTCCCATTGGCTGATGGAAAAGGACTTAGGGGCATAGGTATAAAGTTTTGGGCAGGAGATGCAAGGGGGCTGTATTTTTTTTTTACACAGCACGTGGTAGTGACCTCGAACTTGCTGCCTATGAGGGTGGTAGAAGCAGAGATGATCAGTGATTTCAAAAGGAAATTGGATGAGCACTGGAGGGTTACTTGCAGGGTTGACTCTATGACACTCCCACTCCTAGTTCTCCTACAACCAGCACCACCCCACCCCACCAACCCTGCATTGTTACCCTCTATTTATCATCAATTAGCATACTCCCTTCTGACCTTAATGGCGCAAACAACTAACAAATGACCTTGGGTCAAACTCGGGACATGTGTAATAAATCATGTAAAGAATCTTTCTGGAAGATCGGAGGAATTCTGCTACAATATGATTGGCTGTTGGCTCATGGGAAATTAAAGCTTTCAGGCCGCAATGGGAAACCTGTCATTGGAATTCTTGGATGCAGCATCCGTCCTTTCAAACACATCCTGAATTTAGCTGGACCATCCTATAAGTGCAGCCCGGAGAAGATTCTCTGCCCACAACTCAACTGAGCAGGAGAGGAATCAGATCAGCATCAACTAATCAGGATTTTTGGATGTGCTCAGTTGAAATGATAAAGCACAGCCTCTGAAACACCAGCACCATACCGTGCACTGTAGTAGCATTCATAACCGCTTAACATCACAACATGTACACAAAATTAAGTCATAATTATATTATAGAAATTGTACATATATAGTGCAGTTCCTGACCCTCAGGGCATCCTACAGGGCTTTGCATCCATTGATGTCCTGTTGAAGTGCAATCACTGTTGTAGGAAATTTGGTACACACAGCAAGATCCCGCAAACAGAAGTGAAATAAATGATCAGCTCATCCATTTTTAATGACATCAGTTGAGGGGTAAATGAGTCAGGGCACAGGGATCAAGTCCCCTGCTCTGCATCAAAATAGAGCCACTGGACCCATTACATCCATGTGAGAGAGCAGATGGGGATTCAGTTTAACATCTCATCCAAAAAATGTAAGAGAACACGATCAGTAAATGATTAATTCTACCACTTGTCATTGTCAACAGATTACTAAAAATAAATGTGTGTGCTCAAACATCTAGGTTTGTAATCATGGCTGGAATTTCTGCAGCAGTTTCCCAGCTTTCCAGGAGAATTCTGCAGGGGTTTCTGAGTTCATATCTGTTATTAATTTGCACAGATAAAATATGTGTCCTCCAAACTTTTGCCTTTATTTGTTCTTGAGATGTGGACAATGGTGGCAAGGTAGCATTAATTGCCCATCCCTTGTTGCCTTGAGGGCATTATGAGTCAATCACACAGAGTGGGCCCAGTCTGTGTGGCAGGTTGCCTATCCTTGAATCAGCCCGCCAATTACTGGATGTATTAACCTCAGCTCCCCAGATGTCCCTGATGGGATTCAAACTCACAAGCCAATCTAATACCCTAACCACTAGACAAACATACCCTCATCGTTCCTTCCCTTTATCCCAAAATGTGGATTGTTGTCGAATCCTAGATCCTGTTGAACATCTTTTCGTTATTAATGAGTGGCATCCACGATATTAAATGAATTCAGATTAAAAAACAAAAACAGCCCTTTACTTATATTGATGTGCTTAATTCTGTATCAAAATGCTTTGACGAAATAATTAAATGAAATTCAAGAGGATTGTCCCTTAAAGTTCTAATGAGAAGAAACAGTCAAATTTAACATTAACCAACTTACTGCTGTTACCTTAATGAAAGAGAATTTATGTTCATTTTGTATGTCTCCTCTACTCTGTGACTGTATCTGGATTCTGATGTACAATCTGTGTGGATCACTTGTGATAGCAACCTGGGATACAAAAGAGATTTATTAAATATCATCAAATCCAAAGCAAACCAGGAACTACAGAGGCTCATGTATAATGATTTCTGGCACATTTCACAGGCAACATCAACTAAACTCAAAACTTTTACTTTTCTCAGGACGCTCGGGCATCTCCTGTAGTGCTGTCCATAGTCAGCTAGAGGATAAGGTCTATTATGCAGTGGTTTGGCATTTGTTATAATGGTGGAATTTAATGCCCTCCCTCAATGCAAGTTTTGTGGAGGGACGTCAACAGAATGCAAACTAGTTTGTGAAGTCAAAACCAAGACACAGAGCTTCTCTTTACTGAGAGAGTTTATTGACTTTATTCATACTTTCCTCTAACACTCAGTGTCCCAGCTACCTACTATTTATATGTGCTCAAAGTACTTAACTAACCATGCCCTTCATCTGTGTATCTTAACATATAAACAATAAAATTAGCACACTATTGACAGATTCCCCTTTCTTTCTTTAAACAATAAAGTTTATAACACAAAAAGTTTAAAAAAAAGAATTTTTTCCCCACATTTCGTATAACCCATTATAATACAAGACATTCCTCCTCTAAGAATTCCAACAATTTCTTCAAGCAAGTATTCCTTTTTGTAAAACAGTCCAATAATTGGTGACTTGTGCCAACTCATTTTATCTTGGAGATCTGTTTTCTCTCTCATATTTCTCTTATGTTAGCAAGGTCAATCCTTAATCTTTTCTCAGTCACACTCTTTGTTGTTATATACATCAATCCATAAAGAACAGTTGTCCACATAACACTCAATAGGCAAACTTTTCACAGAATGCCCCTTGTATAGGATTTCCCTCAAAATGTTTGACAAGTAAAGTCCCATAGCTATCATTTCGACTAGAGCCAGTGTTTCTGTAGCCAAGGTATTTTTAACTAACGTTTTTATTTTCTTCACTTCCCAGACCAATGGACAACATTTGCTATTCTTTGCTATCAAGAATATGATAAACTCTGCTCATTTAGATTATCCATCTGGGAGATTAGCATATGAAGCATTGCTAAAAATGACTAACTTCATACCTTCTGGATCACCCAAGACTGGAAACTTGAGTGTGCATTTCTCTGAATTTAATTTCCTTACTGTTTTATTTGCTCTCTGTCTTGTGCCTAAGACACGAAAGAGATCATAAACTGTTTATATCAAACCTTATCTTTTTACTTATTTAAAAAGTGGACATTGCTGAACCAAAAGATGGCTGCTACAGGTCACATGATTCACAAGTTTGCTACAGTTTCTGGAAATTTCCAACAGCAGTTACAGGACGAAAGGTCAACCCTCATCCTCGTGGAATCTCACACCCCTCATTATGAGGACACATTACAATCAACAAAACCAGGACCAGCAGATGATCTTTCTCCCCAGCCTGGTCCAATAACAAAAGGAGAGCCAACAAAACTCATTATACCTGCAGAGGCGTTAAAAGCCAACATCTATCTCTTAAAGCGAACAATGGATTTTGACCAGATGTATAGCAACTGCTTGTTAGCCTGCAACCGGCCTATTAAAAGGCAACATCATAAGGCCTTTGGAAAGTTTTAATATTACAATTCTAGACTCGCAGCTCAGTCTGCTGTTTAAACTCCAGCCTACAAACATCAAAGCAGGACTCCAGGCTGACCAACGCCCTGCATCAAGTCTAAGCCTCCTTGGAGACTGTTTCTCTGGAAGATTCCTACCAGTGCCTACTGATCAGACCAAGTCTCTGTATACCAACCCCTCTCGCTGCTCTCATGCCCACATGTCTGTCCTTGGCCTGCTGCAATGTTCCAGTGAAGCTCAACACAAACTGGAGGAACGGCACCTCATCTTCTGATTATGCACTTTACAGCCTTCCAGACTTAACATTGAGTTCAACAACTTCAGACCATGAACTCTCTCCTCCATCCTCACTCTTTTTGATTCCCTTTTTTCAATATTCATGTTTATTTTTAAATTTTTATTTATTTTTTCCACTTATTTTTATTAGTTTTAAATAATATTTCCATTTTTATTCATTGTTTTATCCCCAGCTTTTGGCCTATTTTCGATTATTTCTCCCACCACCATCCCCTCCCCCTACTCCACCCCCACTAGGGTCTCTTGCTCATGTTGTTCTTTCCAGAGTGCTTACCCTGGTCTGGCCATTATCTCATTCTGCTTTCTACTCTTAATGTCACCATTAGCACCTCCTTTAGCCAGTACCACCACCATTAGCACCCCTTTGACCTTCTGTCTCTGACAACTTTTGCAATCTCTCCTTTGCCTCCACCTATTGCTGGCCTTCTATCCAGCTTCGCCTGTTCCACCACCACCCCCCGCCCCCCCCCCCCCCCACCGCCCTTTAAAAGCTTGAAAAAATAAAGAAGTTCAGTTTTGTCTCCCTCCTCGGTCTGTAACATCTCAGAACTTCTTTAACAGTGGTATGTTTCGCCATTGTACTCAGGTTCAATACGTCAACATTAGATTTAGTCTGAGAGCACAACCAGTTCAACTGTCCAATCAAACATCTTTATTAGTTTATTTCTTCTTTGGTTGCAGGATCCACTTCTAGTAAGGACCCGTCCCAATTTATTAGGATGCGATTGACATTTACAAATAAGACAGTTGATTCAAGGTCAATCCCTTATTCTGCTGATTGTCTAACCCTATATAATTAAAGGCCCATGAAGTCAGACTTCCAATCTTAAATTTCTTCTTTATTTTAACCATCCCCCATTGCTCAAATTCTGCAGAACCTCCCCCCAGAAAATCATCAACATGCATCATAAAGATGCCGGCTAGTTTCTCTTTGTGATACCAGTAGAACATTGCTGGGTCTGCTTTTAGCTGAAACTTCTGCCTCGATAAATGCCCTTCTCCCTGCATGCAGGGCATTAAAGTGCTCAGAAAAAATTGAACCGATCAAAGTCCTTTCCAAGGCCAGGGGATGATCCCATGTCACCAACGGTATTTTTGGATTTCTCCCATAAACTAATTGGTAGGGACTGCAGCCCCCAACCATTTGAAGTGAATTATTTTCATGGACTGCCCACGCCAGGGCAGATGTCCAGTTACAGCTCAGTTGGTCAGCTAAGGTTCTGTGAAGCATCTTATCAATTACAGTGTGATTTATTTCACAATCCCCATTTCTAAAGGAACTTTCCACTGCTGTGTTCATCGCTATGATGTTCATATTTTCACACACACTTCTAAATTCATCATTGTAAAATTCACCACCTCCCCCCCCCCCCACCCCCCGCCACCCCACCACCCCCATTGTCAGGAATTTAGCTCCCAGTCCAGTTCCTATCCATTTTTCCATCATCTGTCCACAATTACTTTGTGTGTTTACTATATATTATTGTTGACAGACTGAACCTGGGTGTCATGTCTATGAAATGTAAGAGAAAACTGTTTCTTTCCTTAGCCCATACCTTCAAGTCTATTGCTAATAGGAGACTCGCTCCTGGCTGTGATGGTGTCCTTCTATTTTTTTTATATATATTGCAGTTCTCACTGGTCTCTTCTATAAGTTTAGTATATTCATCATCCATTACCTCTGCATCCTTTAGTAGAATTTTTAACCTATGACAAGGTGGATGGGCAAATTGCCAATATAGTTTTGGAACAATTTGCTTTTTCTCCTTAAACTCCTACCCCCTGGTGTCATTAACACTTCTTTAACATGGTGATTTGAAATGTTAGGTCACGTTAAGGGGATACAATAATATTCCAAATGTGTAAACTGTAAATCTACAGATTTCCCAAAAACAACTGCCTTATTGTATTCCATATCTAATTTCATTTCAGCCTTTGTCATAGATGGCTTACTAAACAGTAAGGGTATTTCATAGCATACTATATCTTAGTGCTGATAACCATAGCTTTTTCTCACGGAATTTTTAATGACTTTAATGTGTTATCACCCACGAACCTGAAGTAAGTAGAACTTTCATATTCCTTAACCTTACTTCTGTCTTCACGATTTAGAGAATCCAGGTAACACTTCAACCAATCCATTCCACAAACCATGGATGTGCACCCACTGTCTAACACAGCACAACTGAATGAGTCCACAACTAGAACACCCATTACCGGACCAAAGCTTCTGGTGATCAGTACAATTCCTTCTGACTGATCAGTTTTGTCATCTTCCCCTTCCAAATCTTCATGTCATCTGCCATTTCAAAAACCCTGTTACTCTGTTCCGTTATCGTTGAATAATGATATTTCGAGTCACATCTGAAGCATCTGTTTATTGTTCCTCGGTTATCCCTGGAGTTCATTCTCCTGCCGTAGTTACCCAATTCCTGTTGGCTGTTGGAGCTACCAAAAGGGTCTCTATCTTCATTTCTTTTGTTTGTGGTTCTTCTTTCATATTGATGCTTGTGCCCCATATCTAAACGGTCTCGAAATGCTGCCAGCAGTGAATTCTCCTTCTTTTGTGTTACCGCTGAATGTTCCACTGGAGCCATAAAAGTGGCAAGAAACGAATGTTTCCCCAGAAGATTTTTTAAAGCTTCAGACATCTGTTCCAAAAGCGTATCTCGTTCGGAGAACCCAGCTCCAGTCCAGGAGCCTATCCGTGGTCGATACTTTAGCACAATCCAACAGGTTGAAGGCAGAACTTCTGCAATTTGTTATGTTGAGTTCCACGATTATATTCTTCCATGGAATAACTGTCTATCCTTCTAAATTTATCAGAATCTGACTATGCCTCACGTGTATTTAACAGATCACCTTTCTTATAAATTTTGTCCATAAATTGAGTTCATCCAAATCTTCCTCAATGCCCAATTGATGAGCCTTGAGCTCTGAAAATAGTTTGCACCTGCACCTGCTTCCAGTGGGAAGGGAAAGTGCCAATTCCATATTTTGCTTTTTCTTTAAGAATGTAACCCATGTCCATACATCCACTTTATTCTTCCATTGGTTATAAGGTTTAGCTTCACAGTGCAACATTGGAAAATCATACTTTACAATTAGCTTTAGCCATTCGTCTCCAAAGTAACTTCAATTACAACCATCTGTCTGAAAATAAGTCTTAGTATCCAATCTTCACCATCCTCTACTACCAATGTTAACAGAATCCAAAACGGTTAGTGAAGTCAAAACTGAGACACAGAACTATTCTTTACCAAGAGAGTTTATTGACTTTGTTCCGTCTCATAGCTGTCCTTGCACACCCAGAGTCCCAGCTGTCCCTTACTTATATGTGCTCAAATAACTGAATTAAACAATGCCCTTCACCTGTGTATCTTAACAATATAAACACTATAATTAACAAACTAGTAATGGGGGGGGAGCATTTAATTAGACAGTAGGCTGGTGGGTGATCACCTTACCACCTCTGCTCCACATCAGTCTGGGGCACGAAGGTTTATGGAGAGCCTTCCTGACCTGCTGCCATAAATTGCCCATTTAACGGCCACCTCCCACCACCACTGGTATTCACCCAGTGGTGGGCAGGTGACTCACCATGTGAGAAGCTTGAAAAACAAAGCTGATCGGGTTGCTGGAGGGATTCGGGGGGAGGGGGGTCCCTAGATCAAAGGTACCCAATACCTGATTGAGGGACCCAGCGTTGGGAAGGTGGGATAGCCCACTGAGAACATCCTCACCCCGCCCTTACTAATAACACCCATCCTCATCCACTACCCATACTCTGCGACCCCCATCCAGGCATCACTCACCCATGGCCTGTGTCCCTCGACGATCCTGGGCCTTGGCTGGGTACAGTGTCAGCAGCTACCACCATTCCCCCAGCTGCTGAGCAATGCATGGCTGCCAGCCTCCGATTGGCTGGCAGCTCTCAGAGGGTGGGAATTTCACCCTCAGGGTCCTTGATCCTAAGGAAGCTCTGCCACTGCCTGGTTCATTGCCTGATTGGAACGTAATTCACTGGGCCATCCTGAATGATGGCATCACAGGCAAGACCCCCACCTCCTCCAATAAATACTGTCCTGCAGGTGGGAGGATGTGGTTTCCAAAGACTAGGGGGAAGTACAAAGGAGGCAGAGTGGGAGGAAGTGAATCAAGGTAGCAGTGTGCTTATAGTGAATGTTAGTTAATAGCTTATCCCCAAAAATGGAGATGGGGAAGTTGAGGAAGTGAAGGGGAGAGCTGGGGGTGGGCGATGTGTGGATGAAAGAAGGTTGGGAATGTGAAGCTATTTCCCAGTTTGGATCAAGATCAGCAAAAGACACTGATAAGGTCATCGGTGCTGTGGAAAGAAGTGAGCGAGGGGCTCTGGCTAGAACTGGAAGGTCCTGTGTCTGACAGTGCTGTTTATTGAGCAGCGACTCTGAAAGGCAGGTGCAGGTATTTTAAATGTGAAACCTGCCTGCAAAACAGCTTTGAGAATTTAACTTCCCGTTTGTTTCAAAGTCTTTTCCAAAAAAGAAACAAAGCTCATAAATCCTCACAGGATGAGAGGACAGATTCTACACTTAAGTCAGAAAGCCACTCACGCATTCCAGGTAAATCCACAAATAGTACATGCTCAGCATGCAAAGGTGTGGCTCTAAACTCTTTCAAAACCTGTTCTGGGGTGGGCGGTGGGGACATCCAGTGAAAGCTGAGGCTATTGAGCTCAGCCTTCTGTAGTCCTGTAGTGAAAACGTTAAGGATGTCCCACCCCATGAGTGCTCTGTGCGAAGGCAGCTCCTTGCTCACTGTCTGCCGATGCTTTATCCTGAACCGTTTCCTTGGCAGTTTTTAGGCAGTGGTGGTTTGCCATTGCCCTCCGCCCTCAGGGGCAGGGCCAGGAGGCAGGTCCCGAGTCTACCTCAGCCCGAACAGGAATTGAACCCACGCTGTGGACATTATTCTGATCTATCTAGCCAACTGAACTAACCGGCAACCCCCAACCCCTGCTTAAAGGGTGTAATAGGTAAATGTGAACATATCAAGATTGTGAATGTTTTTATTTTATCTAAATCCTTGTTTTGGACAACAGACATTGTGGCTGACAACAGTAACGGCTGACAAAATTCCTTTCATAAAGCATTGAATGATTTGATTGGTTCCTCAACAAATGGGAGGAATCGTCCCAGGTTTGCACTACGTGCTGTAATGGGCGGGGAAAACGATGTTATACCCACCGGCCGCAATGGGGGGTTTACACGCTTTCTTGCCCCAACACGCCACGTTAATTATGCATTCGCAGGAAGTATGCCATTTCCATTGCGGGCAGGCTCTGACTCGCCCGCCACACCATCACCCGGCCGCTTCATCATTCCAGGCACCACATTGAAAGTCCGGCCGTGCGCACACCTCTCAGCGCTTCCAGCCCACGGCTGCTGCATGGAGACAGGATGGCCCAGAAAGGCAAAAAGGCTGCAGCCCCCAGGTTTAGTGAGGCATCCCTCGAGCGCGTTCTGGATGCGGTGGAGCCCCACCGTGATGTCCTCTACCCGCGCTCTGGTTGCAGGAGGGGCAGTGGCATCATCAATCCAGCATGGGAGGTAGTGGCAGTGGTGGTCAGCGCCAGCGCCTTGCAAACGAGGGACAGCCACCCAGTGCCGTTACAGGGTGAATGGCCAGGGTAATTCACTCCTCTCATCACTCTCAACTTTCACACTCACAAACCTATCACACGTCCACAGGGATCTCACACCTCAAGGGACAACACCACTAACCCTCACACACACCCTCACATCTCCATCAGGCTCATACCCGCTGGAGCTCACATCCTTATCCTGTCCATGTCTCCGCTCTCCACACAAACATTCCACACATTGCCATGTGTCCTGCTCACACTCTCTCCATCTGTTTTCATGCAGGAGAAGCTGGCTCACATCAGCAGGGAGAGGTCCTAGACCAGGGGTCTGGCCCCTCACTCACTTTGAGGAGTGTGCCATCGCGCTGACTGGTGAGGATGTGGACAGTGCCTGAGGTGATGGTGAGGTCAGTGGTGAACACCCACATGAGGATCCTGCACCACATCATCCCCCTCTCAATGCAACCATGAGTGCTCTCTCTCCTGCTATTGACTCTGCTGCCATGCACTAATTATCTCTACTTTAGTTCACAGGGAGCTCTGCCAAGTGACTGACACCCTCAGCCAGCCAGTCCCTCAGCTCCATCCATGTCCTCACCTCCAGCCAAGAGGACACCTCCTCCATTGAAGAGCTGGAAATAAGCAGCCTGGAAGACCCGTCACAGCGCTTACCCACACCCTCCACCAGCGCAGAGACACACACCTCAGTGGGACCTAGATGAAGAGCAGGTTCGGGTTCACAATCTGGTGGTCACTGCACAGACACATGTCCACAGCAGCAGGAGGCAGGTTCATGTGAGCTCCCCGGCACTCAGAGGTCTGCTGGGGATCAGATATCTGTGCGGTCTGAATCCAGTGAAGAGCCTCGAGATCTAGAGAGTCAGCAGAAGGCGTGGGAACATCACACAGAGCTGTTGGAAGCCCTCAACAGAGTGGCTCATGAGCAGCATGTCCCCCTGCTCTCTGATGAAGTGGTGCCCACATGTGCGTCTATGGAGGTCTCCATGGGGAGGATGGTGGACGCCATGGAGACCCTGGTTCAGCAGAATGCGGGGATGTGCACAGACCTGCACTCCATCACAGGAGCCGGGGGGAGTTCCTGCAGTGGCAAAGTGAGGGGGAAACGGGGCATCTCGACATCCCTCCAGGTGCTCCTTCCCCTCAAGGAGTCAGGCTAGGGCTCTCGGGCACCTGAAGTGGGGAGAAGCAGCAACTGGACACCCCTGGGTCATCCACTCAGTAACCTCAGAGGCTCTCTCCACCCCCGCCCCCCCCCCAACCCCCCACCCAAGTCCCCTTTGCCTGTGACCCCATCAACCTTGCCCTCTGTCACCGCAGACGGAGTAACTGGCCAACGTGTGATTCTGGAGGGAGAAGTGAGTGTGTGGCAGGGCCTTTTGGAGCCTCGTGCAAGCACCCTCCCACACACGTGGAGCCTTCACATCACATTGATCTCAATGTCCTGAGCATTTTCAATGCTGCCTGCTGGGGTTCGCTTTCAGTTGTCCATCTGAGCTGACCTGCCTCTCCACCCACCCACTGATCACACCCCCATGCAGCACCTGATCTCACCCACTACAACCATCGTTTCACTTTCGATTTGGACAGCATGGTCTGGATTCACTTTTTCATCAACTCACCCATCCTTTTCCCTCCCCCAATCACCCATTTCCTTTCCCCCATTACAGTTGACCCCCCCACCCCCCAGCATCAACTTTCACCTCCCTTCTGTGACCTACCAGCCACAACCCTTTTCTTTTGGGGATGTCCAGGTGAACGTGCACATTCCCTTGCTTCCTGAAAATCCCACCCCCATCCACACTCGCCTCCCCGACCTCCTCCTTCCCACCCCCAGGCTCCGTATCTGCCTGCGAGTCCCCACCAACCGTCCTCGCCATCCCTTCTATTGATACCATCGAACCCTCACCCTCTCACCCGACCTCCTCACTCTGCCCTCAGTCATTCTCACCATTCCCTCTTACCACGACCACCCTCAGTTTGCTCCCCAGGAGGCAGCCATGGGCTCATCAGAACCCTACCTTGCACGTTCACCTGGACAACCCTCCTCCACACCCTTCCCATGATCCCTGGAATCCCTTCCCCCCAACCCAGAACACCTTTTCTCTGGAACCCCTCCTCCCCCCACTTAGCCCTCCCACCCTCCAGACTGCCCCCCACTTAGTCCCTCCCCCTTCCTGACTCCCTCAGGCACCCTTTCATCTTCTGCCTCCCTTAGTCCTTCCCCCCTCCCAACTTCTTCCTCCAGCCTTATCTCTTCCTCCAGAGTCAATTCTTCCTCCAGCGTTACTCCTTCTCCCTTCCTGACTCCTTCCTCCACCCATGCTTCTTCCTCTACCCTTACCCCCTCCCCTCTCTGCACTCCTTCCTCACTCTGGACTCCCTCCCCTCTCCACACTCCTTCATTCCCCTAGACTCCCTACCCTCTCCATACACCTTCCCCCTCCGAACTCCTTCCCTTACACCTTCCACCCCCTTTATACCTACCTCCCCAGTTGCAATATTCTCCCCCATTACCCCCTTCTCCCCCATACTCCTTCCCCCACTCCCAACCTGCTCCCCGACACCTTCATTTGCCCCCCCCGAACCTCAGCCCTTCTCCCACCTTCATTCCCCCCTCCCTACCTTACACCCACGACACCTTCTTTCCCCCACTCCCAAACTCACACCCTCCGACAGCTTCATTCTCCTGCTCCCAAACACACCCTAACCCAGCATCTCTTCCTCTCCCAGTCAATCCTAGACCTTCCTCTTCCAACCACCCCACCCCCCCCAACCGTCGTGAGCATTGACGGTGGAGTCATGTCCACGAGAATCCACCCAGCGTGCCATGGACGTTCCTCCAGGATCCCGTTGCTGTTGGGGTCCCATTGCTGTTCTGCTCCTCGGGAAAACCTTGGCAGTTATTCCCACGTCACACTTGTCAAGACGTGTTCTACACCGGCGTGTTTTCCTGCCGACGTGGATGGGCAATCCAGCAAGGGTGGGGGGGGGGGGGGGGGCAGTGGGAGGGGTTTGGTGGGCTGGCCTTATAATGATATGGCTGATGTGTTGCAATGAGATCCCCAACATCCGATGCCCGCCAACGATGGGCTGAGCGGATGATCGCAAACCGATTTTTTGCCCTTCTCGCCATGTTGTCCGCTCATGCCGCCGAACAAGCCCGACGCCAGCGGGCACAGGCAATTCCGCCCAAAGTGTGATGGCAAAATTTGGACACAAGTTTCTTAGCTTCAGAATGCTGCGTGACTCAAACATCGTGACACAGGAAGGAAAGTAAATGTGGACAGGAATACAGATAAGGTTTAGGAAATCGAGTCGGTTTAACATAATCAAAGCAATTTGTTCAATTATTCTGACCAAGGCTCTGATATTTAAATCATGTACAACAGCTGTCACAATGTTTTACCATCATATTCGTAAATAAGTCCCGCATTTATCCACAGTTTTATGATCCAAAAACTGGTCAGCTAAAGATATTCTCATCATGTCATACTATAATAATGATGACCTAACACTACAATTAGTCATTCTGACTTGGAAATATATTGCCGTTCCTTCACTGTCGCTGGGTCAAAATCCTGAAATTCCCTCCTTAACAGCACGGTGGGTGTACCTACACCACATGGACTGCAGTGGTTCAAGAAGGCAGCTCACCACCCCCTTCTCAAGGGCAACTAGGGATGGGCAATAAATGCTGGCCGAGCCAGCGATGCCCACATTCCATAAATGAATTTTAAAAAAAGACATTTGCAGAAAGTCATTAATTTCTAGTTATGCCATACTTGGAATTGTAAAAGCACTGTACAATTGTTGATACAATTGTTAAGGAATTTCAAATTAACCCACGTTACAACCAGATAAGATAAATTCACCAATTTCATGGGTTTGCTGTGAGCAGCCAGGGTCAGAGGATTCAGGAACCGGTATTGGAGCCTTATCTCTGATTTGTTCTCTCCTTAAGTCTTGGAAACATAGAAACTAGGAGCAGGAGTAGGCCATTCGGCCCTTCGAGCCTGCTCCACCATTCATTATGATCACGGCTGATCATCCAACTCAATAGCCTGCTCCCGCTTTCTCCCCATATCCTTTGATCCCTTTCACCCCAAGAGCGATATCTAACTTCTTCTTGAAAACATACGATGTTTTGGTCTCAACTACTTTCTGTGGTAACGAATTCCACAGGCTCACCTCTCTCTGGGTGAAGAAATTTCTCCTCATCTCAGTGTTGAGGCCCCTACAGGGAGTGAGAGGTTATCAAATTTACACTTACATTGCCTCTAATAATGTTGTGATGCTGTTTTGAATATCACCATTTATTCCAATATTCCTCTTTAACCTAAATGTCTTTCACTTTGATATTCACTGGGCATTGGGCCACTTACTGTTCGTCACTGTGTTTGAGAACTAAGGTGCTGTCAATAAAAGCTCTCTGATCAACTAGCAGTGTCTGTTTTAATGGCCTGAATCTTACGTTCTGAGGTCAGGAACGCACCTGACCCAAACGTACATAAAATATCGTGAAAAGACGTCAGGCGTGTGTCCCAACATCACTGCGCATACATGCAATATTGAGGTTGGCAGGCATGCACAGGAGTCGGAGCAGTGCTGGCCAACAATTAAAGGGCCAATTAAAGACATTAAAAAGTCTATTGACTGCTATTTTACGTTGTCTGTGCGATTTTTAGCTCGTCGCACAGGCAAAACGGGTGGGCAGAGTTCACGTTTTAATCATTTTCTCATCCAAAGGCAGGATGAAATCTCCATTAGGATATAAAATAAAAAGGAATATTTGGGGACTGTTTTTTTAGGAGGTGTGCTTTCAGGTGCTTGATTGTGCTGCATGACCATATTTTGCAGCATTCTTGTTGTTTTGTTTATTCTGTGGAGGTCTGCAGTTCCCCGGAAGGGTCTGTCTGCCTTCAGGGAGCTCACTGGAAGCGCTCACCAGCACTCGCAGTGACGTCTACACTCGCCCTCTTCCTGCCCCCACCGGCAGTGCTGAGTTTTTCTCAGGGTGCGTTTCACGCTGGCTGGTTGTAAATTGAACAACCAGCAAGAAATCGCGGTTGGAGGAGGGGGGGGCCGATTGCGATCATTAGCCCCTTTCTCGTCCACTCCTGGGCCAGCTGATCGCGTGCGCCCGATGAGTGCAAAATTCAGGCCAATAGTATAACATACTATTTCAAAGTAGCAATATTTAACAAAAACAAGAAGGTGCCTAATCCTACACGATTCATGCCTTGCAGAATGTGTTCATACGCAGGTGGAGCTTCCTGGCCCTGTGAGTGAGCACGCTGAACATAGGGAAACTGGGTTATGGGGGCATAAACCCATTAAGCGGCCTGGCCCACTTCCTCTCCATCTATATGAATGGAAGGAAGATTGGGAAGCTCCTTCACAGCTTCACATCCTTCTTGTCTAATTTCCTTACATTTGCCGAAACACAAGAACATTCAACCCCTCGAACCTGTTCCACCATCCAATTAGATCCTGGCTGATCTCAACTCCACTTTCCCTCCATTTTTCCAAATCACTTGCCCAACAATAACTACTGATCTTAGCTTTGAACATTTAAGCTGAGCCCACCATCCACAGCCTTTTTTTGGGGGAGAGAGTTCCAGGTTGCTTTGACTCTTTGTGTGAAGATTTCACTCCTGCAAAGCCTCTAAGAATAAGACACCTTGTCCTAAATCTGCTCAACAAAGGAAATAGTTTCTTGATTTGTACCATTAACTCTCCTTATCACTTTAATTAGGCTTAGACCAACCCTCATAATTATAAACGTTAGGGAATACCAGGCAAGTTTATGCTACCTGTTCTCATAATTTAACCCTTTAAGCCCTGCTATTATTTCATGCAACGCGTACTGCACTGTCTCCAAGGCCAATATATTCCTCCTGAGTTTCAGTACACTAGGGAAAGGACCAGGGAACATGCCCACTCCCTTCACCGTGTTTCATGATAAATGCCGCTCAATGCAGACAGCATACCTGCGGGGCACCACAGTGACTGCAAGGAGCAGCTACTCGCCCAGTGAGAGTCAAGAGACGGGACGGTTCGCTTGTGTGTTTCACCGAGTGGCCCTTCCGCAAACAGTCGCTGGTTTCCCAGGAGATGACATGTGACAAAATCTTCACCCGTTCACAGCCATGTTTGGAGCAGTAACTGTGACCTTTCCGGACATGTTTTGCTTGAAGGATAATAAAAAGAAGCCTAAGAAGAACCAAGAAAATTCAAGCAAACAGTGTAGAAAATCATTATTGACGGATAGTCTGCACTCAGCATTCTACAGGCTGTGAAACACAATCAGTGACTGTCAGGGGTAATATGTAGGCCTCACAGCATCTGTTTTCACAACTGGAAGATAGGTACAATAAGGCCCAATTTCAGGGACATCTCATGACTAATGAACACCTGAAAGACACCAGGTATCCCGAATGACTTCCTAAAACAGGCATTCAGGTCCTTACATGTGTAAATAAGAGTTAAAGAGCTTCCCTGAGGCCTGCAGCTTGCCTATTACCCCAGCCACTGGGGACCAATCCTTTGGTTAGGCTGATTTCTGGCTAAGTTTATGTGCCCAGCTGTATGAATAACTTATAGCCTACTCCTAAAATCACTCACGTAAACATCCTCTTTCGCACAGGCACTGTTGATCTGATTGGCTACGGCTTTACATAGCTTGTGGCTTCCCACTTGCTCTGGCTCATCAGCCCAGCCAATTCCCAAGTCAGGTTCTTGCAACTTGAGGCTTAAGCCCTTGCTTCCACCCATCTTGACATCCTCCTCTGACAAAGAAGCAGCTCCACGATCACTGTCTCACCTGTGCTCCCACAGCACAGGTTTCAAACTCTTGAATTCTCCCAGAACTCTGGCCTCCTGACCCAATGCACCCAAATACTGGTAGTCCCTATCATACTCCATAGCTCTGCCACATGCCAAGTACTCATAGGTGCAAACTCCATATGCCATGAATGCTGCCAGGACTCACACTCCAGCCTCCATGGGCAGTTACTGGACCCCATGTACTTCTTCCCTTTCTGTTCTGGGGACCAGCGTCACTAAGCCCCAGCTCCAACAACCCTCAATCCCAGGCACTCACTCCTTCAAGCCAACCCCAAAAATCACTCCCATCCTCCTAGCTAATATCATCTCGCTTTCTTAGGCAGGTGGAATTTAAAACAGAGAAATGTGAGGTGATGTATTTTGACAGGAGGAACAGGGAGAGGCAATGCAGACTAGATGGCACAGTTCTAAAGAGTGTGCAGGGACAGAGGGACCTAGGGTTTGTGTGCATAGATCTTTGAAGGTGGCAGGAGAGAGTGGTCAGCAAAGCCAAATGGGAATCTCAGGCTTCATAAATAAAGGCATTGAGTACAAAAGCAGAAAAGTTATG
Source organism: Carcharodon carcharias (assembly GCF_017639515.1). Lineage (NCBI taxonomy): Eukaryota > Metazoa > Chordata > Chondrichthyes > Lamniformes > Lamnidae > Carcharodon > Carcharodon carcharias. The sequence continues at coordinate 7,814,000 of NC_054492.1, read as the reverse complement.
CTGAACCTTTATAAAGCTCTGGTTAAATGACAACTAGATTATTGTGTCCAGTTCTGGTAGCCACACTTTAGGAAGAATTTGAGGGTTCTCAAGACAGTGCAGAGCAGATTGACCAGAATAATTCCAGGGATGGGGGATTTTAGCTACAAGGTTAGGTTGGGGAGACTGGGGTTGTTCTCCACGTAACAAAGGGGATTGAGAGGAGATTTGATAGAGGTTGTAACAGGTTTAGATAAGGTAGACAAGGAAAAGCTTTTCCCATTAGCTGATGGTACAAGGACCAGGAGACAGAGATTTAAGGTTTTGGGAAAAAGATGCAGAGGGATTGGTAATGACTTGGAACTCACTGCCCATGAGGCCGGTGGAAGCGGCGACCATTGATGATTTCAAAAGGAAATATAAGGAGTTTCAGGGAAATAAACAAGCAGGGCTAGAGGGATAGAGCGGGAGAATGGGACTGACTGGATTGCTCTACAAAGAGCTGGCATGGATCTGATGGGCCGAATGGCTGCCTTTTCTGCTGTAGTGACTCTATGGCTCTAGGACAATGACTCTTCTGAGCCCCTAGCTTTCTCGCTAGCTGCTTCCTCCCAGCCTCCTCAAATCTACTGCACATTAGCTACTATCTAGCTGTACAAGGAAAGATGTGGACTTACCCTGCATTGCTGTCAAAATAATAAAGACTCTTGTCTGGGTTTTTCTGCAGGATGTTGAAGGATGATGCTGCTTTGTACCGTTTCACGCTGTGCACTCTTCCATTTGATCGCTGGTTTATATCAGACATGATTTTAAAAACTGTTTTCTTGGGATAACAGAGGCCAATTTGGATCCAGTTCCCTCTGTAATAATATATTAGCAACAACACATTGTTAGGTCCTCCTTACAGCAAAACTGGCATTTCATTTACATTAGAATTCACACTTGAAACAAATTGCATTTTTTGTTAAATAAATAATCGGAGGCAGAACACTAACTGCTCTTGTGACATTGCAGGGTAAGGGTAGCGTAGATGCCACTCAGCATTGCTAAAGGGGAAAAAAGATGCTATTATCCAGTCTCCACGTTAGTGATGGGGGAATTGCATCCCAAAAGAGGGTGGGATAAAGATGGAGAAATCCCCACTTAGAGAGGGCAGCCTGCTCTTAATTCAAATTCCTTGGACAAGACAAAACGATTTCCAGTGATCAGTAGATGCAGAAACATTTTACACTTAAAGGTTGCCTTAAGCTGTAGACTGTTTTATTTGGCAAATCACTGGTTTAAGTCAAATAAAACCAGAACGTAACAGGTCAAATAATTTTTGCTGTCTCCTGCAATTGATGCAGTATTTTGTAACTCACAATACAATTCCAATAATGGGAATAACAGGTCAGTACAGTCCCTCATGGGATTACATTGTAGGATAAGTTCCCTGGACATTGGTTCCTTCTGGGAGTACAGGACTGGAGAGGGCATGGGTCAGAGAGACAGCAGCAATGGTATAGCATTAATTTACCAACCCAGGTTCCCTGGGTGCAACTCCACAGCACAGGTGTCAGTCTCCAGTCAGTGCTAGTATTCTCGCCTCAGAGTCAGAAGCTCCTAGATTCAAGCTCTTCTCAAAACTTTGAACACATAATCCAGGTTTAACACTCCAGTACAACACTGAGGGAGTGCTGCACAGTTGGAAGTGCCATCTTTCACATGAGACCTTAAACTGAGGCACCGCCTGCCCTCACAGGTGGATGTAAAAGATCCCATAGCACTATTTTAAAGAAGAACTGGGGAGTTCTCCTCAGTGTATTGGCCAATAATTTATGCCTCAACCAACATCACAAGCAAATTATCTGATCATTTTCTCACTGATGTTTGTGGGATCTTGCTGTGCACAAATTGCTTGCAGTGTTTCCTACATTACAACAGTGATAACACTTTGAAAGTACTTCAGTGACTGTGAAGTACTTTGGAGCATCTTGAAATCATGAAAGGTAAGATTTAAATGTGTTCTTTCAATTTTAGTAGTGAAGTTAATCTGAATCACACAACAGGCAACACTGCGAGCACAAAATAGATGTTCATCTGAGGCGGCAGGGACTCTCACCTCTCAACCATGTCTCTCCTCTAACTACCATGCCCTGAAAAGGCATTGATGACCCTGGACTTCTGTGTTTGGTACATGGTCTGCTTGGCAAGATACTGCAGTGGTTTGCCATTGCTTTTTATAGATGGCTAACCAGGAGACTCTCCCACTCTTATCATCTTCCATAGGCGTATGAGAAGGATTTACAGGCTGATAATTTTGGCCATGTTATAAACACACCCTCCTTGGCCATCATGTCCTGGAGTAGGACTCAAGCCCAGAGCTTCTGGCTCAGAGGCAGGGACACTACCCACTGCACCACAAAGCCTCCTCAGCCATGTCTACTCCAGTAATTTACATTTATAGGGCAGGTGAACTGAATGATACAATGGTCCCAACATGGCACTGGTCACAAAGATGCCCAAACACGTTCTCATAATCAACTGTTTATAGTTTCCCCCTTCAATCACCAAACAGAACTGTACGTTTCCACAGAGCAGGGGTGGGACTTGGGACTTTATTGTAGCATCTCCACAGTGAATCATTGTGAACTATTTCCCTTCATTGTCACAGATCCCTACCAGGATGTCATTGTTGCTCTTAACGAGGTCACTAGGAAGTCAGAGAGGACAAGAGATCGTATTAATCCAGGCAACACCTCATCTATTAAAGGCTATTATACTCACCTGGACAGTACGAGTGAGGTGCATTTATCAGGGCAGGCATATTCATGCTAGCCATAGTATACTGACACACAATGGGCATTTTGTTTTGCTTTGCAACTCTGATAGCCAACTGCAGGCTGCATCACATAAGATACAAATGTCTGAACAACGGCACTCAGCATCTGAGGGAGTCAGACTGCAGATGTAGCAAGATCTTGACTGTGCACACATTCAGATCCTTCACTGCAGGTGGGTTGAAGAAAATGAACCTGAGGTGACAGCCTTACCTTGTCAGCCAGGCTCCACAGTGAACCATCTAAAAATCACGCCTTCTACATTCCAGTGCAAGTCTGCCTAAGCCTAAGAAGCATGATTTATGGGAATAAGATGAGTTAGGACATGTGATGCATCGTGGATTCTGAGCACTAGTTTTGCCTCCAGGTACTAGAGGAGTTGACTGTGCAACAGTGCACCAAGTGTTGGACAAACCATATAACAGCAACAGGAATTGCTTGGGGGCTGCTGTAAGGAAATTTGGATGAGAAAGTTTGAAGAAATTTGCAGCCTTGCTTGGAACAGTGGGCTCCCTCTAAACGACTACAGTCGATAACAGTTTTTCCACTCTAATGAGTATTGTGTTGCTGAAAAAAGAGACATACTGTCAAAGCTTTTCATCTTGCACTCATCAGGAAAGTTTTGCAAGAATACCAACAGTAAAGGGAACAACAATTTATATTGCATGAGGAGTGAATACTGATTCTTATTCCTTCATCCAGTTTACAATCTCTTTCATTATTTCATAATATTGGGCCTTGGCAGACTATATTTCATTTCTTAGCTTTGATAGACCTGTTTTCCTCTAATTAACTAGCAAAGGGAACAATGTTTTGAGACCAGCATGGGCTTGATGAACCAAATGGTCTCCTTCTGTGACATACGGCCTGACTTCAGTTTGTCAGGTTGTTAGTTTCAAGGTCTGCAGGATGGGCCCATAACCCAAAGACGACTGAAGTTTGTGATGAGGTTGAAGACAGAAGCACCATCCGTACCTGGACATGTACACATCATTAATATGATTGGGTAGGTTGGGAGAAAACATATTTGGACAAACGCGGCTGCAAGTTCCTATTTTGGAGATACAGTCCAGTTGGAGTTACAGCGTTGGGGTCACTAGTGTTAGTAAGTTCACCAGCAAACACCTTGAATGTAAAGGAGCACAAACTGCGGAAGTAAGATGGAACGCAGTTACAACTTCTGCGCAAAGGAACACTGTGCAATATGATTCTGAACTTTTTTTTGTTTGTTCATGGGATGTGGGCGTCACTGGCTGGGACATCCCTAATTGCCCATGTTACAAGGGCAGTTAAGAGTCAACCATATTGCTGTGGGTTAAGGATAGCAAATTTCCTTCCCTAAAGGGCATTAGTGAACCAGATGGGTTTTTGTGACAATTGACAATGGTTTCATGGTCACAATTAGACTTAATTCCAGATTTGTTTGTATTAAACTTAAATTTCACAATCTGCTGTGGTGGGATTTGAACCTGGGTCTGTAGAGCATTACCCTGGGTCACTAATCAGGTGATAATGCAACTACACCACCACCTCCCCCAAGGAAGCAATAGCAAGCAGCGTAGTCAGCAGGGCTATATCTTGTAAATTGCTGCTCAAATACAGTAATGTATTAAGTCACATATCAAATAAAAACCATCTCTGTTATCAGTACAGTTGCAGGCAATTGCAAGGAGTCAGAAAGGATGATTAGGGGGCTACACCTTACAGCATTGTGGCAAATAACACAACAGGAAGAATTGCATGGGCCTGGGTTGACCACTAGATTACATGGAGTTTGCTTATGGCACCTAGGAAGGACAATCTTGCATTGCTACAAGCACAGCATCACACCATTCTGGATCATGGTCATCTCTCTGACTGATACCAGCTTTTTGAATTGTCTGATATTTTAACACCTAAAATTAAACTCTTGAATTGCCATGATGAAACTTGAACTCATGGTTTTTAGGTTTTAAGTCAAGGCCTCTGGGTCACTTGTCCTGTAATATAACCAATATACTCCCCTACTCCGAGATAAAGTGGTTTTGAGTTAGTTATCAAAGGTTCTGAATGTTTATGCTCAGTTTTTTTTGCTTGCTGTTTCTGATTTGAAATTTGTGGCAATATTTTAGTAGGTTTTTTTATTCATTCACAGGATGTGGACTTCACTGCCTGGGCCAGCTTTTATTGCCCATCCCCAGTTGCCCTTGAGAAGGTGGTGATGAGCTACCTTATTGAACTGCTGCAGCCCATGTGGTGTAGGTACACCCACAGTGCTGTTAGGAAGGGAGTTCCAGGATTTTGACCCAGTGACAGTGAAGGAACGGCGATATATTTCTAAGTCAGGATGGTGAGTGGCTTGGTGGGGGGTGGGGGGGGCGGGGGGGCGGGGGGGGTGTGGCGGAGCTTCCAGGTGGTGGTGTTCCCATGTATCTGCTGCCCTTGTCCTTCTAGTTGGTAGTGGTCATCGGTTTGGAAGGTCCTGTCTAAGAAGCCTTGGGGAATTCCTGCAGTGCATCTTGTAGATGGTGCACACTGCTGCTACTGTGCGTCGGTGGTGGAGGGAGTGAATGTTTGTGGGTGTGGTGCCAATTAAGCGGGCTGCTTTGTCCTGGATGATGCCAAGCTTCTTGAGTGTTGTGGGAGCTGCACTCATCCAGGCAAGTGGGGAGTATTCCATCACACTCCTGACTTGTGCCTTGTAGATGGTAGACAGGCTTTGGAGAGTCAGGAGGTGAGTTACTCACCACAGGATTCCTAGCCTCTGACCTGCTCTTGTAGCCACAGTATTTATATGGCCACTCCAGTTCAGTGTCTGGTCAATGGTAACCCACAGGATGTTGATAGTGGGGTATTCAGTGATGGTAATGCCATTGAACATCAAGGGGCGATGGTTAGATTCTCTCTTGTTGGAGATGGTCATTGTCTGGCACTTGTGTGGCACAAGTGTTACTTGCCACTTGTCAGCCCAAGCCTGGATATTGTCCAGGTCTTGCTGCATTTGGACATGGACTGCTTCAGTGTCTGAGGAGTCGCAAATGGTGCTGAACATCGTGCAATCATCAGGGAACATCCCTACTTCTGACTTTATGATGGCAGGAAAGTCATTGATGAAACAGCTGAAGATGGCTGGGCCTAGGACACTACCTTGAGGAACACCTGCAGCGATGTCCTGGACCTGAAGTGACTGACCACAACCACCTACCTTTGTGCTAAGTATGACTCCAACCAGCAGAGAGTTTTCCCCCTGATTCCTACTGACTTTAGCTTTGCTAGCGCCCCTTGATGCCACACTCAGTCAAAAGCTGCCTTAATGTCAAGGGCAGTCACTCTCACCTCGCTGCGGGAGTTCACCTCTTTTGTCCATGTTTGAACCAAGGCTGTAATGAGGTCAGGAACTGAGTGGCCCTGGCAGAACCCAAACTGGGCATCAGTGAGCAGGTTATTGCTAAGCAAATACCGCTCAATAGCATTGTTGATGACCCCTTCCATTATTTTACTGATAATAGAGAGTAGACTGATGGGGCAGCAATTGGCCGGGCTGGATTTGTCTTCCTTTTTTGTGTGTACAGGACATACCTGGACAATTTTCCACATGGCCGGGTAGATGCCAGAGTTGTAACTGTACTGCAACAGCTAGGATAGGGGGGCAGTAATTTCTGGAGCACAAGTCTTCAGTACTATTGCTGGAATATTGACAGGGCCCATAGCCTTTGTAATATCTAGTGCCTTCAGCCATTTCTTGATATCATGTGGAGTGAATCAAATTCGCTGAACTCTGGCACCTGTGATGCTGGGGACCTCCAGAGCAGGCCAAGATGGAATATCAGCGATGACCTCTCTGCTGGATAGAGTCATACCTAGCACAAAGGAAGGTGGTTGTAGTCGTTGGAGATCAGTCACCTCAGCTCCAGGACATCACTGCAGGAGTTCCTCAGGGTAGTGTCCTCGGCCCAATCATCTTCAGCTGTTTCATCAATGACCTTCCTTCCATCATTAGGTCAGAAGTGGGGACGTTCGCTGATGATTACACTTTTGGCTGAAGATTGTAGCAAATGCTTCAGCCTTATCTTTTGCACTGATGTACTGGGCTCCTCCATTATTGAGGATGGGGATATTTGTGGCGCATCCTCCTCCAGTGACTTATTTAATTGTCCACCACCATTCACGACTGGATGTGGGAGGACTGCAGAGCTTAGATGTTCGGTTGTGGGATCGCTTAGTTCTGTCTATCACTTGCTGCTTATCCTGTTTGGCACGCAAGTTGTAGCTTCACCAGGTTGACGCCACATCTTTAGATAAGTCTGGTGCTGCTCCTGGCATGCCCTCCTGCAATCTTCATTGAACCAGGGTTGATCCCCTGGCTTGATGGTAATGGTAGAGTGGGGGATATGCTGGGCCATGAGATCACAGATTGTGTTCGAGTACAATCCTGCTGCTGCTGATGGCCCACAGCACCTCATGGATGCCCAGTCGTCAGTTGCTAGAAATGTTCTAAATCTATCCTATTTAGCACGGTGGTAGTGCCACACAGAACGATGGAAGGTATCGTCAATGTGAATGCAGGACTTTGTCTCCACAAGGTCTATGCGGTGCTCTCTTCTACCGATACAGTCATGGGCAGATGCACCTGTGGCAAGCAGGTTGGTGAGGATGAAGTCAAGTATGTTTTTCCCTCTTGTTGTTTCCTTCGCCACCTGCCAGTCTAGCAGCTATGTCCTTTAGGACTCGGCCAGTAGTGGTGCTACCAAGCCACTCTTGGTGATGGACACCCTTGCCACCCTCAGTGCTTCCTCCAAGTGGTGTTTAACATGGAGGGACACTGATTCATCAGCCGAGGGTGGGCGGTACATGTTAATCAGCAGGAGGTTTCCTTGCCCATGTTTGACCCGATGCCATGAGACTTTATGGGGTCCAGAGACAGCGTTGAGGACTCCCAGGGCAACTCCTTCCCATATATCACTGTGCCGCCACCTCTGCTGGATCTGTCCTGTTAGTGGGACAGGACATACCCAAGGATGGTGATGTCTGGGACAATATCTGTAAGATATGATTCCATGAGGATGTCTATGACAGGCTGTTGCTTGACTAGTCTGTGAGACAGCTCTCCCAAATTTGCACCAGCCCCCAGGGGTTAGTAAAGAGGATTTTACAGGGTAAACAGGGTTAAGATTGCTGTTGTCGTTAATGGTGCCTAGGTCGATGCCAGGTGGTGTGTCTGGTTTCAATCCATTTTTGAGGCTTGTAACAACTGAGTGGCTTGCTAGGCCATTTTAAGAGTCAACCAGATTGCTGTGGGTCTGGAGTCACATGCAGGCCAGACCACATAAGGACAACAGATTTAGGGCATTAGTGAAGCAGTCAGTTGGGTTTTGTGGTCATCATTAGACTTTTTTAAAATTAAATTCAAATTCCACCATCTGCTGTGGTAGGGTTCAAACCCAGGTCCCCACAGCATTACCCTGGGTCTCTGGATTACTAGTCCAGCAACAATACCACCATGCCATCTCCTCCCCATAACTACCAACATGCTGAAGCTGTGTCTGCCTTTGTCAGTTCTGTTCTATCATCTGAGCTGTGTCGTGTGGTGACTGAAAAACCACTATTATCTGGACAGATTTACACATAAAAACGAACAGACTAATCCCCTGCCTGTTCAGGAATGAGGCGAGCTGTGTGTTGCTTTTCTCACTGAATAAAGGTCAGTTGGCTGGTTGTGCATTCTGCTTTTTGATCATTTATAAATATACAACATTGCACTTCAAGTGTTTTGGAGTTTTAGTCACAGGACTCATGCTTAAAGCAATCTGTCAGTGAGAGCCTGATGTTCAAATAGTTTCAGGATTTCTGCGGATAGCGTTAGTGTTGAAAGTTGCAGTGGAAAAACTTAGTCTAGATATTAAAGCCACATAATATTTGGATGGACAAATGTTTTTTTTTTGGGCTGGGAGTGCTTCCCAACAGCTTCAGTCCTTTTAGCAGACAGTGACATATCGGTAGAGGAAAGCTCCAGGCATTGTTGAGGTATTTCTATACACTTAGTCTTTAGGGGGTTAGAGCAGACTGGTAATTTGGACTGAAGGAGGAGGGAGACTAGTGACTTATGGCACTGAGACGGGACTCAGCTGCAGAAGGGTTTTTGGTTCTCTGTAATTTTTAAATTAGGTAATTCACAAAAAATTGCCATGATGTGCATAATGTGAGGCTGATTTGATTTTATTATCCTTTCCTGATGGCACAAAACTAGATAGCAGGAAGGCAAAAATATCTGGATAAGGATGTGGTTCACACTTGCTGCTGTGCCGTGTGCAGTTTTCAGCAGCCAGTCACAAAAAGAATACTGGAGCCTGAGAAAAGGTGGATTTACAAGGAAGGTGCCTGACACGAAAGGGGACATTTTTCAGGAGGCACTTGAAACGCTGGGGCTGAATTGACTGAAATGGAGACAGTCAAGCAGATTTATTCAAAGTGTTCCAAATACAAGTGGGTTTGATAAAGCAAAAACATCAAAAAATTATTTTCACTGACAGGGAAGTAATAGGCAAAAAATTTAGGATTTGCATTATAATTCTAATGATCAAGGTTAGCAGGAACATTTTGACAGCACAACATGATTAGAATATGGAATAAATAACCACAATTAGCTGTTGAAATGGAGTCAATGAAATATATTGAGGGAATTTGATAAGTACTTGAAGAAAATTACTATTTTGGGACGAGGGTACCACCGGCAAGGTCCACATTTATCGCCTAACCCCAACTTCACTTGAGGAGGTGGTGGTAAGCTGCCTTCTTGAACCGTTGCAGTCCCTGTGGTGTAGGAACACCCACAGTGCTGTTACGGAGGGAGTTCCAGGATTTTGACCAAATGACAGTGAAGGACCGGTGATATATTTCCAAGTCAGGATGGTGAATGACTTGGAGGGGAATGTGCAGATGATAGTGTTCCCATGTGCCTGCTGCACGTCCTTCTAGGTGCTAAAGGCCACAGGTTTGGAGGTGCTGTCAAAAGAATCTTGGTGAGTCACTGAGTGCATCAGACAGTGTTGCTGCATTGCACGGGTGATAGAGGGAGAGAACGTTTAAGTTGGTGGATGGAGTTCCAATCAAATAGGCTGCTTTCCTCTGGATGCTGTTTGGCTTCTTGAGTGTTGGAGGAGCTGCACTCATCCAGGCGGAGAGTATTACATCACACTCCTGACTTGTGCCTTGTAGATGGTGGGCAGGCTTTGGACAGTCAGGAGGTGAGTTACTCACCACAGGATTCCTAGCCTCTGACCTGCTCTTGCAGCCACAGTATTAATATGGCTAGTCTAGGTCAGTTTCTGGTCTATGGTAATCCCCAGGATGTTGATAATGGGGGATTCAATTATGGTAATGGCATTGAATGTCATGGGGTGATAGACACCTTCTTGTTGGAGATGGTCATTAGCTGTAGTTTTTAATGACATGAATGTTACTTGCCACTTGTCAGCCCAAGCCTGGATATTGTCCAGGTCTTGCTGCATTTGAACATGCTTCCGTATCTGAGGAGTTGCGAATGTGCTGAATATTGTGCAATCATCAACGAACATCCCACTTCTGACCTTATGATGGAAGAAAGGTCACTGATGAAGCAGTTGAAGATGGTTGGGCCGAGGACACAACCCTGAGGAACTCCTGCAGTGATGTCCTAGAGCTGAGATGACTGGCCTCCAATAACCACAACCGTCTTCCTTTGTGCTAGGTATGACTCCAACCTGCAGAGAGTTTTCCCCTAATTCAATTTTACTGAGGCTACTTGATGCCACGCTCAGTCAAATGCTGCCTTGATATCCAGGGCAGTCACTGTCAACTCACCTCTGGAATTCAGCTCTTTTGCCCATGTTTGGACCAAGGCTATAGTGAGATCAGGAGCTGAGTAACCCGGCAGATCCCAAACTGAGTGTCAGCAAGCAGATGCCACTGGGTAGTCATATTGATGACGCCTTCCATCACTTCGCTGATGACTGAGGTTAGACTGATCAGGCTGCAATTGATCACTTTGGATTTGCTCAGGATATACCTGGACAATTTCTACTATGTCAGGCACTTGCCAGTCTTGCAGCTCTGCAGGAACAGCTTGGCCAGAGACTCTGGTAGTTCTGGAACTCAAATGATACAGGGAAAGAACAATGGAATGGGATTAGAGTTGGAAACTTTAGTGGAGAACAAGCACAATAGACCTAAATATGTTGAAATATTTGATGTTGATCTCTCCTTGTTCTCTCATACTATCCCCAACCTTTTCAAAATTCTCATCTTCAGCACTTTCTGAAAGATTTCACCCTTTGCTGTCACAGTTCCAACCTAGTCTTCCTTCCAAGGTCTTTGAATATGTCACGATCATCACTTCTCCCTTCACTTCCTATTTACACCGATCCTAACTGGTATCCACTTTTCCCACAGAATGGGGGTGGGGGTCAGGGTGGAGGGAACCTGGTCAAAGTCACTGTTGACATTCTGTGTAGTTGTGATCATGGCTCACTAACCCTCCTCTATCTAACGGTCCAGGATGCTGTGATTGCACTCATAATTATTTCAGTCCAGCCACTGCATCTCAAATGGCTTCTCCTACCTTACTTTTGTGTGCTTCAGACCCATTTTCCAGTGCAAGATATTTGGTGCAGACCTGAAATTTATAATCATCTGTCTTTCTTACAAGCAGAAGATTGGGAGTTTACTGTTATTCTCATTTTGTAGACCTGGCATTGCTGCCAGCACAACTTAGTCATTGCCAACCATGGTTTTTTTTATCTCTTAGCTGTACTGAAAGCCAACAACTTGACCTCTGATCCTCCCCCAGCTCTCCATGTCTGGGGTTTAACCACTTGAGCTGCCAATCAAACCAGTTACCATCTCAAGTGAGAATTCGCAGGTAGCTACCTCCTGCTGGGCTCAAATGAATGGCATTATTTCAACTTAATAGATGTGAATGCTTCTTGGAATGTATTTAAATAGTTTAAAGTTGAAGTGATTTGCAGAAAATACCTCACAATTTCATATGTCTGGAGCTCAGCAGAATTTCCAAAACTTGGCTGCTCTGTAGAATCGCAGAATTGTTACAGTAAGGGAGAAGGTCATTTGGCACGTGCTGGCCCTCTGCAAAAGCAAATCAGCTAATCCCACTTCTCTGCCTTTATCACAAATCTCTGCAATTTTCTTCTCTTCAAGTGCTTATCCAATTCCTTTTTGAAAGCCACAATAGAATCTCTGTCTTCCTTTCTCTCCAGAAGTGCATTCCAGATCCTAACCACTTGCTGCATAAAATGATTTTCCTCATGTCACCACTGTCTCTTTTGGCATTCACCTTATATCGGTGTCCTCTGGTTCTCGACCCTTCCACCAATGGGAACGGTCTCTCTATCTAATCTGTTAAGACTCCTCATGATTTTGAATACCTCTATCGAATCTCCTCTCAACCTTCTCTTCTCTAAGGGGAACAACCTCAGCTTCTCTAATCTATGTAACTGAAGTGCCTCATCCCTGAAACCATTCTCATAAATCTCTCTAGAGCCTTCATATCCTTCCTGAAGTGTGGTGCCCAGAATTGGACACAATATTCCAGTTGAGGCCGAATTAATGTTTTACAAAGGTTCATCATAACTTCCTTGCTTTTGTACTCTATGCCTCTATTTATAAAGCCTAGGAATCCGTATGCCTTTTAAACCATTTTCTTCACCCACCCTGTCACCTTCGATGATTTATGCACATATATCCCCAGGTCTCTCTGTTCGTGCACCTACTTTAGAGTTGTATCCTTTATTTTCTATTGCTTCCTCCCAGTTTTGCTGCCAAAATGTATCACTTCACACTTCTCTACGTTAAATTAAAATCTGCCCACTCTGCCAGCCTGTCTACGTCCTCTCTTGCTCCTCTGAGAAAAGTGCAACTGGATCTTTTACATCCATCCAAGACAAAAGGGCATCTCATCCAAAAGTGGGCTCCTCTGACAATGCAGCACTCACTCAGTATTACAATATGACCTCTATATGATGAAATCCCTGGAATGGGACTTAAACACATGACCTATGACCTCAGGTGTGGGGGTGCTACCATTGAGCCCAAGCTGACATCCGTATGCAGAAATTATTTTACTTTTATGTGAATTAGGCTCTTTAACCTTTCCACAATTACTTATAATTAGAATTGAGTGTACATCACTAGACTCCTGCTTGGTTTATATAAATTGCATTGATTCTGTGAGAATGTGGCATAGTAATGAGGCAAAGATTGCACTTTGTAATTAGTGATTAAAAATATTTTATGGTTTTAAATATAATAAAAATGAAGTCGTCAGAAGTTTGCTTGCATGACTTATACACTGGTTATCACTCATAACTTCCAAAATCTACTGCAACGTCTCAACTCTGATGTATAGAGTTTTGAAGGAGCACAATAAATGAAAGCTTTGCCACTTCTTTTATCTGCCAGCAGTATCTGAATTCCATAAAGAAAAAGCACATTCCACATAAACTGTGGTTATAAATGACAAGAATGATTTGTGAATGTTCAAGCTCCATTCAGTCAAAGACAGATAAAAGACACCGACTTTACAGTACCTTTGGCACATCATGCATATAAGCGACTGTGCCCTCCCCCTCCAAACATATACAGACTCAAGTAGCTTTTAAGAAATCAGACTCCGATCTGAAAGATCCTCTTTCTCAGTTTACTGAAGTACCAATTAAAATTAAGTGCAGAAGTAATTATACAAGCATGATAATGCAACTAGCAGCACAAAGAAACACAGGCTACTTAAGCCTAGAAAAAGACCAGCTGCCCCACAGCACAAGGGACCAAACTAGACCAGACCAAAATATTTCCTTTCCCGCATCCTTCAATTTTCCCTCCTGACTGCTGGCTTGCTGCTATTGCTTGCTGCAGGCCCGTAGGTGACAGCTCATGTCCCAGCAAGTACTGTACGCTCTTATAGCAATCACTTTGTCTCTCTATGTGCAGATTCACCAAATCACTGGCTACTTGAAAACAGCTGAGATAAAGGAATTAAATCTGCAAATGTTGTGAAGTAGCTGATGGCGGTCAGACATCTGCTCACCAAATTCTCACACAACTTTCAGGCCTATACTTTGCTACTGTGTATTGAGTGGCCATTTCACTTCCCATCCAAATATTAATCTTATTTGCTAGACAAAAGTTATGGAGATTTAGTGACATAATGATTTTGAATTGCCTGGTTACCTTTGGGACCTGTTTTCATATTGGCTGGAAACTGCCAGAATGACACAAGGTACTAATTGAAATGCGTTTAGTCTATTTCAAATGCAGTTCCTAGAGGGTATGATGATTGCAGAGTGCCAAATTGCCTATAATTCAACAATAATGGGGACTAAATTAGCAGCTTTATTCAAAACAGCCACAAGGATGGCTGCTGTGGGAAATGGGAATGTTACAAGTGGCAGGAGGGAAGTGCACTTGAGGTTATTGCTAAGGCACTATGTTAGCTCAGCGTAAACACACTTTACCTTGGAGCTAAATTGAGCTGCATCAGAACTGGGAGTGCTGCATCTTGATTTGGTTGCCAGAGAAAAAAAAATCATTGAATCATAATGTTTCAACACAGAATCAAGCTATTTGGCCCATCATGTGTTTTGCTCTACATAAAACCACCTAATCTATTCCTATTCTTCTACTTGCTCTCCATGCCACTTAACATCAGCCATTTCCAAGCAATTATCCAACTCCCTTTTCTGCAAGGACTGGGAAAAATATTCTGCACTCCTAGAATACTTGCTGCAACAGTATATCTACACAGCCCTGCTCAAATTCATTGTTTTCTTTAGAACCAGTCTAAAGAAAAAACTCTGCAATTCCACAGTACTGCTCTCATATTTTATTTGACTTCTGTTAGTGATTACTTTAAATTAAAAGATGAAATACATTTAACAATTCATCAACTTAAATACTTCCAATCATTGACATTTACTATTATGAGCCACAAATTCAGCAAAACTGCAAACAAACTTGATTGGCACTAAGCATGAAGAAGTCCAAGTTGGTTTACTCTATAACTCAAGCATTAAGGAATGGTTTAATTGTTATTATTGTGTAACTGCAACCTGACTTCAAAGCCAGGGTCCAGTGTGGAACATTGAGTCTCACTTGTCACAGTAACGAAGGAAAAACACTGAATTGCGTCCGGAAATATTGGAGTTTAAAATATGAGACCTGAGTTTTTAAAATGCACATAAGCCACTGGCTAGACTCCCTAAGAGGTAATGGAGCCCCACCCTGTTGCCAGACAAGGTACTTCTAAAGATGTCCAGAAACTAATTCCTCTCTCTGGTAGAGACAAGGGGACATAATGGAAGATAAGCATCATCTCATCAAGAAATCCTGTGGGCAAAGTCCAGACAGATGTGAATTCGCTTCCCACTTGGAATATACAAAGAAGGGGTTAAAAGTGAGCTGAAAAGCTGCCCCAGTGTCTGTCTGTTGGTGGGTGTTCTGAGAGAAAGCAAGTACTGGAAGTTTGACTCAGAAGTAACAGCCACACGCAGTCCCCTTGCAAATCGTCATTTTGCAGGTATCCCGATCTCTCTCCCTCTCAAACAAAATCAACTCTACTGGAACCTTGAAACTGACTATTCATCTACTGGAGTCAACTCTACTGGAACCTCGAATCTGACTATTTGTCTACTGGAGTCAATTCTACTGGAATCTTGAATCTCAATGGCCGCAACACTCAGTCACCTATTCCCCACAAGTCAAGAGCTGTTCCGTATAACTTTTTTATATTCACTTACTTCAAGCTAAATTCTTACTTTTAACCTGTGTGACTGTATACGCATATGTGTATCCTTTCTCGCCTTTAGTAGTTAATAAACTTAATCTGACCTTTAACTCAAGAAAGTCTGATCAAATTGACTCCTTGAAAGCCAGAATGATTAGGTCTGGGAAAAAGGTATCTGCGAAAAGGGGTCCTTCTTAGATTAAATCTTATTGTGACCAACACGGGGGTTGGGGGGCGGGGGTGCAGTGCTGAATAAAGACAGGGGGCCAGTTCATCCCTCCTCACCCGGAGCGTAACAATTTGGGGGAGTCCCAGCCAGATGGTGACAAACACTTGGGTCAACAACTTTAGGGAACCTCACCCGGGGGTAGGTCGTAACACACTTCACTTCACTTCAGTCAGTTTACTCCAAATTAGCTGTCAGCTGTGGCTCAGCAATAGGGCTAACGCTTCTGAGTAGAAGGCTGTGGGTTCAAGAGCTACTCCAGGGGGCTGACATTCCAGTGTAATACTGTGTATGCATTGCATTGTGGAAGGTGTTGCCTTTCAGAGGAGATGTTAAACCAAGGCCTCGAGTGTCATTTCAGGTGAGTGTAAAAATTCTCAAGGCACTATTTCCAAGAGCAGGGGGTTCCGATATTCCTCAAGCAGCATCACTTAAGCACGTTGCCTGGTCATTTACCTCCTTGCAATTTGTGGGACCATGCTGTGCTCACTTCCTACATTCTAACAGCGAACTGACTTCAAAAGAATGTAATAACCTGCAAAGTACTTTGAGTCATCCTGAGGTCATGAAAAGCAATATAGAAATCAAGTTCTTTCTTTATTCCTTTGAGATGTGCCTCAGTTTAAGGCCTAAATTGTTCTACTCTACCACTAAATGGAAAGTGAACACACCAAGAAGGGGAGAGGGCATAACTTTCAGACAACATAATACCCAGAACACAGAAACTATTTCTTAAACTACATCCAGCTTTCTAAATGAGAACTAAAGGTGTGTGCTTCTCTTTACTTATGGTACACCAAACTCCCTTCACAACATTTACTTCAATTTGTTTGCTTGGCAGTGACTCAGAATTTGGAACCCTATTGCCAATCCATGACTTATTTTTCAACTTGTCCCAGCCTGTATCAGATCTTGTGCTATATTCAGCTATGACATTCCTAAGTACACAAGCCTCAGCGCACAAGCCCTTTTAACCCTTTCAAACTGAACTGATATTGAGGTCAGTGATTCCACTGTTGTACTCTTGGTTGTAGCGAATTGTTTGTATTTACACAATCTTCCCATAGCATGAACAGCCTGCTCTATCAGCACCCCATCCACCACCTTAAAACATTCACTCCCTCTACCACTGAGGAACAGTAGCTGCAGTGTGTACCATATACAAGGTGCACTGCAGCAACTCACCAAGGCTCCTTCAACAGCATCTTCCAAACTAGTGACCTCTACAATCTTGAAGGACAAGGCAGCAGATGCATGAGAATGCCACAAGTTCCCCTCCAAACCACACACCATCCTGACTTGGAACAATATTGCCATTTCTTCACTGTTGTTGGGTCAAATGCCTTTCTAACAGCACTGTGTTTGTTCCTCCAACACATGGACTACAGCGGTTCAAGAAGGCGGCTCGCTATAGCCTTCTCAAGGGCAATTAGGGATGGGCAATAAATCCTGGACTAGCCAGCGATGCCCACGTTCCGTGAATAAGTAAATAAAAACCAGTTAACTGAGCAACATGAAGGCGACCAACCTTAGGGAATGAGAAAGTCACTCACACTGACCCTAGCAATGCTAAGCTGGAGATAAGAAAGCAGTAGGCGACGATCTCTGTAAGGCTGATGCCGAAGGTTGGGTTTAGACCCCTCACTAGTCTGGGGAGGGGGGGAATTGGAAGAATGGCCAGAATGGGTGAAGTTTGTGCAAATTAATTAGCAAAATCCCATTCGCTGTGTTTTGTGACATCCACAATTCCGACATTAAGAAACCTTTTTAACACCATGGATCCTTCAAGCAAATCAGTTGTGAAGCCAACAGGTTTAGAAAATAATCCAATCAGTGAGCACAGAGCAAGGCCTTTCAGCCCATTGGGCCTATGTAACTTCTTCCTTTTCAAATATTTATTCAATTCCCTTTTGAATGTGACTACTGAATTTGTTTCCTCCACTCTTTCAGGCAATATGTTCCACATCATAAAGACTTTATGTAAATAGAACTGTTCTCGTGCTCTCTGCCAATGATCTGTGTCTTCTGCTTACTGATCCTCCTGACAGTGGAAGTGATGTCTCTTTATATACTGTATCAAAACCCCTCATAATTGTCGACACATCATTAAATCTCCCATTAACCTCCTCTGCTCTAAGGAGAATACCAACTCTCGTCTCCCCACAAAGTCCCTTATGACATGTACAAAATAAAAGAGTGTGGTTAAATTTTACACACAAAAACATTACCATATGTTAGAGAGAATCTAAACCCTCTATGAGGCTGAAATTTTGAGACTTGGATTTTCATCCTCAGTGGGGGCCAGGCCAGAAATAGCCTTGGACAGGCCAAACAGGACTTCCAACCACCTTACCAAGCCAACTGGGACTCCACCTCCCGTTACCCTGATCCCATATTAATTTTGTATTCTGGGTGGGATCCTCTGTGGGAGCTCACCTCCAAATGTGATGGAAACCAAGTCTAACTCTAGCAGCAGACACACAGCGGCAGCTCAAAGAGGCAGGCCGCCAATTGTTCTAGCTGCTGAATCTGAGGGAGTAATCTCCCTCATGGAGTTCTGCAGTCTTCTCTGTTCAGAGTCCTCGAAATGAGTGTCTTTAACTTGTCAATGCTGTAGAGTGCCACCAATACCAGGTGGACGCTATGAGATCCTGAGTTCTTTCTTCCCAGGAGGCAGATCATCAGCAGAAATGGAGGGAAATCCTGCAACAACTTGCATTTATATAGTGCCTTTAGTGCAATAAAATTTTCTAAGGTGCTTCACTGAAACGTTGGCAGGGAAAAATTGGCACTGAGCCAAAGAAGGCACTGGTAGGGTAGGTGACCAAAGGCTTGATCAAACAGGTTTTAGGGGGAACCTTAAAGGAGAAAAGTGAGGTAGAGAGGCAGGGGGGCTTAGAGAGGGAATTCCAGAGGAAGATGTAGAGAAGGCCAGAGTTAGAGGAATGCAGAATTCCTGCAGGAATGAAAAGACTGAGGCTGGGAGCAGAGTGAGATTACAAATTAAGCCAACATTGGTTTGTGAATCTCTCTCTCTCTCTGTCTCTCTATCGTCAGTGAGCGGCTGGGAACAGTGACTTCACAGCACAAGGAGGCCGAGTGGTGGTGGGGTGGGGCGGGGGTCACAACAGGCAAACATTGAGTTTAATTTAATTTAATCAACTAATTAAGTCACCTATATCAATTAGTTAGCCTAAAACTAAACCAATTTGATAAAGTGCATAGTTTAATTTATAATATTGTATATTATAGAATTAATCATAATTATGAACGGTGTTTAGTCAATCAGAAGTGGGGAATGAAGATAAAGTTAAATAAAAGGGGTTAATAACATTAAAGGGTTCCTAAGTTTTTATTAAATTAACATCTGAGACATGGGGCAGGATTTTATGTCCCGCGGCAGGCACGCACCCAACCCAGTCGGGCGCAAAATCACACATGATGAAGTCACAACATCATCGTTGGGCGAACATCACAATGTCATCGCTCACTCTCAGTGTTAGCAGTCACGCACGAGGGTGGGCAGCGCACCCGCCGACAATTAAGAGGCCTATTAAGGCCCTTAATAAATTAATTATATCTAAGTTTTGCTGCGGGCGAATCAGCCAAGCGGCCTTTGCATTTTTTGCGAAACCTCATCCACAGGCGGGATGAGGGTTCTATCAGTAACTGGAAGAAAAATAAAAAAATGTAAACATCATTTTTAACATGTCCCCTGTTCATGCGGCTGAGTCACTTGTGGGGACATGTTTCTATCATCTTTAAGATGTTTATTTTTGTAAGCACAATTCTTCAGTTCCCTGCCTTCGGAGAGCTTGCAGTGCACACTCCCTCATGCGTGGGCACGGTTAAGTGCTCGCTCTCCTCCCACCCCTGTCCCGGCAGTGCTGAGTTTCTCAGCGCACCTTTTATGCTGGATGGCCGTTTATGAGCCAGCCAGTGTGAAATCGCAGTCAGGGGCCGATCGCGGGTGGCGGACTGTTTCCCGGCCGCTTCCGGGCCAGCCCAACAAACGGAAAATCCTGCTCATAGAGGTAACAAGAGTTGAGTAAGGCATTTAAGTTGACCCACCTATAAAATGAAGTGACATCAGCACAAGGGAAGCTGAATGGCAAATAGTCAGTGAGTGCATAAGTCTTAACTTTAAGTATATTCCTCCTAATTTAATTAACTGTTCAACAAATCGAGGCATGGCAGGGCCTATAGAATACGCATCCTGTTCCACATGGAATTCCAGGAGCTCCTTGTGTCCTGAACAACTCGTGTCCCATGTGCAGGAAGTATCGTCAGCTGGACGAGCTCAGATTCCAGGTTTCAGGGCTTGATCAGCAGTTGGTGTCACTGTGCTGCATCCACGTGGCTAATAGTTATGTGGCTAGCATGTTTCTAGAGGGTGTGCAGGCAGAGAGGGAATGACTGATTGTCAGGCAGTTAGGCAGGAGCAGATAGGTAGTGCAGGAGACCCAAGTGCATCTGACTCTCCAGTTGAATGCTGGTGAAAGTGATGGATTCTCTAAGTAGCGAGAATCAAGTCAATGGTACCACAGGTGGCTCAGTTGTACAGGGGGATGGGGACAGAAATAAGAGTGAGAAAGCAATAGTGATATGGGTTTCTATAGTTAGGTGAACAGACAGGTGTTTCAGTGGCCGCAAATGTGATTTCAAGATAGTATGCTGCCTCACTGGTGTCAGGGTCAAAGATGTCACTGAGCAGCTGAGGACCACTCTGAAGAGGGAGGGTGCACAGCCAAAGGTCATGATCCATTCACATTGGCACCAATGAAAGAGGAATGAGGTTCTGCAGGTAGGTTTTAGGGAGCTATGAAGGAAGCTAGCAAGAAGGACCTCAAAGGAAGTAATTTCTAGATTACTCCTGATGCAACACACTCGTAAGTTTGGAGATAGCAGGGTAGAGCAGATGAATGGGTCACTGAAGAGTTGGTGCACGAGGGATTCCTGTGACATTGGGGTTCGTTCTGGGTTTGGTGGGACCTGAACAGGCCAGATGGGTCAACAAAGCCATTCAATGTCCTTGCAGGGTGGTTTGCTAGTGCTGTTGGGGAAGGTTTAAACTAAATTGGTAAGGGAATGGGAACCAGGATGTAGCATTAGAATGGAGAAACAAGCTGCACATAGGATTTGGAGAAACAACACAGGGTTAAGAGAGTGAGGTATTAGGTGGGATCAGAGTAGGATGGAATACAATAAAGGCCTAAATTAGGTTTATTATGCACATATATAAATGCACAAAGTATGGTAAATAAAGTTGACGAGCTGCAGGCGTAGATAGCCATTTGATATTATGGCTATGATGGAGACCTGGTTCAAAAAAGGGCAGGACTGAATGCTAATATGCCTGGATACAAGGTATTCAGGGAAGATCGGAAAGGAAAGAAAAGAGAGGACTGCGCAAGGACAGGCTCTACTTGGTTAGAGTTAAGAAACAATACAGGTGTCATTACGTTCCTAAGGTATATTTTATAGCCCACCAAATAGTGATTGGCCCATGATGAAAGGCCAATAATTGGGCCTATACTCTCTGGAGTTCAGAAGAATGAGAGGTGACCTCATTGAAACAAAAACGATTCCGAAGGGGCTGGACAGGGGAGACACAGAGGTTGTTTCTCTGACTGGAGAAGCTAAAACATACGGGCACAGTCTCAGGATAAGGTCCAATCATTTAGGCCTGAGATGAGGGGAAACCTTTTCACTCAAAGGGCTGTGAATCTTTGGAACTCCATTTCCTAGAAGGTTTGTGGATGCTCCATCATTGAATATATTTAAAACTGAGATAGAAAGATTTTTGGTCACTCAAGGATTCAAGGAATATGGAGAATTGGCTAGAAAATGGAGTTGAGGAAGAAGATGATCATATTGAATGGCGGAGCAGTCTCAAGGGACTGTATGGTCTACTCATGCTCCTATTTCTTCTGGAGTTTGTTCAGGAGAATTTTCCAGGTCAATGTGTGTTTACAGCCCAATAAGGAAGGAGGCATTGTGTCCTGGTCCAGGGAATGAGTTGTGTCAAGTGTTTCAAGTGTTAGAAAGGGAATCATTTAGGGAACAGTGATCATAATATTATAAGGTTTAGTTTAGAGAAGGAGAAGGACAAGGAGCAATCTAGAGTAAAAATGTCTTAATTGCAGGAGGACCAGTTTCAAAGGGTTGAAAACAGTTCTGTCCCAGATAAATTGGAACCAAGTATTGACAGGCAAAATTGCAATGGAAGAAAAGGCTACCCTTAAAGAGGAGGTGGTTTGATTTCCATCTATGTACATTCCCATGAGGGGGAAAGGTAGGAAAGCAAAGCCAGAGCTCCCTGGTTAACAAAAGAAATAGAGAGTAAGATGAAGCAAAAAAAAACAACAAATATCAGGTTGAAAATACAAGTGAGGGCCAAGCTGAATATAGAAAGTTCAGAGGGGGAGTGAAAAAGGAAATAAGAGAAGCAAAGAGAGAATGAGAAGAGACTGGCAGCTAATATAAAAAGGAATCCAAATATCTTCAAAAGGTATATAAAAGAAGATGATAATAGCCGATCAGAGACCAAAAAGAGAATCTCTGCATGGAGGCAGAGGGCATGGCTGAGGTACCAAGTGATTCCCTTGCTTCTGTCTTTACCAAGAAAGAAGATGCTGCCAAAGTCATTGTGAAAGAGGTAGTTACTTGAGATACTGGGTGGTCTAAAAAATGTTAAAGATAAAAGTCCTGGTTGTACTTAAAAGTCAATGAGTCACCAGAACGGGATGGGATGAATCCGATGATGTGTAGTGAAGTAAGGATGAAAATTGCGGAGGCACTGGCCATAATTTTCCAATCCTCCTTAGATACAGGGGTGGTGCCAGAGGACTGGAGAATTGTAAATGTCATGCTCTTGTTCAAAAAAGGGCATAAGGATAAACCTAACAACTACAGGTCAGTCAGTTTAACCTAATTAGCAGGAAAGCTTTTAGGAAGGTTAATCCGGACAAAATTAACAGTCACTTGGATAAATGTGGATTAATTATGGAAGGCCAGCACTGATTTGTTAAAGGCAAATCATGTTTAAATAACTTGATTGAGTTTTTTGATGAGGTAACAGGGAGGGTTGATAGGGGTAATGCAGTTGATGTGGTGTGCATGGATTTCCAAAAGGCCTTTGAATAAGTGTCACATATTAGGCTTGCCAGCAAAGTTGAAACCCATGGAATCAAAGGAGACAGTGACAGCAAGGACACAAAGTTGACGGACTGATAGGAAACAGGGAGTAGTGGTGAACGGTTGTTTTTTGGACTGGAGGACCATTATGTAGTGGGTTTCTCAGGGACCAATACAAGAACCACTGCTCTTCTTGATCTATACTAATGGCCTAGACTTGAGTGCACTGGGCACAAGTTCAAACTTTGCAGATAACACAAAACTTGACAGTATTGTGAACTGTGAGGAATATGGTGATAGACTTCAAGAGAACATTGACGGGCTGGTGGGAAAGAGAGACATGTGGCAGATGAAATTTAATGCAAAGAAGTGTGAAATTATACATTTTGGTAGGAAGAACCAGGAGAGGTAATATAAAGGAAAGGATACAATTCTAAAGGGGGTGCAGGAATAGACAGACCTGGGTGTATATATGCACAAATTATTGAAGGCAGCAGGGTAGGTTAAGAAAGTTGTTAAAAAGGTATACAAAATCCTAGGCTTTATAAGTAGAGGCACAGAGTTATGATGAATCTCTATAAAACACTGGTTTGGCCGCAACTGGAGTACTGTATCCAATTCTGTACACAACATTTTAGGAAGGATCTGAAAGCTTAGATGGTGCCAGAAAGATTTATGAGAATGGTTGCAGGGAATGAGAGAGTTCAGTTGCATAGATAGATTGGAGAAGCTGGGGCTGTTCTTTTTCTATAAGTTTGAGAGGAGATTTGATAGAGGTATTCAAAATCCTGAGGAGACCAGACAGACTGGATAGAAAGAAACTGTTTCCATTGGCTATAGCTCAAGAGCCAGAGGGCACCAATTTAAAGTGATTGGATAAAGAACCAACGGTGACATGAGGAAAAATTATTTTTTTATTAAGCGAGTGGTTAAATCTGGCATTGGCTTGGTAGATCGAATGTCCTTCCTCACTGCTGGAATGATTTAATGTTAATCTGGAAGAAGCCACAGAGAGTCATTTACTTGTAACTGCATGGTGAGGAGCTGCAATGTCGGAGGAAGAATGGGATAAAATTTACATTGCTGTTTTTATAGAAGAAAATCTCTTTTCCTCATTTCCCTCTCTTATCCGACTCAGAAGTGACCCAAAAAACAGGTATTACTTGGGAAGAAAGTCCAGGCCTCAATGTTATTTAATTAGATAAAAAACGTCATGCTTTTTACCTTAGTGACTTTAAGTCGTTCACACTTTATAGCCAGTGCAGTAACGTGAAGAAACTCGATAAGAAATTTTCACACAGCAAGATCCCACAAGACAGCAATGTGAGAATCATCAGAGAATTTGTCTCATGTGGAGTTGGTTGATGGATTAATATTTGTCAGAACTTGCCGCTTTGAAACATCTTTAATGTCCCACTGAGAAAGCAAGTGGAGTGTCGTTTTTTGACA
This sequence comes from Carcharodon carcharias, assembly GCF_017639515.1. Taxonomy (NCBI): domain Eukaryota; kingdom Metazoa; phylum Chordata; class Chondrichthyes; order Lamniformes; family Lamnidae; genus Carcharodon; species Carcharodon carcharias. The sequence continues at coordinate 7,789,639 of NC_054492.1, read as the reverse complement.
GACACCACCACTGACAATGCAGCACTCGGTACTGCACTAAAGTATCAGCCTAGAACATGTGCTCTGGGGTGAGACTTAAACCTACAACTTTCAGGATCAGAGGTTCGAGTGCCAGTACAGAGTCATGGCTAACAGATAACACCCAACTTCAAGCTGCTATTTGCATCTGTTGAATCTGAGCGACAACCCACCTCAGCCTCAAATCAGGTTTCCACAAAGGTGTATGTTACTGGAACAAGTTAAATTCTGCAGATGTATTACAAACAGCCAGAATTCTCGGGCAGCACTATTTCTGTTTTGTACCCTCAGTGAATGAACCAGCTCTGACCTCTCCACACACACATCACCCAATGGGGTCTGACTAACCTTGCAAAGCAAGTTTCTGGCTCTGTTCCTTCACCAAGTCAACCCACACCTAATTTTCCCTTTTTCTCCTCTAAGCCTTTCTTGTTACACTAATAAATGCAAATAGTCACTATAACAAATAACAGGCTTAAAAAAAGCTACGGCTGCTGGAAATATGAAAACCATACTGAAATGTTAAAATCTTCCCCAACAAGCAGGCTATCAAATTTTGTTCAATAATACACCAGTGAAGAGCCATTTATTCCATTAAAGACATTATGCAATTGCATGTTGTTGTTTTGGGAGGGGACTCCAGAGATTAGTGTCTACTCATGGCTGCCATTGGTGGAGCAATGGGAGTGGGGATGCACAGAGCCGCAATGCATTTCCAGTGCTTGCTGAGCTTAGACAAGATGACTATTCTTCACAAGCACCCAGATGCCAACTATTGGTAGGTGAGGGGGTGCCACAATCAAACCTGAACCTGCTGACATCAGATTGGGGCTGGCTAGGGTAGATTTTCATTGCAAACCCCTAGGTGTTGTGCATAATCTGGGAGGAACAGAGAGAGGAAAATGGAGTGGAGAGCATCGTGTGCCCCTGTCCTATCTAAGTTATTTCCCATTTGTTGAGATGGAAGGAGTAATACACAGGGCGCAATGACCAACGCTCCCTCCCTGGCCTCCAGGCTCCCCTACCTGACTTCCCTCTCCATGCTCTGTCCAGGCAGTGAGGGCTAAAGCCTTTACCCCAACAGACCCACTTCTTGCCAGAATCTCGACAGAAATCTGAAATCCAAACCCTGGTGAAATAGATCACCCCTAACTCAGGGTACTGAGGCCAATTTCAGCATCCTTATCTTGAGCCTGACCCAGATTTCAGCTGTTGCAGCCTGAGACCTCATCAATCTCAATAGCTCACTGGTTGGTTTGATAATGTTCTGCTTTCTCAACGGGTTTTACTTTCCCACTGACTATTCCTTGAATGTTATGAATCATAGAATCACACATGTGCAGAAGAGGCCCACCGACACGTGAGAAACACCTGACATACCTACCTAATCCCATTTACCAGCACTTGGCCCATAGCCTTGAATGATTAACTCGTCCACTGCAGCAACATGCTTCTTCAGACGGGAACTTTTAAGAAGTTTAAACAAAATTTTGTTGCAGTTGAAATCTAATTGGGAGCGCTGTGAGTGGAGCCAGATGACTCCTGTTGCCTATTCTCCCATCGGCATCTCAATTGAGCTCCATTCTGGTAGGGGACCCTTGCAAATTTCACTCAATCCTACATCTGAAACTTTGGACAGTGAACACTGCCTAAGACCACGAAACAAATCCATAGTCCCAGTTAAGTTACCTGTTAAAATTGATCGGGTAGAGGACAATCTGCTCAGGCGTTCTGCCATTCCAGCGCAGTGTGTAGGCTTGTTCCAGCATGACCACAGGCTGGTACTGTTGGTAGGATGCCCTACGATTGACACCCTGCAGCTTCAGCGGATGGTTTGGGTACGAGTCCTTTGTGATCAGCAGAGACAGATTCTCCGGACGCCAGGCTTGAACATAGAGCTGAGCGAATAAGAAGAGAAACCATGTTTTAGTGGAGATGTCTGCAGGTTTTAAATTTATTCTGTGGATATGAGCAAGGATACATTTATTACTCTTTTCTCGTTGCCCTTCCCAAATAAAATACAAAAAAGAAAAGAGAAGCCTGCCCCATCTATACGCACCCAAAACTCCAGTAAGTACTCAAAAAGAACCCCAAAATACTGCAAATGCTGTAAATCTCAAAAATAAACAAAAAATGCAGGAAAGACTCAAGTAGAGTCAGGGAGCATCTGCAGAGAAAGGAAAAATTGTTGACACTTTAGGTCTAACTTTTCATCGGAACATGGCTCTGCTGAAATCAGAATGTTCTCACAGCACTTCAAAATTATCTGGGGATTTGAAGGAATAAATATGGAAAAGCTATTTCCACTCTTGAGTATGTCAGTAAACAGAGGCCACGGATTTAAGATAATTAGCAAAAGAACCAAGAGGGAAAATGGGGAGAAATATTTTGGTAGAGTGTTATTATGGTCTAGAATTCATCATCTGAAAGGGTGGTGGAAGCAGATTTAATAATGATTTTTGAAAGGGAATTGGGTATTTACTTGGAGAAGGAAATATTTGCAGGATTATAGGAAAGAGGTGGGACTGATTGGTCGGCCCTTTCAATGAGCTGGTACAGACTTATCCCGCCCGGAGACGAGGTTTCCTAAAAAATGCAAAGACCGCTTGGTCTTTTTGTCTACCGGCTAACCGTAAGGTTGGACGGGCAGCAAAAAATTACATTTAATTGGAACTTTAATGGCCTTAATAGGCCTGTTAATTGTCGGCGGGTGCACTGCCAACTCCCACGCACACCCATCCACTGAAGTATCGTGCAAGTGCACCATGGCGTCGGGACATTCGCCCGATGTCATCACGCATCATTTTACACTCATTCGGGTCAGGCACGCGCCCACCCAACAAGCAGAAAATTCTGCTGTATGTTAAATACTCACCCAGCTTAATTGCTGGGGTTCTGTGAAGGCACATTATTCTGACCATTCCCACTGGCAGTATATACGATGCAAACCTAACAGTGTATAATTTAGAACTGCCCAACTTTAAAACCTCCTCCTATACAATCTGATTTTGCTCTCCTCAGCTTCACAAAGTGTTAATTAGAGGCCACATTTGACATGGTGTACACAGCTGGGGTTAACCTTTGAAATCTTCCTATGCTTTGTACTTTGACACCAGACTAACCTTCAAGAAGGCCTTAACAAGCAAAACTCCAGGATTTTATTTCACAAATTTACTTGAATCTAATTTATGGAACAGGAGTAGGCATGAACAGGGACAAAACAGTTATCTATGTTAGCACTTTCTAAGCCATGTTGTACTATTGCTTATGAACGTTTACTATAATCACTTAAATTGGTAAGGAGGAACATAAAGTCCATGGGCTGCAGCTTCCCACAGACCATATGGTGCCTATCAGGCTGCCCACTGTCTATGGGAGGAGGACATTTGAAGTTAAAACAAATTCCACCTAACCACCAAATTCAAAACAGTAAAACTCTACTTCGTTTTCACAATTGGTCTTGGAGCTGAAACAGTAACCCAGGTACTAAAACTCAGTCCCAAAATATCATGGGTGAGATGAAGGTCAAAATAAAACTGGGGACAAGGACAGCTTTGAGACAGGGTGACTTGGTGTTGCTGGAGAGAGAGAGAGAGAGAGAGAGACAGGTCGAGCGTGTACATGTGGCAGTGCATGGCACTGAGTGTGGATCTCAGGTGGATTCAAAACATGAAGGATGGAACTTCAGTTGGAATCCAGGTGGAATATGTCAGAGCTGGAGACAGTTGCTGAGGAAGGAAATGTGGCTGTGAAAGCAGTTTTGGTAAACAAGCACCAGGAGGGAAATGGAAAGCAATGAAAGTGAACAAAGTAAAACAGGTGAACGGCAATCCCATCAGAGAGAACAAGACTTCTTCAAGGTAGGCATTCCCAGAAGTGGCAGTGAATTAAGCTCTAAAATAAAAGTGAAATACTGAGGATGCTGGAAATCTGAAATAAAAACAGAAAATGCTAGAAATACTCAGCAGGTCTGGCAGCATCTGCGGAGAGAGAAACAGAGTTAAAGTTTCCAGTCAAAAGTGACTCCTCAGCATCTACCTGATCTGCTGAGTATTTCCAGCACTTTCTACTTCAGATTTCCAGCATTCACAAATATTTTGCTTTTCTCCCAAAATATCATACCGAATCCTTCCACGTTTCATCCACCTCCCTCATCACTGATTGAGGTGCCTCTCCAGGGTGTTGGGAATATATTGAAGACTGAGGGCATTGTGCCTCAAGGTCATATAAATACTACAGTTTGTGCCAGCCGATCTATTTAGAAATGAAGAGCAAGTCACATTTTTTAAAAATAGAGTTGAGGAGGGCAGGCATTGACACATTCTCTCATCCACCTAATGCCCAATCCTGCATGAAATGAAATCAATAATCTATTTAAAGATTAAAAACCAATGTTTTTATTGGTTGAATTTCAAAACTGGCCCAGTTGCAAAATGATTTCAGCTAAACATTGGACAATTAACTATTTGTGTCTGAATGTATTTGTTGAATTTTCTGCACAGTTATAGAATTTGAATAAAATTATGATTGAATCAACTACTGGGATGGAGGAAGATAAACTAGACAGACCTCGGTCTGTGTCAGTAATTCCCATCTTAAAGGAAATTTTGAACTTCATCATTAGATTAGGAAGTAAGTAGTTTATTTTTAATGAAGTAAATTTATGATGGTTCTTATGTGGCAGTCTTTCTTATCCTTGCACCACATTTTTTGAGTCTAAACAGCGTCCAAAATGACCAGGATATAATTTAAGGGGTAAATTTAAAAGTTTGTATTTCTATCATGGAGCACTCCTAGAAATTAATGGATAGAAACGAGAGCAAGAACAAGAAAGAAGGTAAGACTGAATTGCATTATCCCAAGCTTTCAAGTCAATGAAGTACTTCTGAAGCGTAGACACCTGTGGTACTGTAGGATACGTGCAGCCATTTTTCACACAGCAAGATCCCACAAAGAGCAATGAAATAAAAAGGCCAGATAATTAGTTTTAGGCTCGAGGGGCTGAATGGCCTACTCCTGCTTCTAACTCATACGTTCGTATATATTTTAGGTGTTGGTTGAAAGATAAAAGCTTGGGAGAACTCTCCTGTTTTTTGTTGATCGTTTACAAACAGCTGAGATGGCAAATGGGACTTCTGTTTAACGTCTTAACCAGCCATGAAATGGTCACATCTGAAATCTCCATTGGAGAAATGTCTGTGATCCTATTCTTAAAATGTGTATCAGAGAGCTAGAGTTACAATGAAGAAATCAAAAACTTGCATTTATATATCACCTTTCACATCCTCAGGATGTCCCAAAATGCTTCACAATCAATTAACTGCTTTTGAAGTGCAGTCACTATTTCTATGTAGGAACTGCAGCAGCAATATCCACCCAAAGGACAATGGAATAAATGACCAGTGAATTGGTTCTGCTAATATTTGCAGAACATTAAGTGTTGGCGAGGGCACTGGGATATCTCCCTTGCTCTTCATTAAGTAGCGCCACAGGATCTATTACATCCAGCTATAGGGCCTTAGTTAAATTCTCATCTGAAAATCGGCACCTATGACAATGCAGCACCTCACTGAAGCGCCTGCCTAGGTTATTTGCTTAAGTCCTCAAGGGACATGAGCCTACAAACTAACTCAGAAGAGAGTCAAACATCAAATATCTGGCCCACACGCTCCTAGTGTATGCATTTCTCTCTGGGAGTGTGGGACTATATTGTTAGTCCTAATATGCACTTCCAATGTCTCAGATGTTCTACTCTTAGAACAGAAACTTGTAACATTATCCAGTTTTAGTCCTGATTAATGGGAGTTGATTTTCATCAGCCATATCCTGGCAAGTACAGGTAAGGCTTGCATCCAACATCTCAGAGAGGTTCACCTGATGCAATCTTTGAATGGGTCCAGCACTCTCATTTATTTAAATATTTACAACAGGGTATTTGTAGGATTAATGATTTTCATGGACTCATCGGCAGAATGGTGTCACATACACCACAGTTATCCCTAATGTGGAGAAGCCTAACCTGTGGGCTGCTTCAAATATGGCCAAGGTCATTTTTTCTTTCATTTCTGTGGAGTCAGAACAAGCAACAGTAGCCCTTCAGGAACACAAGAACACTCCAGCTGAGTGTACACCCTATTCCATTTTGCTCGAAGGCACTCCCATCCTCACCCCTACCATCCTCCACCACCACCCCCGCCCCTCCATCCCAGGTACACAATTGGCTGCTCAGCATAAAAGCCACTCAATTTCATGTCCTCCCCAACCAACAAGCTGCTTTGGACTGCTCATGTGGCATTCACTATTATATTCCAGAAAGCCAGTTGGTGAAGCATAGAACTGGAGCCAACGTTTATACACTTTTCTAAGCATTTATTTACAGAGTTACACATTAGAAGCATGCACCTCCTAACCCAATAACCACAGTTTCAGTCAGTGTCTATTTATAGGAACAGAAGCAAATCTGCAGTTAATGCCCAGCATCTGCCTATAATTAAACACAACTAATGCACAAGTAACGTACAGCTCAACCATCAGCTTGGCCTAAATAGCCAAGTGGTTATGGTACTGGGTTTGTAACCCCAAGATCAAGAGTTCAAATCTCACAATGGCAAACTATGAAACAATGTAACTTCATCTGAAAAAGATGGAAACGGGTTTGTACTCAAAAGAGTTACAGCTCAGCCATGAGCTAATGAGGTCCTAACGCTGTGTGCTTTGGGATGTTCTGAGGCTGTGAAAGGTGCTATATAAATGCAAGTATTTCTTTCTTTATGTTGGTTTCAGTCCCAAGTTGCTGCTTAATCCAAAGCTTACCACTTGCCCAGTTATTACAGCAAATCAGGGTCAGCCCCATGTACAGTACAAATCTGGAAAAAATGATATATAGGTTATGCAAGCTTGTTTTTCCAACTGAAAATTTCACCTGGGCATACTTGCCACTGCAGATTACTCCATTCCATCTAGGCACATTAAGGCAGCCTGGATGACGAACAAGGTAGTTGTCAGCTCTAGCTACAAATGAGTCAGGGAATCCAGTCATTGAACCATCCAAGTCATGAAAAATAGATGTCCGGTCACCATCGAGGCTGTTAGTTCCAAACCACTGTCCCGGTTTGCCAAAGAATACCTCGAGATTAACCTGTATGGAAAAAAAAAACAGGGAAGAAATGGACTCTTGCACACCAGATGAAACTGTTCTCAGTCCAAAAACAAGACTGGGGCTCTTTTCTATAAAAAAAAGACCGAGAGGTAACCTGATAGAGGTCTTCAAAATAATGAAGGGGTTCCATAAACAGATGTAGCAAACTTGGCAACATCGGACTTAGAAGCAGGAATAGGCCATCCAGCCCTTTGAGCCTGTTCCACCATTCAATAAGATCATGGCTGATCTGACTGCAGTCTCAACTGGACTTCCATCTGCCCCTTTACCCTTGACTCCCTTGTCAACCAAAAATCTCTACCTTGAATAAATTCAATGACCCAGCTCACTGCTCGCTGAGGAAGAGAATTCCACATGCAAACAGCCCTCTGAGACAAAAACACTCTCCTCATCTCAGTCTTAAAAGGAAGACCTCTTATTCTTAAACTGTGTCCCTAGTTTTAGGGAGGAATCATCCCAGACTTGCACAAAGTGGGGCAGTGGGCAGGAAAAAGGATGTTTTACCTGCCAGCCGCAATGACGGCTTTTCATGCCACATCATCCTCTTCCCACCTCATTAATTATGCAGCCACAGGAAACACGCCCTCTCACTGGCAGGCAGCCACTCAATCACCCGCCACACCGTTACCTCTGTTTCCTCACTCCAGGTGCCATATCTAAACTGCAGCCACGCACACAGTTCTCAATGCTTGTAGCCCAGGACTGCTCCAGTGAAGACATGGTCCCGAGAGCCAAGAAGAGTTCAGTGACCCATCACTGGAATGCCTTTTTCAGGGCTGCCATGATGTCCTCCACCCCCGCTCTGGCCACAGGAGGTCCAGCAGCCTCATCACTCCGGCTTGGGAGGCAGTGGCAGTGGTGGTCAGTGCCAACGCTGCACAGAAGAAGTTGGCCATCCAGTGCAAAAAGGGGATGAATGATCTCATCCTTGCCACCAGGGTAAGGCAACCATCTCATCGCTCTAAACTCTAAACTCACAAGCCCATCACACATTCACTGGCAACTCACTTACTGCCAGCTCAAGGAACATCACTACTCACTCTCTCACACACACCCTCACATGTCCATCTGGCCTCATCTCCTCTGGAGACTGCCTCCTCAGTCCTCACCACCTTGAGGCCACTTACACCGATCAACATTTACCCCCACACACACCCTGGGATACCCCCCCTTCCTCAGTACAGTCCTCGCCTGGCAGCCTCTTCCCTTGAGGCCTCTTCTCTCCCTTCCCCAAACAAACCCAAGCCCTGCAGTCATTGATAAGCCACCCCCCGCTTACAGTTGGTCTGGTAGGTAGAGACCAGCCCCTGTGCCCCCCTAAAAGTGATGTGGTGCTGCCTGTGAAGCCTGGCGTTGATGCCCACGAGTGCTGCCCGAAGCAAGGTCGGCAAACAAACCTCGAAGTGCTGAGTGAAGTGCAGATCGCCAGGTGCATGCCTTATATGTGCTGTTGTGAAACATGTCGATGTGTAATCATGACAATATGCCCAGTTGTACCAGTGTTGGGGGATGATTCCAGTGGGCAGGGATTATAATGATATGCAGGCATATTAAGATGACATTCCTGATGTCTGGTGGTGGGAAATGCAGCCTGCCATTGACAGGTGGAGCAGATGATCGCAAACTGGTTTCACAGTGTGGTGAAACCAAATTTTAGCCTTCCCGCCATATTGTCCACTCAGCCCGCTATGACGCCTGACAACAGGGGCAGAAAGTTCCAGCCTTAGTCTCTCCCGTGAGTGGAAACATCCTCCCGGTATCCACCCTATCAAATCCCATCCAGGTCTTTTGTTTCAATGAGTTCACCTCTCATTCTTTTAAACTCCAATGGGTATAGGCCCAACCTGTTCAACCTTTCTTCATAAGAGAAGCCCCTCATCCCAGGAATGAGTCGAGCACAGCTTCTCTGAGCTGCTTCTAGTGCAATTATATCCTTTTTCAAGCCAGCAGAACAAAATTGTACACAATACTCCAGATGTGGTCTTGCCAATGCCCTGTACAGCTGCAATAAAACTTCCCTACTTTATATTCCACTCTCCTTGCAATGAGAAACAACATTCAATTTGTATTCCATTTGAAGGTGGGGACTAAGTTGAAGAACCCCCACAAACAGGCATGATGTGGCATTAGCCCATGCCAACTTCATGCTGCCTGCTAATTTACTGGCACCAGTTAAAGGCAGCCTGCCATACTTAAAGGCAAGGTACATGCTGGCTGGAGCAGCTACCGGGAGTCATTCTGCAACCAATTTTGATCTGGAAATGGACAAGAACATAGCAGCCAGGCAGAGAGCAGGCTCCATGAATTTCACACGCTGAGTCAAGAAGGTGGAGAGGTGGAGAGATGTGCTCAATCCACAGAGGGTCAGGGAGCGTTCCAGAAAAATACCCAAAAGGCTGTGGGAGCTGATAGCCATTGCAGTCAAGAGGAGTCAAGCCTGAGGACCTGGATGCTGTGCATAAAGTTCCATGACCTCACGAGTGGTCAAGGTCACCTTCACATCCCAGCAACAGAACCACTAGCGTCATACACAGCTCAATGTATCACAATTCCCATCACTCACCAACCAACATTCTCTGTGACACACTTCCCTTGCAGGACAAGATGGTACATAACCAAAGGCAGCAGGTGGAGAACAGGCATGGCTGCATGTCTTTATCCCCATGGAGACAGCAATAGTCTCCATCATTGGAACAGCCATGCCCGAGACCGTGGTCTGTGGAATGACTGATAGAGGATGTTGGTATCCTCATAACTAATCTTCCTTCTCACCTCCCACAATCTCTTCTGAATTACAAGGTACAGATGGTGGAAATGTGCACCTCGTGCTTTCACTCCTCTCCCCAACCCCACACTCCAGTCTTTCTCCTTTCAGATACCCAAGAACTGCAAGGAGGCCGCATTGTAATTTAAGAGCTAGAGATGGCCGATAGTGATGCTGCTGAAACAGTGTCATGCGACCCCACCGGCTCAGATACTGACACTAGAAGTACGTCAGAAGATAGCTTAGAGAGCAGAGGTCACACGGTGTCAGGCAAGCCGCTAGAAGGTGAAGGCTAGGGGGAAGAAGGGAGAAGGGGAAGCCCCTTTTAACACTGCTGTCTGTAGCTATGACACTAGCAAACTAAGATGCAAGAGAGCAGTCTGAGCTTGAGTGGTAGCACTCAGACGTTGGATGGCTTCTGTTCTGGCTGCAGTGGAAGCTGAGAAGCCTCATCATGGTTGAGTCCACAAGTGTGGTAATGGAATCGGTCACCACTCCCATGTTGGAAAGAATGGGCTCCAAGCCCTGCACAAAGTTGGTGCATGTGGTGAGACACTCAGCCTGCGTGTGGCCTGCAGTCAAAGTAGGGGGTAAGGCTAGTTCAGATATCAGCCGCCCATGGATGGCGAGATCACACATGAGGTCTGCCGCAGATGACTGAGATGAGGACTTTGAGGGAGAAGGCTGATAGGTATGCACAGTAAAATATTTGGGGCCTTGACAGGTCTGCCAGAAATCCTCTGATGAATGTCAAACATAGACATAGAAAACATAGAAAATAGGAGCAGGAGTAGGTTATTTGGCTCCTCAAATCTGCTCCACCATTCAATAGGATCATGGCTGATCCTCTATCTCAACACCATATTCCTGCTCTCTCCCCATACCCAAGGAGCATGAAGGGATCTGGCACCAACTTTGCACAGGGCTTTGTGCAGAGCTTGGAGCCAATCCTTTCCAACATGGGAGTGGTGACCGACTCCATTACCACAGTTGTGGACTCAACCATGATGAGGCTTCTGATTTTCAGCTTCTACTGCAGCCAGAACAGCAGGCACCCAACGTCTCCCGCCCCCCTGCCACTGACAAAAATTGGGGTAGAGGGGGAAAGGTGGTGGGGTCCCCACCCACCATCCTGCTCGATTAAATGCCCTCCCCACCTCCAAACCCGCCATGGGGACAGCATAATATACGGCCCTCAGTCCTTATTACAAACATAATTATCAGAACAGTGGAATTCAACACAACTAAACACAAATTGTTCAAGAGACTGAACGGGGAAAAACTGCTTCAATTAAACAAGTGTAACAATGGGCAGAATTTTCCCTGCCCCTTGGTGTCGGGCATCACGACGGGCATGAGCAGATGATATGCAGGAAAGGCCAAAAATCCGTTTCACACTGCCGTGAAACCAGTTTGCAATCATCCTCTCTGCCCATCGTGGCAGGTCGCCGCTAGACATTGGGAACTTCATTGTAACACATCTGCATATCATTATAAGCCCAGCTCATCGGAATCATTCCCCACACTGGATCATCCACGACTGTACATAAGCAACTTCCACCTGGCGAGCTGCACTTCACTCGGGACTTTGAGATTTGCTTGCCTACCTTTCTCCAGGCAGCACTCACAGTCATTGGCACCAGGCTTCGCAAGCAGCACCACGTCACTTTTAAGGGGGCACAGACCAGCCGTAGAGTGGGGGTGGCTTTTCAATGACTGCAGGGCTTGGTTGGGGAAGGGGGAGAAGTGGCCTCAGGCAAGGCAAGAGGCTGAAGGACGAGGGCTGCACTGAGGAAGTTGGGGGGTGGGGAGGGATCCCAAGGTGTATGTGGGGGCACATGTTGATATGTGCAAGTGGCCTCAAGAGGGTGAGGGCTGAGGAGGCAGTCTCCAGAGGAGATGAGGCCAGATGGAGATGTGAGGGTGTGTGTGAGAGAGTGTGTGATGATGTCCCTTGAGCTGGCAGTGAATGAGATGCCAGTGAATGCGTGACGGCCTTGTGAGTTTAGAGTGATGAGATGGTTGCCTTACCCTGGCAGCACAGATGAGATCATTCATCTGCTTTCTGCACTTGATGGCCGACCTCTTGTGTGCAGCGCTGGCACTGACCACCTCTGCCACCGCCTCCCAAGCCGGAGTGGTGAGACTGACGGGCTTCCTGAAGCCAGAGCGAGGGTAGAGGACACAATGGCAGGCCTCCCCGGCATCCAGAAGGCACCCCAGGGATGCGTCACTGAATTGGGGGGCTGCTGTCTTTTTACTTTTGGGGCCATGTCTTCACCGGTGTCCTCCTGGGCTGTGAGCATTGAGAAGTGTGTGAGCAGCTGCAGTTTAAATATGGTGCCCTGCGTGAAGAAGGGGCGAGGTAACAGCGTGGTGGGCAAAGCGGAGGCTGCTCACCAGTGAGACAGCGTGTTTCCTGTGGCTGCACCATTACTGAGGTGGGAATTAGACAGTACAGCACAAAAAGCTGCCATTGCGGCTGGCAGGTGAAACATCCTTTTCCCCACTCGCTACCACACTTAGTGCAAATCTGGGACGATCCTGCCCAATGAAATTTTACATCAAATTGCAAAATATGAGGAATAAAAAGACAGTATTTTTCCTTGCAGCCAGCAGTTGAAATTAATTGTGTGTGACCGGTTGCTATGTGGATAAATGTTACCGATCAGCATGTACTTCAAAAACGGAACATTATGGTGCTTTGAAAAGGGTTGCAGAATGAAGTTAGTTGTACAGTAGAGTGGAGGGGAGAGTGCAGTGGGTTAGCAGCACAGTAGAATTGACAGCACAGTGGAGAACACCTCCAATCTCAGTGATGAAAATTTTAATTAACCCAGCATCTACAGTCTTTTTGTGTGAGCAAGTGCTGTGTGACTTCAGTCCCAAAAAGCTTAACTCTAAGAAGATGCCCCCTTGCTCTGGATTCCTCCACTCGGAGAAATAGTTTCTCTTTATCCACCTTATCATATCACTTTATCATCTTAAACACTTCGATTAGATCACCTCTGAATCTTCTAAGGAAGACAAACCAACCTCGCCTCATAATCTAAAACTTTAACCTCCAGAGATAGAGGTGCAAAATGCTGCATTTTTCTTCCACTGAAGTCATCACGTGAGCTAAAGGAAATAATGCTATGCCCGTCATTAAAGCCTCCGTTGCCAGTGCTTCTATTTGCCATCATGATGCTACTAATTTCCTGATACTATCAGGGGCCATCTCCTTTTTTGGGTTTCAGATCCAATGGAGCCACTGACAATAATCAGGGATCAAGATGGTGGTGTACTGGTAATGTCACTGGGTTGGTAATCCACAGACCCAAACTGATGGTCTGGGGTCATGGGTTTAGATCCTACCATGACAGCTGATGGAATTTAAATTCAATGAATGAATATAAACCTAGTCTCAGTAATGGTGACCATGACAACTAACATTGATTGTTGTAAAAACCCATCTGATTCACTACTCCCCTTTAGGGAAGGGAATCTGGTCCGGCCAACATGTGACTCCAGACCCACAGCAATGTGGTTGACTCTTAACTGTCCTCTGAAATGGCCTAGCAAACCACTCAGTTCAAGGGCAATTAAGGATGGGCAACAAATGCTGGCCTTGCCAGCGATGCCCACATCCTGTGAAAAAATAAAAAAAACATTTTTCAAACAGCAAGCACTAGTTCATTCAGATGCAACTGGACATGAAATAATCAACATACGAACATCGAACATATGAATTAGGAGCAGGAGTAGGCCACATGGCCCCTCAGACCTGTTCCACCGTTCAATAGGATCATGGTTAATCTGATTGTAATCTCAACTCCACATTGCCGCCTACCCCTGATAACCTTTCACCCTCTTGCTTATCAAGAATCCATCTACCTGCCTTAAAATTATTCAAAGACTCTGCTTCCTTTGCCTTTTGAGGAAGACTCACACCCTCTGAGAAAAATATTCCCCTCATCTCTGTCTTAAATGGGTCAACCCTTATTTGCAAACAGTAACCCCTAGTTCCAGATTCTCCCACAAGAGGAAACATCGTCTCCACATCCACCCTGTCAAGTCCACTCAGGGTCTTATATGAATGACTGTGTATATGCAAGTTAATGGAAATCAGAGGTCATAATATTGGGCAAATTTTATCATAGAAAATTCCTGACACTGAAATGTGTTAGCAACACACCCTCCAATTGTCCATCTGACCTTCAAAATAAAATTTGGGCTTTGTATTTAAAAATGACATTGCTGGCTAACACATGGTTCCAAAGGGTTAATTTCCCCATCTTTTATTCCACCACCTCAGAATGGTTTCTGTCAATGTCTGAGACATACAAGAAAATTACTTTAAAACTTACATTCCACTCCAGCTTCACTTGAGACACATTGTTTTGGGGGCTGATTTGCCAGGAGTTCCTCATAAAAAAAGCAAGGGCGCTGGAGTACCTTTCATGGATGGATACGTATTTCTTAAACGTGCACTGAGTAATTCGCACTGGGCCATCATAGATCTGGAATCCACGGATGGGAAAAGTTCTGAAAAGCACAAAGCTTACTTAGGTCTGATGCTTCACGTAGCTTTTGTAATAAATCCGTTAAAATGCATGCAAATAAAACATGGTTTGAAGTGTTGGCGTTTTTATATTCTACCTGTTTCTTGGCAGTGTTCTGTACTCCCCGTGTGCTCCCTTACCCCAGTATCTGTTTTTCCCTCCATTACAGCCAACATTAATACTTTCACCAACAAAGATCGATTTTGTCACTTCCAAGCTGGACCCCTCATCAGTTGGAAAAGTTCCATCACTATGGAAACAAAAGGACAATAGTGGTTAACAATCCTTGCTATTATTGGTTTTAATCAAATGGCAGTATCAACCATGATAAAAAAAGCTAAGTAAGTTTAGTGTTTGTACAGATTTGTTCTGAGATCATTCTTTGTACAATGGATCTGAAAGCTGAGCTGGCTTGTTTCTCTGATCAATTGGAAGAGATAACTTCATCTGTAGATAGCCAAGAGAAACTGTTAATGCATCTCAACAGAAATCTGAAACACCCTTGTTTTTTTTTGAAACAATGAATAAGATGTTAGCGCTGAAATCTGTGAAGATTAAATTGTGACCAGATTCAGAGTGATGTCAGTTGACTTATTTTACAACACACAGACCCACTAACACCATAGAGACGAAGCATGTCTTTGTCTTAAGTGATGCTATTGCTGTTTCTCAGTCAGAAGGTGCGGGGCCACTCCAGACAGTGCCACTAAATGGGAACCAGAGCTCCAGCTCCGAATTCTGGGTTGACTTTCAGCGGAATACTCACGGCTGGTGAGTTTGGGCTGCCCACCCCCACCCAGCAATTCATCCCCCATCATATAAATAGTGGAGCCCAGAGCACCCTCACACTATATAGGGGAGTTGACTGATATAAAGATGGTTTCAGACACGGAGGGAGCTGACAGACTGTTAATCAGCCTGAAGATCCTTCCAGTACTTTGCGCATTTCTGCAAGGGAAGTTCGTGTAAAAATGAAAACAACAACGTTCACAGGGTTGTTTTGATAAATGCTTCTTCCCTGCGGGGAGCCATGCCATTTGGGAATGTAAATTGAGAAGTTGTGGGCGTGCTAATGATTTTCGGTCCTGTTCAATAGCTGTTGGAATACTGAGTTTATTCCACTCATGAGATAGCTAACTGAATGAATTAGATCTAGCATTCTTTTGAATCACCTGTAATGAGAGAGAAAATAAAAGTTGCTTTGTATTCACTCTCAGAATCAGCAAAGTATCACCTGTCTCCTTAGCTACCTGCAGCATGACTGCTGTTTTTTGTTATGTAAAGCGAAGGAAGGTACAGAGTGGGGAAACAAAAACCACTAATGGTTGACTCTCTGTACCCAAGAGCATCCTGTCACCATGACGATAAATTCATGCTCCACACAACCTTTCACCAACATCTTCATTATCATTACAATAATTAAGCAAGGCATTCAGTGAGATGGATGTAGTGTTCATTGCTAGCATGCAATTAACTTCAATTAGAGTAGTTAACCTTTTAGCTCCTAATTCACCAAATTATTCCATTTTAAATTTATTATTTTATAAGAAACACAGAAACATCAAATGCAAAGCTTCCCACTGCCTCTCAGTAACTAGCTTTTCTACCCACACCCCTTCTACATCCTCTTCCACTACTGCCTATAAATTAACATCATCACATTCACATAAAAGTTGACACATCCATCAAAGCTTCATAAAAAAGAAAAGTCATCACCACTAAATTCAGTTCTGACTTCAGCACAGTATTCAAGCTGACACATCACTGCAGTACCAAGAGAGTGCTGCACTACCAGAAGTTGCAGTCTTTTGGATGAGACATTAAGCTTAGGCCAGGTCTGCCTGCTCAGTTGGACAGTGTTTGAAGAGCATGGTGGTCTCCTGGCATCTTGACCAACATTCTTTCCTCAATTAACACCACAGCAAAAAGCAGATTATCTGCTGCTTCATCCAAGTGCAGTTTGTGGGGCTTTGTTATGTCTATCAAAAGAAGGGATACAGTCATTGCCCCTGAAAAAGCAATTGGACAGGGTACCAGAGTGAGGGAGCAAAAGACCTGTAAGCAAGCAAAAAGCACTACAGAGACAAAAATAAAAATACCTGGAAAAACTCAGCAGGTCTGACAGCATCTGTGGAGAGGGATACAGTTAACGTTTCGAGTCCGTATGAGGTAGAGCTGGACAGAGGGCCAGTGGTGGATGGAGGTTGCCAAAAGATGTCATAGACAAAAGGACAAAGGGGTGTTGGCGGTGGTGATGTTAGCTAAGAAAAGTGCTAATGGTGACTTTAAGGGTAGAAAGCAGGATGAGCAAGTGACAGATAGCCCTAGTGGGGGTGGGGTGGGGGGAAGGGATGGAAATAAGTTAAAAGGTGGAGATAAAACAATGGATGGAAATACATTTAAAAATAATGGAAATAGGTAGGAAAAGAAAAATATATTGGGAAAAGGGGGATCGGAAAGGGGGTGTGGATAGAGGAGAGAGTTTATGATCTAAAGTTGTTGAACTCAATGTTCAGTCCGGAAGGCTGTAAAGTGCCTAGTCGTAAGATGAGATGCTGTTCGTCCAGTTTGCGGTGAGCTTTACGACAGAGAGATGGATTATGAGAGTATCATAGGAATTTAGAATGAAAATGTAAAAATCATTGTAGAAAATGTGGTTTTACAATGGGATTGAATGACGCCTGGGCAGCCTAGCCCAATTAACTTCTGGCCTCTAAACTAACTCAGGCTGAAGACTATCCTTTGTCTGTGCAAGGCTACAAGAAATCAACGAGTAATATTAAAACGTTTTTGCTTCTCTAGGCCAATTTCTGTACACCAATGTTTTGATGTTCAATTAAAAAGATTTGATCTGGAACAGAAGCTCACTAATTAAGGGATAAAAGTGAATAACAAATCTCCAAAGAAAGTTACCTTGCTAGAGTCAGGCCAATTCCATTGTCAGAGAACCTGTAAAAGTGTAAAAGAATGTGGTCACTTCCCTGAATTGCATACAACAAATTATTTCCAGTAATTAGCAGTGCATTTTATCCCTCAGTGCTGTATGTCTTATATAACTAGCAGTGCATAACATTCAGCACTGCTGCATGCCTAACATGTTAACTGTCACAAACACACATACCCAGAGTTGCGGAATATAATGTCTCCTCCTCTAGCCCAAGCTCCGTGGTCATTATTTTTAAAGGATACGAGACCGTCAATAATAGCAGGAACCCGTGGCTTTCTCGGGTCAGCGTTCTGATGTGGGCGGAACCTATGTCAAAGATACAAAACAGATGGTTGGTCCTGTCATGGACATACAAGAAGTCCCGTCTTGGAAACAGATGCTCTTGTCATCAACAAAGGCAGGAACTCAGGCCCTAAGCACTTAATAAACATCAGAAGCCAAGACTCAGCAGGAACAGAAGGCTAGGTATGACAGCTTTAAGCACTGGTGAATCATTAATCATTCATTATCAGTCGGACATAAATCGGAAAAATGTTTAGAGTCATAAATAAAGCACAAAAGCAAATGTAGCATTAAGAAAAAGTGCTGCTGGTCATAATGCTTCATCAAATTATCTAAGCAAACATTTAACATTAGTGCTGCACTTTGTCAGAGTGAAACAGCCAGCGAAAATTGAGCAACTTTGAGATGCACAATATTTTGCACTATTAAAAGGGAAGGTTGAATGGGAGGTGAAATAGTTTCCTATTGCTGCAAACTGCATACATTATAATGAGAAGTCCAGTGGAAATAAATGCCCATATTCTGAAACAATAATGCAGTACTTTATACTTGCAAAATAAAATAATTACATGGATGAAACAACATCTTTCTAATTATTAATTAAACTATGAAAGTGCATGTGAAGCTATGATGGTCCATGTACCTGTTTTCCAGTGTAAATATCGCTCAATATCAATGTATTGAGAATATCGTGGTGTGGTTTGACCAATATTTATTTATTGTTGTACATTTATAAAATGCAGGGGAGAATTAGAGTTAACCAGAAAATGATATTCTTTTTGCTTCAGTGTTAGCTCCCATTCAGGGCAACAGTCTCAATCCAGAATCAGACAGTTATGGGCTCATGTCCCACTTCAGCACATAGAACAATAGAGGACAGAAGGAGGCCATTCAGCTAATCAAGTCTGTTCTGGCTCTTTCAATGAGCAATCCAGTTAGTCCAACCAGCCCAACTATCCACCCCCGCTCTTTCTCCATGTCCCAGCAAATTTACCTCCTTCAGATGTTTATCCAATTCCCCTGTGAAGCCATTATTGAATCTGTTTCCACCAATCTGTCACGCAGTGCCTTCCAAATCCTAATCACTTGATGTATAAAGGAGTCTCTTTCCACACATGACTTCCAGTTCTTTTACCAATCACCTTAAATCTATGCTGTCTCATTAATCAAACCTACAGCCATTGGAAACGGTTTCTCTTTATTTACTCTATCTAAATCCTTTATGATTTTGAACACCTCTATCAATCCCATTAGCCTTCTCTGTTCGAAGGACACTAACCCCAGCTTCTGCAGACTATCCATGTAACTGGAATCTCTCGTCTCTCGAACCATGTTAATAAATGTCTTCCGTGTCAATGTATCAGTAACCACATTGCATGGCAATTATCTTGTTAAAGACAATTGCTAATTAAAACAGGTGATGGGCATTGGTTCTCCCATCTAAACAGTATAAATAGATACTACAGGAACACTTTGTGTGGAAGCTACTAGGAAGTCTGTAGTAAGAATAAAGCAGTTTGAAGTTAAAAATTTAAATAACTTTGGATTCATTCTTCTACCAGAAGTGCTTATTGTGAGTAACATGGTAACAGAGGTTGAACTTTAAGCTTTGGTGATTAATTGCTGTACATGAAGCTTTTTGTCTCAATCCTCTGAAGGAAAAGAAGTGTACTGTTGTTGACAATTTAAGTTGTGGAATGGCAAAAGGATGGTACAAAATCACAAGCTTTGACTATCCACCAATCTTTTGTGACTCTGAACCTTATCAGCAATGGAAGGCTGAAGTTGAAATGTGGATCTGGGTTACTTCTGTACCCCAAAAGAGGCAAGGTATGGTTTTGGTATTATCATCACTGCAAAAAGTAAGATAAGGAGTGAGGTATTTTCAGAGTGGAAAGTAGATGATTTGGATCATGGAGAGGGATTGGACCTTCTGTTACAATTTTTGGATAAGTTTTACAAAAAGGATGAGTCAGTGGAAGCGTATGAAGCTTGGATGATCTTTGATAGGTTGAGGAAATCAGATGATCAGTCCATGGAAAAATATATCATGGATTTTAATAAATGGTACAGCAAAGTACAGAGATTTGGTCTCAATTCTGGAATCTGTATTGGTGTATGTTACTGGACTGTGCTTGCATTTCCCATGTTGATAGTCTTTTAGTACTAACAAGGGTTCAAATCTGAGCAAAATAATCTCTCCTAGATCAAATAGCTGCTGCCCTAAAAACATTTCTGGGGAAACAGTTGTTCCCAGCCACTTTCTTAGCAAATATGAACAACTATGCCATGAAACAAAGGATGGAGGATTCTATGGTGGCTGAACTTGGAGGTTGACCAAATATTAGACGAAGAATCCAATACAAAGATGGGGGTTAATGACAAGAGGTCTGAAAACGGTTGTAACCCTAGCCAATTTGAGAGCCAGGTCAAAAACCACATCTGGGATGCTGACGGTAGGCATTTAAACCCCAAAAATACATGGGGAATGGTTAATTGGTGTTTTTAGTGTGATTCCCAGTATCATTATGCAATGAACTGCTCACAGCGAAAGAATCGTGTCTTTGAAGTGACCCAGGAGATGGATTCTTCTGAGGCTGAAAATGATGATGGTGACTGCCATGATGGAATTGTGTTGGTCACTGAAAGTTTGAGTCCGATGAGGAGTACCTTGATGGTCAATTCTCTCAACTGTGCAGTTCTGGACAGCGGTTGCACTTTTATGGTGTGTGACATTGCCTGGCTTGACTGCTATCTGGAATCTCTCGATGAGGCAGACCAGCAGAATGTCAAGGAGTATGAAAGCCCTACCTGCTTCAGGTTTGGAGATGACAATACATTAACATCCTCCAAAAGGGTGGTCCTCCCTTGTAAGATAGGAGGGATCAGTCTGTTTATCAGTACGAATGTGGTTTCTAATGAGATACCACTATTGTTAAGTTGATGAGAGAGGCTCAGATGACACTAGACACAAAGAATGATAGAGCAGTCGTGTTTGGGGGAAAAAATGTAGATCTACTTTTTTTGCAGTCAGGCTATTACTGCCTGCCGCTAAGGAAGCCAAAGATTTCTCATCAAGAAGCTCAAGAAGTTTTGTTAACTGTTGGGATTAAGAATTTGGTGGAAAAAAAGGTTATTTGGAAGTTACATAGAAAGTTTACACATCCGGTGCCACAGAAACTGAAGACTCTACTTCGAGATGTGGGAGTGGTTGATAAAGAATACAATGCCCTTATTGAGCAAATCACAGCTCAGTACTGAATTTGTCTTAAATATCATAAGACACCGCTGCGTCCTGTTGTGAGCTGCCACTTGCCAGGGAATTTAATGATGCAGTGACAAAGGACTTGAAAGTTTGGGACATGGATATTTACTATACTTCATAGATGTGGCAACCAGATTTAACCTATCCACTAATACATAGTAAAGACAAAAGGACCATTGTCAATAAGGTCATGGAGAAATGGGTAGGAACAGGGTAAGGAACACCAACAAAGTTTCTGACAGATAACGATGGGGAACGCAACAATGAGGAATTTTGAGGCATGCAAAAATTTGAACATCATAGTTATGCACACTGCAGCTGAAAGCCTGTTTAGTAACAATCTTTGCAAAAGAAACCATGCAGTAATAGACAACTTGACATAAAACATTGGCTGATCAACCAAATTGTAAATAGCATTAGAATGGGCAGTGCACGCAAAGAACTCTTTGCAAATGGTTGGGGGTACAATGCATACCAGTTGGTATATGTAACACCAAAGGCAACTTCAGATTTCTTATCAGATGCTCTCCCTGCTCTAGAAGGGACTAGCATTAGCTCCACTTTTTCTGCTCATCTGAACACTTTGCATGTGGGCAGAAAGGCTTTCATTAAAGCTGAGGTTTTGGAGAAAATTCGGTGAGCCCTACAGCACCACATAAGACCATCAGTTTAGACAAGGAGGCATGGTATAATACAAAAGGGAAGGCCAGAAAGGTTATAATGATGAAATGAAAAAAAAACTTTTTTTGCTTTATTATTGTGTGTGTGTGCAGATATACATGGTAAGGGAAATGTGGGATCTATGTATGTAAAAATACATGGGGTAGAATTTTCCTGTCAACGATTTGGGGGTGGGGCCCGCTCACCGATGGGGAAAATAACATTGGGAGGAACCCCTGACGTCATCCCGGTCCATTTAAATATCGAGGAAGGCGGGTTTGGACAGCGAAATTAGCTGTCCGCCTGCCGCCGAGCTGGTGGGGCCTGCCCACCCATCAAGGTAAAAATTCTGGCCATGGTTTCATTTCCTTCTGCTTGTTTTGAAAAAAAAAGTTCTTTAATTTTTCAAAGCTTTAACTTAAAAAAGAAAGCAGGAGAATCTGGCAATGTATCAGTAATTACATTGCATGGCAATTACCTTGTTAAAAATAGTTGCTAATTAAAACAGGTGATGGGCATTGGTTCTCCCATCTAAACAGTATAAATAGATACAGCTGAAACACATTCTGTGGATGTTATTAGGAAGTTTGCAGTGAGAATAAACCAGCTTGAAATATATATATAAAAAAACAGCTTTGGATTCATTCTTCCAGCAGAAGCACTTATTGTGAGTAATATTCTGTAACCCCGCCAAAGCCTTCATGTTCTTCCTAAAATGTGGTGCTCCTAATTGGACACAATATTCCAGCTAGGCCCAAACTGGTGCTTTTATATAGGTTATAACTTTCTGGCTTTTGTACTGTCTGCCTCTGTTCCTAAAACCCAAGATCATGGACACTTTGTTAACTGATTTGTTAACCTGTCCTACCATCTTCAAAACTTTATGCACAAGCACCTTGGCTGTCTTTTTTTACACCTTTTAAAAATGATGTAATTTAGCTTGTATTTTCTCTCCTCATTCTTATGACCAAATTGCATCACCTCTCACTTTCCCACACTGAATTTCATCTGCCATGTGTCCACCTGTTCCCTCAGCCTGTCGACCTCCTCCTTGAAGTTTATCACCATCCTCTTCACTGTTTACTATATTTCCAAGTTTCCTGCCATCTACAGATTTTGCAATTGTGCCCCGTGTCCCCCAAATCCAAGTTATTAATGTGCATGAAAAACAGCAGTGGTACTAGTCCTGAACCTTGGAAACTCCTCACCCTTTTTTAATTTGCTTTTTCATTTCTCCATACTACTTAGATTCAGCCTGATTCTCTTGTGGTATCAAATTGATACCCATTTTCTCTGCTTCACTCAACTCTTGAACTCTTTGTCATTCAGGGAGCCCCGGCTTTGTTTGCAATTGGCTTGACTAGAGCAAAAGATTGGGGAATTTAAAACACCTAGTTCTACACAAAAACACTTGCACCAGAGTTTCCCCAAATATTTTACACTGGTTCAAGATGCAACTCACCAAAATCATGCACCTGCCCACCGGTTAACATTGCATGTTTCTGCTGGTTTGGGGAAGTATAACTTTTAAAAGTGGTTTATTATGATTTCTCTTCAAATCAGTTTTTTTTGTAATAAATCTACCAGCTGTATTGATAAAAGTGGACCAAGTTACCCCTCTTAAATACATCAATTAATACTTAATGGAAAGGAAAAGAATGATTTCATTCTACTACACTGCCTGTGCTAGTTTAAGAGAATTTTACATTTGTGACATACAAATGATTTTTAGCAAAAACTTGGGCTAGCTGTAACCATCCAGTGTAACTTTGAATGCATTTTGATTGCAATTTTACAATTGCACTTAAAACAGAATCTCTATCACATAGTCTAGGTTGTCACACACAGCGCAGTAATGAGAGAGTGCTGCACTGTTGAAGATCCTGTCTTTCTGATGGGAGGTCAAACAGAGGTTCAATCTGCCTGCTCAAGTGAACATAAGGAACTAATTTTAAAGATGTGCAGGCAAGTTCTCCCGGTGTCCTCATCAATATTTTATTCCTCAACCAATACCACAAGAATAGGTTATCTGGTCCATTAATCTTATTGCTGTCTATCAGATCTGTGTATGCAAAATGGCTGCTGTTTGCTGCAGCACAACAGTGACTACACTTCAGAAGCACTCTATTGGCAGTGAAACACTTCGGGACATCTACTGTTATGAAAGGTGCTGCAGAAATGAAACATCTTTATATTTTCTCAACGGCAGAGTACTGAAAAAAACAGCAAATGCTAAATACAGAACCAAGCACCAAAAGCACATTACACTGAAACCCATATAACTTGACAAAAATATTCACAGAAAACAGAGCAGTAGGATGGAACAATAGGATAAATTCACTGATCGATGGCCCAGAGACTGTTTGAAGGAAGCTTTAGCCAAAGAAATACCTACACTACCATAGCCCAGATCATCATCAGAGTTGAAAATCCATGAACTTACTCTATAGAGGACACTTAGGGATTTGGAAAGAGCAAGCTATTCCAAACAATGGGTCATGTGAGCAGAGTGAAGGCATTATGTAGATTGGGGGAGTTAGCAAAAATTAGGCCTCGGGGGAATCAGTTTTTAGCAAAAACAAATAACACAATCCTCCATAAATCTTAACTGGGGGAAATGAACAGCAGTTCCTGCTCTCAGAAGGGAGAGACTAAAAATGAGCATCAAAGCCTATCAGTAATTACAAATTGCATAACTTCACTCAAATTATGCTTACATGAAATCTGCTTGAGTCTAATTTGTAATACTTCAAGAAGGTGTTTAAGAATTAGATTTCTGACAAGGATAGGACTGAACAGGAAGCTTTAATATTCCGAACGGAATCAATTTCTAATTATCAAACAAGAGTGTCTTTATCCTAAATTTATGCGCACAATTTCCTGGGACCTGCTCACACACAATGAGGGTTGGCTAGCTCAGTTGGCCAGAGTGTGATTCATATTGACACCAATGGTGTGGGTTTAACGCCTTTACTGGCTGTGGTAGTTCATGGAGGCCAGCCTCCTTATCTTACCCCATGCTTTATGTGGACTAGTCCTTCAAACCATGTATGTGTGTGTGTCTCTAACAGAGTGATTTCTAAGATCCCTTTGAACTGTGGCTGATTACCAAGCTCTCACTCATAAACAGGAATTTCCCAGCACTTCAAGTGAAGTTACTGTAGCAGAGTAAATTCTGGGCCGATAAGTTTGTGTATTAATATCCAAAATTTTTCAAACCTCCCACCTTACTTGAGAATCATAAATGATCTTGGACCATCTTTTAAGCAGGATAGATCAAACCTTTGAAACTCCTACCATCTACTAAAAGTTTACATTTTAGACATTGGGTGGGCATTAGAGATCAAATTCAATTAAAACAAAAAGGAATAATTTTATTTGAAAATGTGAATGTACGTATCTATCAAACATACATTAAATCCTTGAATACTGTCATGGTCCCTGAAATCAGAGGGCAAAACTACACCAGTGGTAACACCTGCTATTTGTATTTCTTGCAGAGTTGGTGAGAGGCAGGCACCTTCCCCCAGCTCAGTCTTCATAAGCAGCTTCTACCATTACTGGCTCCAAAACCACCTTTTGGAACTAACCTTTGGACTATTGTCAGCTTAAGTTGGAGGCATAAAGGGCACTGGCAGATCATGCAGAAAATGTTAGTGAGGCACAGGCTGATCTACAGCCTTCTGTATTGGCACACACTCTCAAAACACTGCTGGCTTTGTGTCTGAAACAGCTCTAACCATTTTTCACCCCAAAGAAACAAAACACATCCCCAAAACACCAAGAACAAATGTTTTTTTTTAAAAAGTTACTGCTAACAGGAATTAATATATAGTTGGTAGTACAGAACTTGAGTATTGCCGAAAAAAGAGACATGTCAAAGCTTCTTGTTTTGTACTCATCAGGATGTTTTGCAAGAATACCAATATAAGTGGAAAACAGCAAATTATACTATGTGAAGAGAGTGCAAATTGATTGGAAAGTGGACTCCAATTGGTAGAGGCATTGCCATGGAGAACGTACCAGTGATGGTGCCTGACAGTTAGCTGCCAAGCATTGTTTGAAATTTAAACCAGACAGCTTGACCCTAACTGGTCAAGACATTGCCCTGAGGAACATATCACTTAGTTTGTTTAACTGAAAGAGGTGCAACAGGCATGTACACACATTGTCCCAAAATAATAAGATTCCATTCTACCTTGCAAAATCGTGTTTGCAAAGAACCTCCCTGGGATCATCGGCATTGGATTGAGTTGTCTTCACTCCACTGCCAATAAAAAGTCCAGCCTGGGGAAAAGGAGAGCAGAAATCAGCCAGAGGAGAGAGATTGATCAAAACCTTACAACAATACAACTCGCCACGATCAATACTAGAGCTTGGCTCTCAATGCATAAGAAATACACAGACAGAGCACACAACTGCAACATCAGGTAGAATTAAGGATTTTCAGATTAAACCTTCTCCTTTTGTGGATTTGGTGTTTCATTGAAGCAAGCAGGAGACGCCATTGTAGGCTAATGAAACCCCTCGCTACACTGAAACTCCTGCACACTCAAATCCACAGCTCTTCCTCACCAATTAGACCCACTGAAGTTCTTTTGACCTCATCATACCTTTTCACTGACTTAAACTGATTCCTTCATTCTCATTCCCTGCTTTGCAATTTCCTGCCCTCTTCAAGATGTGAAAAACTGTCAGATTTTCGTTTTACCTCCATTTTTCACATGGTCTGTGCAATAATTTTCCCTTCCTTTGTTCTAATTTGCTTTATAGTTTCCAACTGTTAATTTCAGCAAAATAATAGATGCGATCAAAAGGTGGTGGAACCTTGGTTGAAAATGCCAATAGACTATTGCTTCATATTTAACGCAATACTCAGAACTCCCACCTCTCTGAAAATAGGCAAACAGGCAGCAATGAGGAGTAACAAAGGCAAATTCGTTGAGACCATTAACGAGGAACTTATGGAATTTTCCTTAGTTGCACAATTAAATCAAAAAGTATTTCACTTCAGGTCGAACTTGGCTTGAGGGAGCTTCATGATTGGGAAACACTAAAGCATCAGCCCAGCATGATGGAAGTGAATAGTACACAGGGGTTTTTAGCAGGGAGCTGGTCATTGATGGGGGCACTGCAGTTGCTAAGCTGGAGGAGGGGAAGAAGAGCGCAAAGGATTTAAGAGGTGCACAACTTGCAACATGTAGTACCAAAGGCATTGACCTAATGCAGTATTTATATGCAAGCTGGAGAAAATGAAAGAGAAGAGTCATGCTCATTAGGCTGTATTGGAAGTACACCCCACGAATCCCACTCAGACACATGGCGCTCAGTTATCTATAATCCACTACAAGTGGAAATTAAGGTCATCACTTCCCTGAGCTTCAACTTCAGGGAACATCTCCAGAATCAACCACTTCTTTCAGCTTTGAAGAACTGACTTTCTTCATCCAAAATAAAAGAATGGCAAGCACAGAAGTTTTTTTTTAACGTTAATAGCAGTGAGAAACTAATTGGATAGTTCTTTCAGAGTGCCAGCACAGACTTGATGAGCCAAATGGCCTGGTTCTACGCTGTAAGATTCTATTCTATGTGGGGTACATGCTTCTGCATGGTGCCAGTGGGATAGCTACAGGAAATACAGGAAGCCCTTGACCTATCTTTGTGACAAGTACATCCACATTAGTCAGGGGTATCCTTCAGAAGGTGCAGCACAGAAGGAGGCCACTCAGCCCATCACATTTATGTTGGTGCTAGTCTTCAAATAGAACTATCTACACGAGCTTCAATTTTGTTCTTCGTACCTCAGGTGTTTTGACTTCAACAATAACTTATAAATCTGAACAATGGCAAAAGGAGGTTTCTTCAGAAAAAACATAGGAGGCCGGGATTCGACAGTACCCCGGTGGCAGGTTAACAGGTGATGGAGGCTGTAAAATTGGATGCAATGCAATATGTGCCATTCCCGGTACCCACACGCCCACCCTGTGTCAGGTGGCCTGCCCACCCACAGGCCAATTGAAGTCCTAAAGTGGTTAATTGATGGCCACTTAAGGGTCTTCTCCCGTTGTTGTGGTGATTGTACCTTCAGTGCGCAGAGGCTGATGCTGTGCGAAGCACAGCAGCTTTCACTGCTCAGGCTGGTGGCGGACGAGGGGGGAAGGTACCTCGTTTATGGGTCCCCTGTCCCCATTAGAGGCTCTCTACACACCATCCCCGCCCCCCGCCCCCATCCTCCACCACCACCCCCGAGGTCTTCCCAGCCCCAAGTTTCCCCTGCCCTACCCACCCTGGCCTCCCAGAGGCCCCGCCCACTTACCTTCGCATATGGCCCCATCAACAATCGCCATTGGGGACTCATTGCAGTCCCAGCAGTGGCCACTGTTCCTGGTGGCGCTGCTGGGACCAGAGACCATTTGATTGGCCGTCAGCTTTCCGGGATTTGTTCCTCAGATGGGGGCGGAAGGCACAGCTCTAGCCAATTAATCATCCGATGGCTGTTAATTGGCTGCGAGACGCACTGGCCAAGTGAATGAAGCTCGCCCCCAAATTTTCACTGAGGAGTCAGGAACCCTGCCCCCACTGTAAAATCCTGGTGAAGGATCTTGATCTCCAATTGGGCGAAAAACTCGGGGCAACAATCAGAATATAAACTATGACCAGAGTCAGAACAGAAAGGGGGTGAACTCAAGGCCTTTGTTAGGAATTGAACATTTGGGGGTCAGAGAGGGGAACATCAGAGGAGATAGTGAAAACATGACAAAGGAGCACAACCATCACAGTCAGTCAGTCAGTCTGTCTCACTAACTCGGAGATCAGCACTAAAAATATTTTCGAGTGTGGGAATTCACATGATGTGTTCAGTATTTGATGACGCGGGAATTGCTATTGGCCAATGAGTGTGCCTCTGTGTCACACTGTGAACATGGCCTTCAAAGGATCATGGACTGTGTGCCAAATGCAGCCGATGACTATGGGCTAGGCATCAGCCTAACGAAGACAGAGATACTCTACCAACCGCCAACAAATTCTGACTATACCGCACCTGCTATAACTATCAATGACACAAGCCCGAAGGCTGTTGATAAAGTCACCTAGCTCGGAAACACCATCTTCAGAAATGTCTGCATCAACAGTGAAGTGGCAAATAGGATTTCCAGAGCAAGTTCAGCGTTTGCCCATTTTCACAAGAGACTGTGGAGGAAATGAGGTATCAAACTTACAACAAAACCTTCGGTGTACAAAATTGTGGTAATACCTACCCTCCTATGTGCCTGTGAGACGTGGACTCCTACTCCAGACATATCAAGCAGTTGGACAGATTCCACATGAGATGCATTCAGAACATTATGGGCATCAAATGGGAGGTCAGTGTCCAACACTGAAGTACTTCAAAGAGCAGAATTGAAGCACTCATCATCAGAGTTCAGCTCAGATCGGGTGGACGTATAGTGCGTATGACTGACAATAAAACCCTAAGGCAGCCATATATTCACAACTTAAATAATACCTGCGAGCTAGACCAAGGTTAAGGTTCAAGGACTGCATGAAAGTGAACCTCAGGAAATGTGGCATATGCACTAAAGACTGGGGGAAAAATGCACAAGAAAGATGAAAGACTACCTGAGGAACAATCTCAAATTGTAACCGTCACACTGCACATACAGGCAGCTAAGGTCAAAAGGCCAGCTAGAAAGACCAGGCAGCTCTAACAAAATCAGACAATTCAGTCTTGCCAGCACTGGAAAGCCTTGTGGGTCTACAATCGGGTTCCCTGGCCATGTTAGAAGGTACAACACATGACTCTATCCAAGTAAGAAACAGCCATCTTCGATAATGAAACCAATGATGACGAAAAGATGTCTACCCACTACAGAACTTATTCTCCATAATACCAGGAGATCCAGTTTATGATCAGGAAGCATTTCTAACACAGAGCAGGGACTATTCTCAGTCACACAGAGGCAGCAATGGGCAACCATTAATTGTCAATTAAGAGCCCAATGAGGGGAAGGGGGAGGTCTCCCTTGGGGTCGTCTTGGCAGGGTGTACTCCCACTGATTGGCAGCAGCTCTGTGGAGGAGGCCTTCCAATGTTAGGCTGGGGTCTTTCAGAGCTGGAGGCTCCATACCCAGTGATGGGACCCCAGGTAGAAAAAGCCTGTGGACCAAACTAATCCTCCAGAGGAGCTTCTCCTCCACACCAAGGGACCCTACCAACTTCATCCCTATTTATTACTAAAATTTTATACATGCTTCCAAGGTCACCTCCATTTTGAGGCATCCTCACAGTCTCCTTTCTGCCTGAGCAGCACCTACCTTTCCTGGTGGGACTGCTGGCCTTTCAAAACTGCAGAACCTCTGACTGGAGTGATCTTCCGCCGGCTGCTGACCCAGAGGATTCATAACAGACCCGTGTGGGGTCCGGGCCCGGAAGTGGTCCCGACTCCATAAAATCAACAGAGGATTCTGCCCTAAGTAGCCAATCTCATGGCTAGATTCAGGGACGTTTCTTCTTTCAGTGCATCATCTGTGTTTATACATTTTTGTTATACACACTGATCTGATTGGAAGAAAGTAGTTTAAAGAAATTATTTAAGTAATTTGATTAGTTTTTTGTGATATTTGCTGTTTTGTAATTGGTAGTTTTGGCAGGGGGGTAGGAGAGGGGATTTTATTACTCAATGTTATGCTGGTTGTTCATTGTAATCTTTTATAGGGGGGCAGTGGCATGGTGGTATTGTCACTGGACCAGTATTCCAGAGTCCTAGGGTAATGGTCTGGGGATCTGGGTTCGAATCCCACCATTTGAATTCAACAAACATCTGGAATTAAATGTCTAATGATGACAATGAAACCATTGCTGATTGTTATAAAAACCCATCTGGCTCACTAATGTCCTTTTATGGAAGGAAATTTGCTGTCTTTACCTGGCCAACAATGTGGTTGCCTCTTTAAAAATTAAAGACATTAAAAATGCCCTCTGAATGAGGGCAATTAGGGATGGGCAATAAATGCTGGCCTAGCCAGAGACAGTCATGAACGAACAAAAAAATAATAATTGTTTAAATGAAAAACCCAGATAACTGAATAGGTTTTACTACCAAGAGGTTGAGCATTTGTTATACAACTCCACTGTATTATAAATAAGCCAGTTATTGAGCATATGTGTTTAGGAATAAAGAATTTTCGTGGTTGTACTTGGAACAGAAATTAAGCAATTGTTGTCCAGGCCTGCAGATCCACTCAATGGGATGTTTCTTATCTTATTCTTAGCTTGAATCTCAGAATTTCAGAACATATTTCAGAGTGGAGGGATGTATCTAGTACCTGCATTTATACATCAGGCAGTATAAGCTGAGAGCCATGTACAAACAACAAAAACGCCTTGTTAATTTCTTTCAAAAAACCCCCAGAGAATCAGGGGTGTAGTGCTTCTGGAGTTCACCGGGAGGGGGGGATGCTTGCAGACTGTTCCAAACACCAGGGCCCACGCTTAGTGTTTGCAACCAAGTTCTTGCCAGGTAATCCAGGGCAAGACCTCGGTCATCAATGCCATAAAAAGTGAGTATTTTACAACAGGCACATCCTGAAACATGGAGGCAGATCATAGGAAATGATTTCATTTTGAGAAGTGGGAGGGAGACAGCACTGAACCTTATCAAGCACCAGGCAAAAGCTATCTGGGTGAAGTGGGGTTTCGAGCTTTATAAGTGTTCTGAATTTGGAGAAGCCTGTTTGTGTAGAATTGTACCCCGCACAACAGTCTCGTTGCTGCAGATGTAATGTCCGCTGTTGTGTCTGCTTTCTGGGAGCTCTCGTTCTCATTCCACGTTTTGTGCTGATTTGTGTGTGAGTGTAGGGCTGGTGCGCGAGGCGACACCAGTCCTTTGGGTTCTGTAATCAGGAAAAGATGATCCTTCTGTTGCTACAAGCCAAATCTATTGGTGCCAACAGAGAGTGGGCAGATGGGATGGAGCAGAGACCTTGTTTTGGAACTGAAGGTTCCTGTTGATGAGAACTGTTCACTAAACCAATAGGCTGGCCAGGCTGCTCACCCCTATAAGCATCACAGTGCAAGCTAGCCTGTGGTATGTTCGAGGACAGCTTGTGACCAATTTCTCCCCTAAATCAGTTGGTGAAATCTTGATTATTGCCTCTTGACAACAACAGCTTGCATTTATATAAAAACATTTATTTAGCACCTTTTTAATGTAGTGAAACACCCCAGGTGTAAGGAGGGAATTCCAGAACTTAGGCAGCTGAAGGCAAGGCCAACATTGATGGGGCTAAGTGGGTGCGGGCACAGGAGAGGTCAGAGTTGGAGTAGCTCAGGGTCCTAGCAGGATTGTAGGGCTGGTGGAGGTTATAGGGATTCGGGTGAGGCCATAGAGGAATTTCAACACGGAGGATGAGAATTTTAAAATTGATTTCGAGTTGCTGATTGTCAAATTGTCTGAATATTTTGAGGAATCACAGAGCAGAAGAGACCCTTCGGCCCATCGAGTCTGCACCGACACGTGAGAAACACCTGATCTACCTACCTAATCCCATTTACCAGCACTTGGCCCATAGCCTTGAATATTATGACGTGCCAAGTGCTCATCCAGGTACTTTTTAAAGGATGTGAGGCAACCCGCCTCCAACACCCTCCCAGGCAGCGCATTCCAGACCCTCACCACCCTCTGGGTAAAGGTTTTTCCTCACATCCCCCCACTAAACCTCCTGCCCCTCATCTTGAACTTATGCCCCCTTGTGACTGACCCTTCAACTAAGGGGAACAACTGCTCCCTATCCACCCTGTCCATGCCCCTCATAATCTTGTACACCTCGATCAGGTCGCCCCTCGATCTTCTCTGCTCAAACGAAAACAACCCAAGTCCATCCAACCTCTCTTCATAACTTAAATGTTTCATCCCAGGCAACATCCTGGTGAATCTCCTCTGCACCCCCTCCAGTGCAATCAAATCCTTCCTATATTGTGGCGACCAGAACTGCACACAATACTCCAGCTGAAGCCTCACCAAGGTTCTATACAACTCCAACATGACCTCCCTACTTTTGTAATCTATGCCTCGATTGATAAAGCCAAGTGTTCCATATGCCTTTTTCACTACCCCACTAACGTGGCCTCTGCCTTCAGAAATCTATGTACACACACACCAAGGTCCCTTTGTTCCTCAGAACTTTCTAGTGTCAGGCTGTTCATTGAATACTTCCCTGTAAAATTACTCTTTCCAAAGTGTATCACCCACACTTTTCAGGGTTAAATTCCATCTGCCCATTTGACTGTCCCTCACTATATCTTCCTGTGGCCCAAGACACTCAACCTCACTGTTAACCACCCAGCCAATTTTTGTGTCATCTGCAAACTTACTAATCCTACCCTCCGCATAGTCATCTATGTCATTTATATAAATGACAAATAATAGGGGACCGAGCACAGATCCCTGTGGTACGCCACTGGACACTGGCTTCCAGTCACTAAAGCAGCCTTCTGTCATCACCCTCTGCCTCCTACAACTAAGCCAATTTTGAATCCACCTTATCAAATTACCCTGTATTCCATGTGCATTTGCCTTCTTTATAAGTCTCCCATGTGGGACCTTGTCAAAGGCTTTGCTGAAATCCATATAAACTACATCAACTGCACTACCCTCATCTACACATCTGGTCACCTCCTCAAAAAATTCAATCAAATTTATTAGGCATGACCTCCCTCTGACAAAGCCACGCTGACTATCCCTGATCAAACCTTGCCTCTCCAAGTGGAGATAGATACTCTCCTTCAGAACTTTCTCCAATAGTTTCCCCACCACTGACGTGAGACTCACTGGTCTGTAGTTCCCTGGCTTATCTCTACAACCCTGCTTAAATAGTGGAACCACATTAGCTGTTCTCCAGTCCACTGGCACCTCCTCCGTGGCCAGAGAGGAATTAAAAATTTGGGTCAGAGCCCCTGCGATCTCCTCCCTTGCCTCCCTCAGCAGTCTGGGACACAAATCATCTGGACCTGGAGATTTGTCCACTTTTAAGCCTTCCAACATTTCCAATACCTTGTCACTCCCTATATCAATTTGCTTAAGAACCTTGCAGTCTCTCTCCCCGAGTTCGATACCTTCATCCTCATTCTCTTAGGTGAAGATGGATGTGAAGTATTCACTTAGCACTCTAGCGATGTCCTCTGGCTCCACCCATAGATTGCCCCCTTGGTCCCTTATGGACCCTATTCTTTCCCTGGTTATTCTCTTCCCATTGATATACTTATAGAATATCTTGGGATTTTCCCTACTTTTACCAGCCAGAGCTTTCTCATATCCCCTCTTTGCTCTCCTGATTACTTTCTTAAGCTCCATCCTGCACTGTCTGTACTCCACTAATGCCTCTGCTGATTTGCTTCCCTTGTACCTGCTAAAAGTCTCTTTTTTTCTTCTCATCATAACCTGAATATCTCCTGGTCATCCATGGTTCTCTGGGCTTGTTACTCCTTCCTATCACCCTAGAGGGAACACTTTGAGCCTGTACCCTCCCCATTTCCTTTTTGAACACCCTCCACTGTTCCTCTAGATTTCCCCACAAGCAGCTGTTCCCAGTCTACCTTGGCCAAATCCTGCCTTATTTTACTAAAATCCACTCTCCCCTAATCCAAAACATTTTTTTGCAACTTGTCAATTTCTTTGTCCATAACAAACTTAAACTGTACCATGTTATGGTTGCTATCACTAAAATGCTCCCCCACCGCCACCTCAGCCACCTGTCCGGCTTCATTCCCCAGAATTAGGTCTAACAATGCACTTCTTGGACCCTCTACATATTGACCTAAAAAGTTCTCCTATACACATTTCAAGAAATCCACTCCATCCAAGCCCTTAACACTATGTCTATCCCAATTAATGTTGGGAAAGTTGAAATCACCTAATATATTACCCTATTTTTATTGTTTTTACACACTTCTGCACATATTTGCTCCTCAATTTCCCACTGACTATCTGGGGGTCTATAATAAACACCTAATAATGTGGCTGCCCCTTTTTTTATTCCTAAGCTCTACCCACAAAGCTTCATTCGATGCCCCCTCCAGATATCATCTCTCCTTACTGCAGTAACTGACTCCTTAACTAATAATGCAATGCCTCCTCCTATTTTACCCCCTCCCTTGTCTCGCCTGAAGATTCTATATCCCGGAATGTTAAGCAATCCTGCCCTTCCCTCAACCATGTCTCAGTGATGGCTACTATATCACAATTCCACATGTCGATCCTCACCCTTAACTCATCCGTTTTACCTGTAATACTCCTGGCATTACAGTAGAAACCATCCAGCCTTGCCTTACTCCCTTGAAGCTTATTGCAGCTGCACTCCCTCTGACTTGATTGTTTTACTATATTATGATGTGTCCCTATTCTGCTAACATTCTGTGTCCCCTCCCCCTGCCGAATTAGTTTAAACTCCTCCCAACAGCACTAGCAAACCCGCCCGCAAGGATGTTAGTCTCCCTCTAGTTCAGATGTAGACCATCCTGCTTGTACAGGCCCCACCTTCCCCAGAAACGATCCCAGTGATCCAGGAATCTAAAACCCTCCCTCCTGCACCAACTCTTAAGCCACGTATTCATCTGTGCTATTCCCCTATTTCTGAGCTCGCTAGCACGTGGCACTGGGAGTAATCCAGAGATTACAACCCAAGAGGTCTTGCTTTTTAGTCTACTTCCTAACTCCCTGAATTCTTGATGCAAGACCTCATCCCTCTTTCTACCTATGTCATTGGTACCAACATGTACCATGACCTCTGCCTTATCATCCTCCCCCCTTCAATAGGCCTTCAGTTCTGTTTTATGATATTACTGCTGGAAATCCTAATCCCTTTTCAAAAAAAAATGCAGTAAGAAATCACTTAGCACACAGAGCACGTGTAGTGTGTTGTAGGTGCGTTCATGGAGTATAAGAGGTGTACAAGCTATGACAGGTTTGGATAAGGTAGACAAGGGAAAAGAGTTCCCATTAGCATATAGTAGAAAGACTAGGGGACACAGGTATAAGGTTTTGGGCAGGTGATACAGGGGGAATGTGAGGAAGAACTTTTTATGCAACAAATGGTAATGACCTGGAACTCGCTGCCCACAAGAATGGTGGAAGCAGAGACAATCAATGATATCAAATGGAATTTGGATGGGCACTCAAGGGAAGTAAACTTACAGGATGCGGGGATAGAGGGGGAAATGGGACTCACTGGATTATTCCAGCCAATGTGGACTCAATGGGCTGAATGGCCTTCTTCTGTGCCATAAATGTTTCCATGACTCTATTTCCTTTGGTCAATATTCTTAGTGAAATCGTAAATACACATGCTCAGAGCTTTATTAGCAATATTAGCCAAAGAAAGTCTTCAGAAATATTTTTACAATGCTGTTACACTGAGCGATCTTGATGTATAGAAGGTATTTAAAGTAGTATGGATGGAGATGCAATGCAGTGTTATTATACATACTTGTTACAAAACAGTTCATGTGTCTTATACCTGCAGCTTTTATTTATTTTTTAAAGAAGCAACTTTAAGCAGCAGCAAGCAGCCGATTCAAATTCCAGCTGCACTTTCTGCAGAAGTTAAGTCCAGTCTATAGTATTTTGTCTCCTGCCTGTATCTGTCTGACACCCGCTCTCTGACTCACTCCAAGACTTGCAACATCTTCAAATTTTGAAATTGTGCCCTGTACACTCAGGTCTAGGTTATTAATATAAATCAAGGAAAGCAGAGGTCCCTCCACATACCATCCCCCAGTCAGAAGTAAGGAACATTTTCTGTAATTCAGTTTTTAATAGGCTTGAATTAAATAATTAAACCATTGCATAAAGAAATTCTAGCTATGCTAAAGACTAATGATTCAAAATACCATATGGTTCGAAATAAAATTCCTGCTGGCACTAATATTTTTCACTTAAAAAGCATAGTTCTACTGACGTTTGGGGGCTCGAATGATGAATACATAGGAAAACAATGTAATAGTAGATTTAGAAATGATATGGCCAGCACATTTTCTTAGAGCTCCTGCACCTCAAAATTTGGCACTACTCCCCTGGAAAGAATATAGATAGCGTTGCCAACACTCCAGGATTGCCTGGAGTCTCCAAGAATTAAGATCAACTCTGGAGAAAAATCAAAGGGACATAAAAAAGTTCTTTTTAAAATAAAAAATTCTTTAAATATTTCTCTTTAGCAGATATAAAGTATTGAAAATGGGGAAAAAAGACTGTTTGACTGACAGTCAGGCATCATCCGATTGGGTAATGAGTATTTTTGCTTTCCAATTGGTGTAGGAAGGCAGTACCTTACAAGGATGAAGTGTTGGCCGACTAATGGCTGGAGAATGGGGTCATCTCGTGATGAAACCTCCAGGAATACATTTAATCACAGTTGGCAACACTGAATATAGATAGTATTAAAAGTCATTATTGCATATGTTTTTTTTTTGTAGCAGAATTTTTTACTCACCTTGAAGTTGGAATGTACCCTGTTGTTATAAAATACTCCCAGTGGAGTAAATTCAGACTGACCCTCTGGGTATTGACCTGCAGATTGTCCAGTAGGAGCTCGGTGGAAGATAAACCAAATGCCCACATCCTTGGGGGGGCAGGGGGAGGAGGAGGAGGAGGAGAGAAAAATAATAAATCTTAAAAATAGCCAGTGTGTGTTTGTTCAAAAATTAAATACTAACTGATCTAGCAAGATGTCACTCACAGGGGATCTAGACTCTGAAGCATGGTTGTAATATTTCATTACTAAACTGGCCTACCTATTTAATGATATTGTTCAGTATCCTGTGGGGGTGGCAGTTTAAATAGATTCTGAGGTTAATTACTGCTGATTGTAGGCTGGACTGGGTAAGGACAGCAGCTTCCCTTCCCTCAAGGGCATTAGTTGGGTTTCTGCCAGTGTGACAGCTTTTAGGATGATTTTTCCGATGCCAGTCCACAATCATGTGAGTTTTGAAAATCAGTCTCACAGCTTGCCATGGCGAGACTTTTTCAAGACCTTGTTTATGCAGGATAAGTGTTCTTCTTTTGCCATTTTAGGCGGGTAAGCCATTTATTTGGATGCCTTTTGACTGTCTTGTACCATTCATTACCTTTTGTGGCTAGCCAATAGATATTTCAAGTCAGTGTCCTCTAAATACAGCTATCACCAACTCATGTCTGTCTGAAGGTGTGATTTGAGAGCTGTTTTGATTCAACAAAATGTACACTTATTTGGTGATAAAATATTCCAAACATCCAGTTAAAACTTTAAGGGTAATTTTCACCACTGGGCTGGTTGAGTAGCTCATGTACACCTTTGACTTTCAGCTTTGGATTCCCATTGAAATTGATGACAGTATGGCAGGTTCTTTAATGGATTGAGGATCTGCTCTGCTCTGAAGAGACTATACCCCATTTGAATTTATTGGCCCACAAGGGAGAATATATACTGAGACATTGAAACAGAAAATGGACCCTGTTGCTTAAGGGATCCTCACTGGCTTCAGAACCTCTGCAGCTGACTGTTTGGGGGAATAACAGGATGTGAAGAGCTTAAAGGATTGGTAGGTACATTTTGGGGTTTCCAGCTATTTAGCCCACCAGGATATTTGCTTTAAAAAATAAAGACTTTTATTTATGTAGTACTTTTAATGACCACCAAACATCTCAAAGCATTTTACAGCCAATGAAGTACTTTTGAAGTGAAGTCTCTGTTGTACTGTAGGAAACATGAGCCAATTTGCACACAGCAAGCTCCCACAAGCAGCAATGTGATAATGAGCTGAAATCCGCTTTGCGCCATGTTGATTGACAAATAAATATTGACTAGGACACTGGGAAGAACTCCCCCCCCCCGCCTTCTTCAAAATAATGGCCTGGGACCTTTTATATCCACCTAAGAGGGTAGACATAGCCTCTACTTAATGTCTCATCTGAAAGACAGCACCCCTGACAGTGCAGTATTCCCTCGAGGGGTCAAAGTGTCAGCTTAAGTTTTTGTGTTCAAATCCTGGAGTGGGACTTGAACCCAAGATCATTGTAACCGGTGAGCGTGCAACCAACTGAGTCGTGGCTGAAATTTAAGATTCAATATGGAGTTAGATTCCAGATACTGAGGTTTAATTCCCAAAGATTCAATACTTTATTTACTTGGAGAGAGAATAAAAATATTGGAGTTGCTCAACTAAAAAAAGGTTGGCAGCCTTAATGAGTTGTCACAAAATGTAATGAGCCAGTCATTAAAACCATGATAATGCTTGTACCTCCACGTCAGGCAGCTGTGGGTTCAATTTCTACTCCGGAGACTTGAACACAAGATCTAAGCTGATGTTTCGGTACACTGCTTAGCGAGTGCTGAATTGTCAGAGGTGCACTCTTTCAGAAAGGGTATTAAACTGAGGCTCTGTTTGTCCTTTCAGGTTAATGCCAAAGATTGCATGGCACTAGTCAATGCACAGGAGAGTCCTTCTTGGTGTCTTAGCCAACATTTATCCCTCAGCCAACATGAATAAAACAGACGGTCTCATTATTTATTCTGTGACTCTTTTTGGAGCTTGCTGTGTGCAAATTGGCTGTTATGTTTCCTAAACTACATTGACTTCACTTCAAAAGTGAAGGCTGGGGGGGGGTTGGTTGGACAAGATCGTGGCATAGTCATAATGTCACTGGACTAGTAATCCAGAGGCCCTAGTCTAATGTCCTGTATACATGGGTTCAAATCCTACCACGGCAGCTGGTGGAATATCAATTCAATTAAGAAAAAAGGAATTAAAAGTTAGTCTCAGTGCTGGTAACCATGAAACCATAAATGGTTGCTGTAAAAACCTTTTTAGGGAAGGAAATCTGCTGGCCTACATGTGTGTCCAGACCCACAGCAATGTGGTTGACTCTGAACTGCCCTCTGAGATGGTCCAGTGAGTCCTTCAGTTCAACGGGAATTAGGGATTGACAACAAATGCTGGCCTTGCTAATGACACCTGCGTTCCAAAGAATAATTTTTTTAAAGTGCTTCATTGGCTGTAAAGCATTTTGGGACAGTTTAAGGCTGTGAACAACTTTATATAATTGCTAGTTCTTCCTTTTTCTTTTCAGTAAGCATTACAAAGGGCATTGAAAGAGCTCATTTCACACGTACTCAACACTGCTCAGTCATCTGATTGAAATCCACTCCTGGGAGGATGTAGCATGTTTGATTGCCAGCGTAACTGGCCAAATCTCGGGACACAGAGTGCAGGGTGAATCAAAAGATCAAGGGTAAAACCTTGGCCTTCCTGCCCAGCTAAGGAATAAAAAAAATCATGCAGTATAATTGAGTCTAGTTTGAGCTGGCAAGCAAATCACACTTAGAAAGTAGATGCTCTTAAATTTGGGGCTGGCAAGCTTGAGAATATAAAAGCAAAGAACTGCGGATGCTGGAAATCCAAAACAAAAACAGAAACAAATACCTGGAAAAACTCAGCAGGTCTGGCAGCATCGGTGGAGGAGAACACAGTTGACGTTTCAAGTCGTCATGACCTTCAACAGAACTAAGTAAAAATAGGAAAGGGGTGAAATATAAGCTGGTTTTAGGGTGGAGGGGGGGGGGTGGTTGTTGGGACAAGCAGCCAGTAATAGGTGGAGATAACCAAAAGATGTCACAGACAAAAGGACAAAGAGGTGTTGAAGGTGGTGATATTATCTAAAGGAATGTGCTAATTAAGAATAGACAGCAGGACAGACAAGGTACAGATAGCTATGTCTATTTCTTTGAGGTATGTGGAACATTCCTTGTTCCAGTCCTACTCCGGCCCCCTCCCACAACTCTTTCTCCGGTACATCGATAATTACTTCGGAGGGGGCCGGAGTAGGACTGGAACAAGGAATGTTCCACATACCCCATAAAGAGACAGCCATAGCTATCTGTACCTTGTCTGTCCTGCTTTCTATTCTTAGCATATTCCTTTAGATAATATCACCACCTTCAACACCTCTTTGTCCTTTTGTCTGTGACATCTTTTGGTTATCTCCACCTATTACTGGCTTCTTGTCTCAACAACGCCCCACCCCCCCCCACCCCCTTAAACCAGCTTATATTTCACCCCTTTCCTATTTTTACTTAGTTCTGTTGAAGGGTCATGAGGACTCGAAACGTCAACTGTGCTCTCCTCCACCGATGCTGCCAGACCTGCTGAGTTTTTCCAAGCTTGAGCATATTCTCATCTGAAGAATGAATTTAGCTCATTAACAGGGGCAGGGTGGTGTGCTTGGTGATCCTGGATGTTGCCAGGGGTTTTATGAAATTATGAAGCCACCTCAGATTTACCAGAAATGCAGTTTTGTTCCTTCATAAACTATCCTGTTTAATAATTGGGCTCATTTCACAAAAATGATCATCAATCTGCCTATCAGAGATTTGTGAACATCCATAAAACAAAGATATTTTATTACTATTATT
This sequence comes from Carcharodon carcharias, assembly GCF_017639515.1. NCBI lineage: Eukaryota > Metazoa > Chordata > Chondrichthyes > Lamniformes > Lamnidae > Carcharodon > Carcharodon carcharias. Next base: position 7,748,558 of record NC_054492.1, on the reverse strand, counting down.
CCCAAGTGATGGTATCATAACTAGTTCCTGAGTCATAGAGGTAAACTCCTGATTGTAAGGATCACAGGGTTCACTGATAGGAGAGATCAATTACTGGGAAGAAAGAGAGAATACGTAGAGCAAATTTGAAACACACATGCAGCTTTTTACGTTTGATATTCAAAAACTGATTGTAAAAATCAACTAAATATGCCTTACCTGAGCTCCCGCTGCTGCGTTGTTGATAAGGTGATTGTTTGGGTTAGAGATCCAGAAAGTTGTGACAGCCCTGCAAATTAATATTCCACTTTAGTGAGCATTAATGTAGCAATGCAAGAGAGCTGATCTCTATTGAGCTGGAGAACTTGAGCAATAAATGGACTGAATGATTTACACACTTAAACAACTCAGGCTTTTGCCAAGTTTAAACAAGACGCAAGTTCTCAGCTCAGTGCAATGCTGCCTCCTCTATTTATTGGATCGGTCAACTTTGCATGTACTTGAAGCACTTAGATGTTTGAGAGATGTAATAAAGTGCTGTATAAATGCCATGCTTTCTTTTATCCTTTGATGCTGCTGGTATCCTAAGTCTGGTGTTGCTATCTTGGTGCCGCAAGTATCCACAGTTTTGTTTATTCCACAAACTCAGGAACAGGCACCAAACTGAAGGTAACATTTGTTCCATATTAAAATATAAAATCCAGAGATTTTAATACAAGTGTTCATTCTGATATGAAATTTCTCAGATGGTGTAGTAATTCGACAACTGGGACTATTTTCTCCTTCAGTTCCAGTTATTGTGCTGGTGTCAACTTCAGTCTCCTGCCTGTGGGTCACAGGTTCAAGCACCACATGAGGACATGACTAAGGTTGGTACTCCAGTGCAGTATGTGGATGATACTGCCTTTTAGCTAAATGGGTAAACCAATGTCTTGCCGGCTTATTCTGGTTCCCATTATAAGATCCAGTTGTTAACTGTTTTGTTGAGTGTTGCTACATTGAGGTACACTTTAACCTCCCCAAAAAGACAGGTTTGGATTGGTTGGGATGTAAAAATTATAAAAAATCTCCAACCCGAATCCAAGCCCTCTTGAACCCAACCACTTCTGATTTTACAGAGCTGGGACAGGCAACCAATTCACAACCAGGGGGAAGATTGCTCACTTAAATATTTTAATCAGACTGTGTGCCTCTAATTTTATCTATACTTTAAGTCTAACCAGGTCAAACAGGGTTCTTGGGCCTGGAGAAACCTGGCAGCTAAAGGGAGGTGAAGATCTCTGTGTGGAAGAGGTAAGTGCCTTTCCCCACTGTTTGTGGGCTAGAGAATCCCCTGACCCTACAAACCACTCTATAACCGCACCACACCCGCCACAGTCTCTACTCCAGCAACACAAATTTACCTCCACCAGGCCGCAGTCTCTGCTGTAGCTCTCCCCACGCAACAAGAAGCCAAGCCGGTCAATCCAGCTGGTTCCTGATCATGGATCCTGTTAAAAAGATATGCACACTGTACAATTAAAACTAGAACTCCTTCCGCCACTTGGAAATCCCACCCCAGTAAACATCGGGGCCACAGAGTCTATACCCCAGAAACAGAATGTGCATCACAGCTGCTCTATGCTGACATTTGTACTTCACTAAAGCTGCTTCCCACTCCAATTTTCTCTTCCGCCTTTACCCAATAAGGACCACAGTGTCTTCCTGAATCGTGTATTTGGATCCATATCAGTGTGTTAAAATGCAAGTCTGGCTGGAGTCAGATTGGATTTGTAATCTAGGCTATTGGACTGAGGCTAAAACCACATACATTAATGTTTATTTTTATTTAGTTTTCTTTTATGCAGTAATTAAATTAAAATGCATATTAGCACGATAAATCACATGTACAAACAAAAAAACACAGGTCAGGATGGCCCTGATTCTGTTTTGTTTATTCATTCGTAGGATGTGGACTTTAATGGCAAGACCAGCATTTATTACCCACCCGTGATGGTGAGCTGCCTTCTTGAGCCACTGCAGTCCATGTGGTGTAGGTACACCCACAGTGAAGTTAGGGAGGGAGTTCCAGGATTTTGACCCAGCCACAGTGAAGGAACGGCGATATATTTCCAAGTCAGGATGGTGTGCAGCTTGGAGGAGAACTTCCAGGTGGTGGTGTTCCCATCTTTCTGCTGTCCTTGCCCTTCTAGATTGGTAGTGGTTGTGGGTTTGGAAGGTGCTGTTGAAGGATCCTTGGTGAATTGCTGCAATGTATGATGTAGATGGTTCTCAATGCTGTCACATTCTGCTGGTGGCAAAGCAAATGTGCAAGATGGTGGTTGGGGTGCCGATCAAAGAGGCTCTTTTGTTCTGGATGATGTTGAGTTTCTTGAGTGTTGATAGAGCTGCACTCATCCAGGCAAATGGAATGTATTCCATCACACTCCTGACTTGTGCCTTGTAAATGGTAAACAAGCTTTCAGGGGGTGAGTTACCCACCACAGAATTCTCAGGCTCCGATCTGCATTTATAGTCAGTATTTATATGGCTGGTCTAGTTATGCTGCTAGTCAATGGTAACCCCCAGGATGTTAATGGTTGCAGATCTGGCAATGATAATGCCTTTGAATATAAAGAGGAGGTAATTAGACTCACCTTGTTGGAGATGGTCATTGTGTGCCTCCCACTTATCAGCCCGAGCCTGAATGTTGTCCCAGTCTTGCTGCACATGCATCCGGATGGCTTCATTATCTAACAGATTGCAAACAGAGAGGAACATGGTGCAATTCAGGATAAGGCCAAGATGGATCATCCACTCAGCACTTCTGGCTGATGATGGTTGAAAATCCTTCAGCCTTGTCTTTTGCACTCACGTGCTGTACTCCATGTGTCCTGCTCCTGTCAGTTGTTTAATTGGCCTAGATTATAAATGCAATCTGACTCCAGCCAGACTTGCATTTTAACACACTGATATGGATCCAAATACACGATACAGGAAGACACTGTGGTCCTTATTGGGTAAGGGCGGAAGAGAAAATTGGAGTGGGAAGCAGCTTAAGTGAAGTACAAATTTCAGCTTAGAGCAGCTGTGATGCACATTCTGTTTCTGGGGTATAGACTCTGTGGCCCCGATGTTTACTGGGGTGGAATTTCCAAGTGGGGGAAGGAGTTCTAGTTTTAAATGTACAGTGTGCATATCTTTTTTAAACAGGATCCATGCCCAGGAACCAGCTGGATTGACTGGCTTGGCTTCTTGTTGCGTGGGGTGAGCCACAGCAGAGACTGCAGCCTGGGGGAGGTAAATTTGTGTTGCTGGAGTAGACACTGTGGCAGGTGTGGTGCGGTTATAGAGTGGTTTGTAGGGTTATGGCTGGTTATGTTGGACTGCAGAGCTTAGATCTGATCCTTTAGTTGTGGGATCACATTGCTGTCTATAGCACGCTGCTTCTGCTGTTTGGCATATGGATGCGTTGTAACTTTATCAGGAAGGCAACTAATTTTAGTGATCTCTGGTGCTGCTCTGGGCATGCTCTTGAACCAATTGTCTCTTAGCTTGATAGTGAGGACTATACTGAACCATGAGATTACAGATTGTGTTGAATACAATTCTGCTGCTGCTGAAGGCCCACAGTACCTCATTTATGCCCAGTTTTGAGTTGCTGGATTTTTTCTAAGTCTATCCCATTTAACACAATGGTAGTGGCACACATCACAAAGGAGAGTATGCTCAATGTGAAGTCAGGACTTCGTAGTGATCACTCCTACCAATACTGGTGTGAGCAGATGCACCTGCAATGGGTAGATTAGTGAGGACGAGGTCAAGTAGATTTTTCCCTCATGTTGATTCTCTTGCCACCTGCTGCAGGCTCGGTCTGTCACTTCGAAATGTGGCCAGCAGTGGTGGTGCTACTGAGCCACTCTTGGTGACGGACATTGAAATCCCCCTTCCAGAATACATTCTGTGCCCTTGCCACACTGTGTTTCTTCCTTGCAGTGTCCAACGTGGAGAAGCACGGATGCATCAGCTGAGCAGGATGGGGGTGGTAATCAACAGGAGGTTTCCTTGCTCATGTTTGTCCTGATACCATGAGACTCGAGGGCCAAATGTACAGCTCTGCCTCAACACCTCTGGGGGATCTGTCCTGCTAAAGGGAGAAAATATACCAAGGGATAGTGATGGAGGAGTCTGTTTACTTAAGTTGTTTTCTTACTTTTGGGAATTCAACATAGCAGCTAGAGTGGAGAAGCAGCCCAGTTAAGCAACCTAATTACAATAAATTAAAATATGTGGCCAAATTTGATCAATGTCCAACACTGACAGGGAGTTTCCAACACAAGTCAGTGGACCTACAATATCCCATTGTCCTAGGCTGATGAGTGAGTGCCACAAGCAATAATGGGCATTTTATCAAAGCTTTTACTAGAATAATTTTACAAATGTTCACAACCCTGCCAAACACAATGGGTGGAATTTTCCATGCTGCTGGTGTCAGGTGTGAGTGGACAATATGGTGGGAAGGCCAAAAATCAGCTTCACGATGTCATGAAAGCCGTTTGCAATCGCCTGCTCCACCCAGCAATGGTGGGCCGCGTTTCCCACCGTCAGACGTTTTAATACATCTGCATATCATTATAAGCTCAGTTCACCAGAATCATCCGCCACGTCAAATTTCCTGCCCACGTCGGCGGGAGATCACGCTGGTGCAGAACATGCCTTGACAGGTGTGATGTGCAGAAGTCAGGACTTATCGGCCTTACTCACGTCGCAGATCTCCGAGGAGCAGAGAATGCTGGAGCCCAACAGCAACAGGGCCCTGGAGGAACGTCCATCGCAGATTCTCATGGACATAGCTCTGCCGTGAGGCAGCTCACGGAAGGTGGAAGGTCGCCATTGAGGGTCTGCTTCAGAACTTCAGTGTCTGAGCCATGGCCTGCAACTGATGGTCATTGTGGAGGTGAAGAGGAAGGTGTAGGTATGACTGGGAGAGGAAGGTTTACCAGCAGGTGGGAAAGGAAGGTATATGTTTGGCTGGGAGAGAAAGGTGTGTCAGGGGGCAGTGGGGGTGGAAGTTGGGAGGTGGGAATGAAGGTATCGGGGGAGGAGGGAATACAGGGGAAGAGGGTGTTAATGGGGGAGAATACAGAAACTGGTGAGGTAGGTATAAAGGGAGTGAGGGAGGAAGGATGGGGGGTAGGAAGGAGTAAGGAAGGGGGAGGAGGAGGAGGAGGAAGTTGGGGGAGGAGGAATGTCCAGGTGAATATGCAAGGGAAGGGTATGTGGAGTCAATTACTGCCTCCTGGGGAGCGAACTGAAGGTGAGCATGTTACGAGGGAATGGTGAGAATGACTGAGGGCAGAGTGAGTGGGTAGGGTGGGAAGGTGAGGGTGCGACGGTATCGGTAGAAGGGACAGCGAGGGTGGTTCGTGGGAACATGAAGCCAGGGACAGATCCTGGGCTTGGGAGGGAGAAGGACAAGGAGGTTAATGTGGATGGGGGTGGGATTTATGGGAAGCCAGGGAATGTGCACAGTCACCTGGACATCCCCGAAAGAAAAAGGGTTCTGGCTGGTAGGTACGGTAGGGAGGTGGAAGGTGATGCCAGGGATGTCGACAGTGATGGGGAAAGGACATGAGTGACTTGGGAAGGGGAAAAGACAGGGGAGCTAAAGACAAATGTTACACAAACCGTGCTTCTAAAACCAAAAGGTGAAAGGAGACTCATGTTGGGTGCGAACGGGTGCTGCATGGGAGTGTGACCATAGGGTGGGTGGAGATGCAGGTCAGCTCAGATGGACAACTGAAAAGGAACCCCAGCAGCATTGAAAATGCTCAGGACATTGAGATGGATCTGATGGACGAAGGCTCCATGTGCGGGGAGAGAGCTTGCACCAGACTCCGAAAGGTCCTGCCACACAAACACAACTCTCTCCAGAATCACTCGTGGGCTGGCTGTGTGCAGCTGAACTGCTAGTGGTGGGGGGATGCAGGGGGAGGACTTGTGAAGCCTGTCAATGAAGCTGAAAGGCACCATTACTCAATATTCAGTGACAGTGAATATATTTCCAGATCATAAATTTGACAAAATGTGTTCACCTGTGCAACCACGTGATCAGAATTTCTTAACTTTTCTAGACCTATCACTTCTAGGTGCTGCCCTGACATCCGCAGCAGGGGTGGAGACAGGCTGTGCAACGATTGGCCCTGTGGTCTGATGACTTCAGCGTGGGACCTCTGGACAGCCGAGGCCTTGGAAGCCCTGGCTTTCTCTGGTTGTCCTCCTGTGGGCCAGTTGCTCCCTCAGCATTGAAAAAGAATGAAGTTGAGGGGGGGTCACAGGCAAAGGGAACTCGGAGGGAGAGGACAGCCTCTGAAATTCCTAAGTAAATGAACCAGGGATGTCCAGCTGCCACTCCTCCTTTCTTCGGGTGCCTGAGGCCCCTGGTCTGACTCCTTGAGGGGAAGGAGCACCTGGAGGGATGACGAGGTGCCCAATTTCCCTCTTGCATTGTCACTGCAGGAACTCACCCATGGCTCCCACGATGTAGTGCAGGTTTGCACACGTCTCTACATTCTGCTGGGCCAGGAACTTCATGGCGTCCACCATCTTTCCAATGGGAAATCTCCATGTGTGCACATGTGGGCACCACTTCATCAGAGAGCAGGCGGACGCACCCCTCTGACTCGCATGCCACTCGGTTGAGAACTTCTAACTGCTCTGCACGATAGTCCCCCACCTTCTGCTGTTTCTCCACGATGAGTTGGAAGGCTGAATCCAGAGGCTGATTATCTGACTCAGACCGCACAGATACCTGATCCCCAGCAGTCCTCTGGAGTGCTGGAGGGCTCACCTCCTCCTGCTGTGGACGTGTGTCCATGTCATGACCATGAGATTGTGAACTAGAGCCTGCTCTAGATCTAGGTCCCACTGAGGTGTGTGTCTCTGCGCTGGTGCAGGGTGTGGGTAAACACTGTGATGGGTCTTCCAGGCTGCTTATTTCCAGCTCTTCAATGAAGGAGGTGTCCTCTTGGCTGGAGGTGAGGATGTGGATGGAGCTGAGGGACTGGCTGGCTGAGGGTGTCAGTCACTTGGCAGAGCTCCCTGTGAACCAAAGTAGAGACAATGAGTGCACAGCAGCAGAGTCAAAAACAGGAGAGAGAGCACTCACAGTTGCTTTGAGAGAGGGATGATGTGGTGCAGGATCCTCATCACCGCCGACCTCATCATCACCGCAGGCACAGTGCATGCCCTCGCCAGTCAGCATGATGGCACACTCCTCAAAGTGAGTGAGGAGCCTAATGTGGACCACTCCACATGCCACCACCTCCACCACCCCTCTGGCCTGGAACCTCTCCCTGCTGCTTTGAGCCAGCTTCTCCTGTATGGAAACAGATGGAGAGAGTGTGAGCAGGACACGTGGCACCGTGTGGAATGTTTGTGTGGTGAGCAGAGCCGTGGACAGGATGAGGACGTGAGCTCCAGAGGATATGAGTCTGATGGAGATGTAAGGGTGTGTGTGAGAGTTAGTGGTGTTGTCCCTTGAGGTGTGAGATCCCTGTGGATGTGTGAGGGGTTTGTGAGTGTGAGAGTTGAGAGTGATGAGGAGAGTGATTTAACCTGGCAGAACAGATGAGACCATTCATTCTCTTTCGGCGCAGGGTGGCTGTCCTCTTTTGCAGGGCATTGGCGCTGCCACTGCCTCCCATGCTGGATTTGTCACCTTGCTTGCTGGCCTTCGCTCAGAGCAGAGATACAGGACATCATGGCAGGCCTCCTCGGCATCGAAAGGACATTCCAGGGATGCGTCAGTAAACTGGGGGGCTGCAGTCTTCTCGCCTTTTGGGACCTTGTCTCCTGTGCAGCAGTCCTGGGCTGAAAGCACTGAGGTGTGTACACGACTGTACTTTAACTTTGGCGCCTGGCATGAGGAAGCGGCGAGGTGACAGTATGGTGGGTGGACTGGAGCCTGCCCGCCAGCGAAATGGCACATTTCCCAGGAATGCATGATTAATGAGGTTGAGATTGGGGCGATATGGCATGAAAAGCCACCATTGCCCACCCACTGCCGCAATCAGTGCAAATCTGGGACGATTCCACCCAATGAAGAGTGACACAGCAAGTTCACATTGAGTGAAAAAAATCTTCACAGTTTGCTCAAGTCATTCTTCACTTCAGAATCATTTTGCTGTTTAATTTATTTCCTCTGTATTTGCACCCAGAGACACTTGAAACCAGTGCGTTATTCAATTAAACAGCCTAAAAAAATAATAACCGGGCTTTGGCCACAAGTTAGTTATATACAGGAGTACAACATGCCCAAATCTCCTCAATCTTTTATGGCCACCTGGTGTGAATCAATCTCCGGCCATAAAACTCACCACAACCCCAGTTTACAGAGCCTCACACAGGATTTTTCTGTAATCACGTTTATTCAGATAATCTGACCATAAATGGAAGCAAGTATCAGGTTCAGCAGGAGACAGTAATTTTCCTGTTTTTTTTTTAGAGTATTTTCTTTTTAATTTGTCCTCCTCACTCAGACCCAGCTCAGTATTTCCTGCTTGTTTTAATACATTTTTATGACGACATCAGTTTAGGTCACTTTAAAAACTGAAAAAGCTTCACTGATTGCAAGTTCCTAAGTGTGCTCTACCTGATATGCAGGAATGAGTTGAAATATTAACTTTCATACTTAAAGAAAACTGCTGAAAAGAGACAAGGTGCCGATTGAAACATAAGTTTCTTAGGGGGCTTGACAGGGTAGGTGTTGAGAGGTTGTTTCCCCTTGTGGGAGAGTCTAGGTCCAGAGGGCATAATCTCAGAGTAAGGGGCGACCACTTAAAATAGAAACGAGGAGGAATTTCTTCTGAGGGTAGCCAATCTGTGGAATTCTTTACCGCAGAGGGCTATAGAGGTTGGGTCATTGAGTATCTTCAAGGCTGAGATAGACAGCTTATTAATCAGTAAGGGAATAAGGGTTATGGGGAAAAGGCAGGAAGTGGGGTTGAGGATTATCAGATCAGCCATGATCTCATTGAATGGCAGAGCAGACTGGAGGGGCCGAATGGCCTACCTCTGCTCCTACATCTAATGTACTTGTGTATGTCCTGATGAGTGCAAGACAAAGTCAGATTTCCAATGATCACAACAATTTATACTGCAGGAAAAGAGATTGCTGATTGGTTGGCAAGTTGATTCTGATTGGCTGAGGCATTTTCCTGGTGAAAGTAACAGGGAACTATAGGTTCCCCAAGGTCCTGGGTAATTCAAAAAATGCTTGAACATATTCCTTTTGTTTGCAGGGAAGGGGTCCCTGCGTGTAAATGAGCCATATTACAAGTTCAACTGATTATCTTAAATTGGTTATTAGTATATCTATTAGCACACTCAGGATTGTTCAGCAAGGGCTGCCCAATTCTTGAATCATATCTAACAATAGACATTTTGTTTTGGATTTTGCAAGTATGTGCTGGTTGAATACAGTTGGTACTCTGCCTGTTATAAACAGACACTGGAACATGCAGTTCGATTCGATCAGCAAATCATTGGGGCCTACAGCCTAAGTACCTGGCATCGCACTGGCACTGAAATTCATGCATGACTATGCTCAATTGTGCTGTAGGCCTAACTTTTTTGAACAACTTAAGAGGGATTTATGGTGAGTTTGTCGCTTTCCTTGTGTCCCAATTGTTATGCAGATTTACCTCCATTTTACATTCAGGCATAACCTAATTAGATTGACAGGAATTATGAGCAAGACTTGACAATGGCCCTGAAAACAAGGCCAACCTCTTGAGTTGCACCCATGGAGAAGACACCAACTTGTAGTGTTCAACTTACATGCAGTCAGTGCTTGGTACTGGAATATAATTTCCATAAACTTGATCACGGATTGAAATGCACATTATTTCATTGCGGTCAGATGGGAGAATAGTACCCGGCTTAGTGAGGAGCCCCAGGTTATGGTACAGTATGTTCCTTTGCTCCACGCCATCCTCCAGGAAGAAACAGTGACCCAACGTGTCATAGCCTATGGTGTCCTTTACCTGCAGAATAACCAGATTAGACTGTGAGAGGTAAAGAAAATACATGAAATAAAGGAAATTCAGGATGTGCTTGCACATCAGCCTGAACAAGGCAGCTGTGGGTCAGAGTCCAATCAGGCAAGAAGGACTTTACCTGCCAAGATAAAAGCAAAATACTGCGGATGCTGGAAATCTGAACTAAAAACAGAAAATGCTGGAAAAATTCAGCAGGTCTGGCAGCATCTGTGGAGAGAGAAAGAGGTTTAACATTTCAAGTCCGTCTGACTCCTCTTCAGAGCTGAAGTCATACGGACTGGAAATGTTAACTCGGTTTCTCAGGTCGGATATGCTGCCAGATCTGCTGAGTTTTTCCAGCAGTTTCAGTTTTTATTACAAAGTGCTTTAACTGCCCTGTTTGGAAGGGAGCCCTGAAAATGGCTCAATATGTTCACCAGTCATCCCGTCTCCCAAAAGGTAGAGGCTTAAATGTTGAGTGGGAAGAGGGGGATCCCTGCTCTCTGAAGTTCAAGTTAAGGTTGAGTTACAAATTGCCCAAGGCCCAGTAGGACACCCCTAAGCAGGGAGCCAGGTTTGAAACCACTTAGGTTTGACATCACACAGTGTAAATCCAAAGTAATACGGGCAGGGGGTTGTGGAAGGGAAAGATTCTTGATTTGAACAGTAGAACAAAGCTGTGTTAGTGAAATCAGTATGCACACAAATATCTTCTTGGAAAAAACTGGATAAGAAACATTGGGTGGGGTGTAAATTTCAGCGATACAGAACTTGCCGTGAAAATCCATCCTTAGCTGTAGGATCACAATAGAGAGGGAAAAAGAAAGATTTACGCGGATGTTGCCAGGAATGGAAAATTTTTGCTATGTGGAAAGATTGGTTGGCTGGGGTTGGTTTCCTTGGAACTTAGGAGACAGAGGGGAAGTTTAGTTGAGGTGTATAAAATAACATGCGACAGTGGAATAGGAAGGAACCATTTTCCTTAATAGAGAAGTCAATAATCAGGGAACAGATTCAATGTAATTAGTTGGATTTAATTAATTAAATTGGATTGCTACCTGAAAAGAGAGAATGTAAAGGGATAAGGCAGAGGAGTGGGACTAGATGGAAATGCTCTTTCAGTGAGCCAGTACAGACTCGATGGGCCAGATAGGCTCCTACTGCATTGTAAAGATACTGTGATATAATTGGCAGAAGAATCAGCGGAGTTGAGAATTTTCACCCACAGGATGGTAGGGATCCGGAACTTACTGCCTGAAAAAAAGTGGTAGAAGCAGAAACTCTCAAAACATTTTAAAAATACTGGAATATGCACTTGAAGTGTTACAATCTATAAGGAAAGGATTAGGCTGGATAATTATTTTTTTGACTGGCATACACAATGGCTTGGATCTTCATGGTATCGTGGAGACTCCGTGGTGTAACCAAAATGGCAGATGGACCCCAGATCCGGAAGTCTCGCCCCCATGTCTGTCAGAAACCACTTTTTTCCCCAGGTTGGGGTGGGGGAAAAATTGGAGGCCAAGCATGTCTCCCACATGTGGGACACCCAAACTCAGTAGGGTCATTTGAACTCGGGTGCTGAATTCAAACAGACCCCGTTTTCACTGCAGCAGGGCCTTAACCTGCAGTATGGAAGTTACAGATCTTTAAAGTGCACAAGAAGGGAGGATAAGGGCTGCAGGTATCTCAGCTGTCAGATTATTTAAACAGCTAGCCATTTAAAAATTGAAGAAAATCAGCGAGAGTTGAAATGAATCTATTCTAGCAATTATGTCAAAAACCCTAAATGTTATCATCATTATTAATACTTGACTGCTTTCTACAGCCTATCATTGTCACAGTTGGGGGCTGGAAGTCCACAGTTTAATTGACAGCTCAAACAGATTATTATAGGATTAGCTATCATTGATGTGGAATTGTGAACACAAATGTTTGCTTTGATAATGGATTAAATACTTGAGGGGACTTAAATGTATTGAATGGGTTTTCATGAATGAGGTTGTTTAGAATTTTATTTCATTTAGTCATTTGGTAGTACAGAACTTGAGTATTGCTGAAAAAAGAACATTTTTTTGTTCACAACTTTGACTTGCACTCATCAGCACAATTTGCAAGAAAATACCAATGTCAGGCAAAACAACATATTTATTCTGTATGAAAAGAGGGTTTTGATTGGTTGGCAAGCGGATTGGTAGAGATGTTGCCATGGAGAATGCACCAGCTGATGGTGACTGGCAATTAACTGCCAAGCATTGTTTGAATTTTAAATCAGGCAGCTTGATGATGATTGGTTAAGACATTACCCAGAGGAATGAACCAGCGAATGGCTGTCAACTCTAACATTCTAACATCAACCCTAACATTGTCATCAAACCCGCTGACAAGGGAGGTGCTGTTGTTGTCTGGCGCACTGACCTCTACCTCGCGGAGGCTGAGCGTCAACTCGCAGACATTTCCTCCTACCTCTCCCTGGACCATGACACCACCACTGAGCATCAAGCCATTGTTTCCAGGACTGTCAGTGATCTCACCTCCTTTGGAGATCTTCTTCCCACAGCTTCCAACCTGATAGTCGCCCAACCTCGGACGGCCCCCTTCTACCTCCTACCCAAAATCCTCAAACAGGACTGTCCCGGCAGACTGATCATGTCAGCCTGTTCCTGCCCCACGGAACTCATTTCTCGTTATCTTGACTCCCTTCTCTCTCCCCTTGTCCAGTCCCTTCCCACCTACATCCGTGATTCCTCTGATACCTTACGTCACATCAACAATTTCCAGTTCCCTGGCCCCAACCGCCTCCTCTTCACCATGGACGTCCAATCCCTCTACACCTCCATCCCCCACCAGGACGGTCCGAGAGCCCTCTGCTTCTTCCTCGAACAAAGGCCCGAGCAATCCCCATCCACCACTACTCTCCTCCGTCTGGCTGAACTTGTTCTCACACTGAACAATTTCTCCTTTAACTCCTCTCACTTCCTCCAAATAAAAGGTGTGGCTATGGGTACCCACATGGGCCCCAGCTATGCCTGTCTCTTTATGGGGTATGTGGAACATTCCTTGTTCCAGTCCTACTCCGGCCCCCTCCCACAACTCTTTCTCCGGTACATAGATGATTACTTCGGTGCTGCTTCATGCTCTCATCGGGACCGGGAAAAATTTATTAATTTTGCTTCCAATCTCCACCCCTCCATCATTTTCACGTGGTCCATCTCTGACACTTCTCTTCCCTTCCTTGACCTCTCTGTCTCAATTTCTGGTGATAGACTGTCCACCAATATCCATTACAAGCCCACCGACTCCCACAGCTACCTCGACTACAGCTCCTCACACCCCGCTTCCTGTAAGGACTCCATCCCATTCTCACAGTTCCTTCGCCTCCGTCGCATCTGTTCTGATGATGCTACATTCAAAAACAGTTCCTCTGACATGTCCTCCTTCTTCCTTTACCAAGGTTTTTCACCCACGGTCGTCGACAGGGCCCTCAACCATGTCCGGCCCATCTCCCGCGCATCCGCCCTCACGCCTTCTCCTCCCTCCCAGAAACATGATAGGGTCCCCCTTGTCCTCACTTATCACCCCACCGGCCTCCGCATTCAAAGGATCATCCTCCGCCAACTCCAGCATGATGCCACCACCAAACACATCTTCCCTTCACCCCCCCTGTCAGCATTCCGTAGGGATCATTCCCTCTGGGACACCCTGGTCCATTTTTCCATCACCCCCTACTCCTCAACCCCCACCTATGGCACCACCCCATGCCCACGCAAAAGATGCAACACCTGCCCCTTCACTTCCTCTCTCCTCACCATCCAAGGGCCCAACCACTCCTTTCAAGTGAAGCAGCATTTCAATTGCATTTCCCCCAACTTAGTCTACTGCATTCGTTGCTCCCAATGCGGTCTCCTCTACATTGGAGAGACCAAACGTAAACTGGGCGACCGCTTTGCAGAACACCTGCGGTCTGTCCGCAAGAATCACCCAGACCTCCCTGTCGCTTGCCATTTTAACACTCCACCCAGCTCTCACACCCACATGTCTGTCCTTGGCTTGCTGCATTGTTCCAGTGAAGCCCAACGCAAACTGGAGGAACAGCACCTCATCTTCCGACTAGGCACTTTACAGCCTTCTGGACTGAATATTGAATTCAATAACTTTAGATCTTGAACTCCCTCCTCCATCCCTACCCCCTTTCCGTTTCTTCCCCCTCCCTTTTGTTTTTTCCAATAATTTATATAGATTTTTCTTTTCCCACCTATTTCCATTATTTTTAAATCTATACCTTTTATGCCCTGTTAGTCTTATTTCACCCCACCCCCACTAGAGCTGTGCCCTGTGTGTCCTGCCATCCATTCTTAATTAGCACATTCTCTTAGATAATATCACCACCTTCAACACCTCTTTGTTCTTTTGTCTGTGACATCTTTTGATTATCTGCTCCTATCACTGCTTGCTTGTCCCTACAACCACACCCCCACCCCCCCCCCACCCACCTTAAACCAGCTTATATTTCACCCCTCTCCTAATTTTACTCAGTTCTGTTGAAGGGTCATGAGGACTCGAAACGTCAACTTTATTCTTCTCCACCAATGCTGCTGGACCTACTGGGTTTTTCCAGGTAATTCTGTTTTTGTAATGGCTGTCAATTGTTTTGTTTAGCTGATACAGGCAATGTGTGTATGTGTTCTTTCTGACTGCAAAGAACAGGGCCCTGTGTATTAATATATGTAGCTTCCAGTACCTGCAAATGCGCCACACTCTAAGCCCAACTGACAATCTTAAATTGGTTGTCAGTGTAATTCTTAGCACACTGAGAATTATTTAGCAAATGTCCAATTGCGGAATGGCATCTAATGCAGACACTTGTGTTTTGAGTTTTGCAAGCACGGGCTGGTTTGGTACAGTCTGTGCCCTCCCCATTGAGAACAGCGGCTGGGACATGCTGTTTGATATGATTGCCAATCTTTGGGACTTACAGCCTACATTTCTAGCTTCACCACTGGCACGGAAATTCATACACATTACTCATTTGTGTGATAGGCAAAACGTCTTTCTGGCTTGACGACAGCATCCTGTTAGTGGAAAATATGTCCCAAAGATTGGCAGACCGTATCAAACAAAGTGTCCCTTCCATTGTTTGCAACAGACAAGATATGGGCCATACCCAACCAATCTGTGCTTGCAAAACTCAAAACACAGTGTCTAACATTTGATGCAATTCCGCAATTGGACAACATTTGCTAAATAATCCTCAGTGTGCTGAGAATTAAGATGACAACCAATTTAAGATTGTCAGTTGGGCTTGCAGTGTGGAAAATTTGCATATACCAGAAGCTACATATATTAATACATAGGGCCCTGTTCTTTGCAAACAGAAAGAAAGTGTACACACATTGTATCTGTTTCAGCTAAACAAAATAAGTGACAGCCATTCACTGGTTCATTCCCCAGGGAAGTGTCTTAACCAAACAGATTCACTCTGTTTGGTTTGAAATTCAAACAATGTTTGGCAGTTAATTGTCAGTCACCATCAACTGGTGCATTCTGCTTGGCAACACCTCTACGAATCAAATCCACTTTCCAACCAATCAGCATTCTTTTCTCAACAGTATAAATATGTTGCTTCCCCTGACATTGGCATTTCCTTGCCAATTTTCCTGATAAGTGCAAGATGAAAAGCTTAGATATAAAAAAAGTGTTTTTTCAGCAATACTTTTTTATTTCATTTTCATCATGGCTCCCGAGGTCTGCCCATGGTGGATACTGAGTGAGTTGGCATGGAGGGTGTACAGAGCAAAAGGTCATGGGTGGAGGGCATGAATTGGCACAGGAGTTGGCATCGGGCTATAAGGAGCCATTGGGGTGGGTGGGAGCCTACGTTGGTATGTATGGCCATAGGGAGTGGATGGGGGGGGGGGGGCACGTGAGGAGTGAGGGTTAGTGGGCCTAATGTTTAAGAAAACAACAGGGACAAAGTCCCAGAGAACTGAGGCAGGCCTTCTGAACAGCCCGCCTCAGCACTTGGCTGCCCCTGTGGCTGCCTCCAATCTCCAATCTGTGTCTGGGGATGGTGGGCCCAAATTCATCCCAAACCTGCCTCCCACCCCCTGGAGTGAAGATCCCACCATTCAGGGCACATTTTTTTTCTCCCTGAGGCAGGTGTGGCGAAGCCAGGATATTTCCGGCTAGGCACACCCATCTCAGCAGCAAAAATCCAGTCCAATGGGCTGAATGACCTCCATCCGAGCCATAAATGTCTATGATTCTATGAATGTCAGAATTTGTCCAGGGATGTTTTGGGGAAAGTCATTCATGCTTCAAGCTCTTTATAAGAAGACAAGAGAAAGCAGTTGGATACTGTGACCGACACATGGCCCATTGTTAAAACATCAACCTCGGAAAATGTTGTAAACATCAAGATTATACTGTCAAAGTATTTGATCCGACAGTTCTTAGATTTGTTAGGTATCACTGCACCACGCAATACCTGGTGACTGAGTTAGCAGGACAACATGAAGTAGAAAAAGTTCAAACACCAATCAGGTAGTTTCATTATAAACTAGACACAGTGTATGAAGCACAAAAATGTATACAATTTAAACAAACACTATGGCAGGCAATGCAATGATAACAGTATTCAGGCATGGGAGAATACGGAGCGTTAATGTTAACAGGGAGAAGGAACAGGAAGAACTTGCACTTATTTATACTTTGTCCCTTGTAAGGTGTTAAAGAGCAAGAGAGGGAGACAGCTACGGTCAGGTTTAGCCAGCAGCCGGTATGAGCAGAGATGATAGGAGAATATTGCTTTGAGGGCTGATGCGTTAGCATATCAGCCTGTCAGTCAAAGATGGGCACAATGATCAATCAGACTTACCAGCAGGCCATTTGTTCCATGTATAGTGACACATCTGGAGAAGCAGTGATGAATGGCTACATTGTCCACGAAGGTTGGTGGATTGTACCCACCTTTCTGATCCACATCTCCAGCCAGGTGAAAGTGTATTGGGTAGCTCCCGAGAATCTGCTGGCCCATGTTAGTCAACTCTACACCAGAGAAGTGAACGGAGGCAAAGTTTCGCAGGATCTACTAAGGCAAGATTTAAGACTTAAAATCAGGCTTCCATACGCATCAGAGGTTTACGTCAGAGAAACAAATCTTCAAAAAATTTTTCATCAAGATTTTCTACTTCCATTTCTGTCAGGGGTAGAGCACCAAAATAATCTAATAATTCAATTTCAGGACACTGTCATGTGGGCTGCATTTTCTTTGGAGTTGAAACATTCCAGGAAAGAGGACACTTCCACCAGGCCCCCTAGACACCGATGCTGCCTTGACCCGTTTCCCTGGGTCAAAGTTCATCACCCTTGCATGTTAGGCAGCAGAAGCTTTCCCGTTCCTGGCCTCAGCAGAGGCAGGGGCCCCGCAAAGGTAGGTGAGTACAGAGGATGGAGTGGGAGGCTCCACTTTTACAAATTTCAAGGGCTTTAAAGCAAATGCAGTTATGTCTCCTGGGGCAGGATTTTACGTTCCCGTTGAAGTCTATGCACTTTAGAATGGCTCGCTGCATTTTATGGCCCCACCCTGGCAGCAATAGGGCTGTAAAGTTCTGCCCAGAGGCTGGAATTGAGTGCAGTACATTGTACCTCCAATAGGTTGCAGTGTGACTTATAGAGATTGTATGTTCACCAATACTAGTCTTGCTGCTTATTTTCTTGCCTTTCATTCCTTGAAATCTGCAGCCACTGGACTTAATTCTTGGGACAGTCAATGCATGATGGTAAAACAAATCTCAATGCTCCCTGTATACTGCACAAGATTTTACACCAAATGCACATTTTGGAATTGTTGCTCAGCACCAGAATGTAATGTCAGAACTCCACCATCCACAACAAGTTCTACCTGTTCAGTGACTCTATAACATATGATGGTGTTCAGAAACTACATGGCAAAATAAAGAATGGCGTGGGGCAAGAAGGCCTTTCATCAACATAGGTGAATGTTTTACACACGTGCCAGCCGGCTGCCACCTCTCTGAATGAAGTGGTTTCTGGAGAGGGTTGCAAAAGGAACTCTCAGAGAAATCAAAGGAAAGTCCCCTAAAATATCTACAGGACCCACAACCACAAGTTACCAATGCTCCTTTGATGACACTTCCCCAACCATAACTTCCACAACTTAGAAGGACAAGGGCAGCAGATGCAAGAGAACAGCATCAACTCCAAGTCCCATTCCGAACCACACACTATTCTGACTTGGATATGTAGGCCAAATTTTATGGTGCCTTTGGGTAGGGCTTTGGAGGCTCTAGGGCTGTCAAAATGGTGTGGGAAGACATCAGGTGGCATGCTCAAAATCTTCCTGCTGCCATGCCATCTTGCCAGTGGCAGATGGCCCTTCCTCCCATAGCCCAAATGAGCCACTTAAGCATCCATTTAAAGGCCTCTTCCTGCCTCTACTGGCATTTTATCAGCAGTGGGAGGGGCCCTTTGGGGGAGGGGTGTTCTTTGCAGGCACTCTTTGGCCACTTCTGTAGCATCAGCAACACTTGCCCTCAGTGAGCCCCCTCACCGGGGCTTGCCTAACTTGACCCCGTGCCCCGAGGCCTCACTTACCTTACTTTGAGCCTGCACATCCATCAATTCACACTCATCCTCCAGGTGGCCACTGCTCCTTAGCTCAGATTAGGCGGCAGCTCTTTAGGCTGGACAGCGGCCCCAGCAACAGTCACTTAATTTGCTGCCACCCATAAAATGCAGGTCCCACCGCCAGCCAAAGTGAAGTCATCTCCCACTTTAGGCCCTGGCAGGAGAACCCCAGTCACCTCCAAAAAATCCTGGGGATAATTGCTATTCCTTCATTGCTGGGTCAAAATCCTAGAACTCTCTACATAGCAGAATTGAGGGACCATCTTCATCATACACACTGCAATGGTTCAAGAAGAAAGCTTACCACTTCCTTTTCAATGGCAACTAGAGATGAGCAATAAAATGCCAACTTGTCGATGTTGATATTATCCTGAGAATGAATTTAAAAACCTGGTCCACAGTCCCGGTGACAATAAGGGACACAAGCTTAAATTAGTTTGAAGTTCCTCAATCCACTATTTAATGCCTGTTAAAAAAGCAGGCAAAGGAAGGTAATTCAAATCCACGAAGTGTTGGCTTGCTATTATCACCAAAAGTAATTTCTAGTAGCGAGCTCTAACTGCAAGGAACCCAGTTTAACATCTCATTGTTTACACCATAAATCTTGCCATATATAAATCATAAAAATTAGTTTCTTTGAATAAACTCCATGTATAACCAGAACCCTGAACAATGAACCCTCGCTATGTTACTTTATATATTAAACATTAACAGTGAAGACTGATGGCATCTCATATTTGATTCACAGTTTAATGTTAAGAATGATTCATCTCTACATTAGTGTGGCAGCCAATATCAAAGTGTTGAATAATGCAATTTATTAAACCTAAATATACAAGAAGTTTATTCCACATGATGTAGTATAAGGGATGGTGTATATGACTTTATGCAACACTTACCTTTATCTGTCCACCAAACGTATCATAGTTGAAAAAGTGACAGAAGTTTTGTCCATAACACAAGTCTTCCATTTCTCCTTTAATAAGGATATTTCTACTTAAAAGTCCAACTTCAGCTCTCATATCTATTCCATCTACAACTTCACCCATATGAAGGTAACGGGGTTTACCTATATTAACAGATCATGCGTTTTAAATGACACCATTTACTGCAATCGTTTAAAACAGTGTGGTTTCTTCCTATTACTAAGAATCTCACATGAAGGGCTCTAGTGCATGGTGCAGGATATCATAAGAGTATAAGAGAAGTTAACTCAACGAGTACTAATTAACAGATTTCAATCTTAGCTTTCAACATTCTGCACCTTGTAAGAGGAAAACAGAAAGTAAGGAGTTATACAGCTTAGAAAAATCAATGGAGTAGGTGACTGCATTTGAACTTGTCTTGATTTTAAACACAAGGGTAAAGGGGTAGATAAGAGTGAGTGTAGATGGGTGTGTTGGAAGATCGAAAATGTCGGGAGGAAGTATAAAATTGCATATTTACAATTTAGAAGGTACAAGAGAGGCAAGTTCAGAAGTGAATAGACATGGGGATTTCAGTACATAACCCAGGTTGATACATCGGTATAGTACAGAGGAAGTGCTGCACTGGCAGAGGTACAGTCTTTTGGATGAGGCACATTGCTACATTGTAACATTAACTACATTTCCAAAGTACTTCACTGGTTTTAAAGCATTTGGGACATCGAGGTTGTGACAGGTACTACAGAAATGCAACCTTTTGCATATTGGAGTCATAATCTCACTGGTATACCTTGTGCACCAATTCTCTGTCACATCAAGATAACTGGCTGTTGCAGGAGGCCCACTGCCAAAGGTAGAAGATGCAAAGAGTTGTTCATCTCCCATGCTTTACGAAACTGCTCTCTCCTAATGATGAGCTGTGATAGTGAGTATATCTCTACAGTAAAACACTGCACCTGATGTTTCAAAATATTCCCATTCACTAACATTCCAAAACCTTGTCTGAATTGGAGTAAAACCTCAAGAAAGGGATGAAAAGGATATGCAGATCCTCCCTGCCCAGTGATGAAGGGGTACGTAGTGTCTAGGTAAAACTAAAACATGAATAAATAACCTATTGTTTTATAAACTTCATATTCCGGTCTTTACAAAAGGCTCTACTCAAGCCTACTTTTTCTTGGTAAAGTTAGCAAAGACAGGAAATTGTATTTAAGGTTTCTTTCTAATTGAAACATAAATAAAATATTGTACAATTTAAATCCATATTGCACAAAAAAGTTCCAATGCAAAACACACTGTCCGAGTTTTCAAAATAAAAAGGCAAAAAATTGTAGATTAACATTTCTTACCATTGATTTTAACCTGGTTAATTTTGCATTCAGGGCAGGGAAGAAGATTAAAGTTCTCAGCCTGATACATAGAATAATCAGTGCTAGCAATGACTATTTGGTTACCAGGCAACCAGCTTGTGGCATCATCCATTAAATTAAGAATTATACCCCTCGACACATCGACACGAAAGCCACAGTGAGGCACACCTATCAAAACAAAATTTATACAGCATTTTACAAAGAAGCCAAAGTTAAGATTTTGAAGATGTGCATCATCAATGATTCTACCATTTAATGGAAAGAAATTGGTTTCTTCTAGGTAACTGGCTTCCTTACATTGAGAAGTCACTAGTTTTGCTGACAATGAGGGAGAATGATGTAGCAGTATGATCAGTCAGTGACACACCATTTCCACCGATGTGATGGTATGATTAGCCAGATTAGTCAGCTGCCATAGCTATTACCTTCTCTGAACTTATCTAGTTGTAGGACAGGAAGCAACAAAAAGATTTACAAGGATGATACCAGGAATGGGTAGGTATATATCAGGGAAGGATCAAGAGGCTGGGAGTATCTTCTCTTGCGGGGTAACCTAATCAAGGTCTTCAAAATGATGAAAAGCTTTGATAGAGTGGATACAGAGAGAACACTTCCTCTTGTGGTGAAGGGCAGAACTAGAGTCCATCAATATAAGATAGTCACCAATAACTCCAATAAAGAATTCAGAAGAAACTTCTTTATCCAAAAGTGGTAAGCATGTAGAGCTCATTACCACAGATAATGGTTGAAATGAACAGTATAGATGCATTTAGGGAGCAGCCAGACAAGTATATGAGAGAAAAGAGAATAGAGATTTAGATGAGGAAAAACGTGAGGAGGCTCATGTCCAGCATAAACACTGGCATGAACAGGTTGGAGTGAATGGGCTGTTTCTGTGTCATATATCCTGTCCAATGTATAACGCTTCATTTGAATAATTCAATCATTTGAATGGACATTGTCAATCAACTGAACTTCATTTGTGAGCGCAGTTAAACACTTCAGTTACCAGTCCATATATATTGCACTGAGATTGTTTTAAAAATATATTTGCCATTCAACAAAGATTTTAAAAGAAACCTAGAACATATATTTTTAAAATCTATCAGAATATAGACAGCTGCTTCAGAATTTCCCTTCAGGAAGTGCAATATTAAACCTCAGCTGATATTGAGCCACAGAGATTTTACAGGGAGCAGACTAAACAATCTTGGTCAGGTCTAGTTCGGTGGTGGAGCGGCTGGGAGGGTTGCAAGTATTATTCACAGTCTATGACTGATTGCTACAGTGGCATTGGAAGGCTGGTGGGGACATAGGTGACTCTGCCATCTTCCAGCCTTGCTATAGAGTTCACCTAGAGGTGAACTTCCTGATATCATATCTGCTTCATCATTTAGACCAGCTACATAACATCACCAATCTCTGCCCCAGTTTCAGCTCATCAGGCACTGAAAGCCTCATCCATGCTTTTGTAATCTCTTGACTTGTGTATTTAAGACCGAGATAGAACAGGTTCTTGATTGGTAAGGGGATCAAAGGTTACTGGGAGAAGGCGGGAGAATGGTGTTGAGAAACTTATCAGCCATGATTGAATGGCGGAGCAGACTCGATGGGCCGAATGGCCTAATTTCTGCTCCTATGTCTTATGGGCTTGACTTGATTATGTCAATGCTCTCCAGGCTGATCTCCCACCCTCAGTAAACTTGAGCTCATCCAAAGCTCAGCTGCCCATATCCTAATTCACACCAAGTCTTATTCACACATCACCCCTGTGCTCACTGGCTTACACTGGCTCCCAGCTAGCCATATCCTTCATTTTAAAATACTCATCCTTGTTTTCAAAATGCACCATGGCCTTATATTTCCCTTTTGCTGTAGCCCACTTCAGCAATACAACCTCAGTGATATCTGCACTCCTCCAATTCCAGTCTCTTGCACATTCCAGAATTTCATCATCTAGTTCCTAGGGACTAAGCTCTGGAATTTCCTCTGAATCTCTATGCCTATCTAGCCCTCTACCTATTATTCATCCAACAAGACTCTGCTTAAAACCTCCCTCTTCAGCCAAGTTTTTGTTAGGCATATAAATAGTAAAAAGGTGGTAAAAAGAAGGATGAGGTGATTAGGGACCAAAAAGGGAGGAGGATGCAAAGGGGCATGTCTGAGTGATTCAATGAATACTTTGCATCCGTCCTTACCAAGGGAAAAAGGTGCTGAGTAGGTGAGGGTGAAAGAAAAGGTAATTCAGACACTTAAAGGGTTTAAAATTGATAAGAATCGAGTGTTGGATAGGCTGTTTGTACTTAAAGTTGATAAGGCACCAGGTCTGGGTGGGATGCATCCAAGGATATTTTGAGGGAATTGAGAGTGGAAATTGCAGAGGCACTGGCCATAATTCTCCAATCCTCCTTAGAAATGGGGGGTGCGGGGGGTGAGTTGGGGGGGAGGGTGGCAGGATGACAAAGGTTGGAGAATTACAAATGTTGCACCGTTCTTCAAAAAAAGTGGCAAAGATAAGCCCAGAAACCACAAACCAGTTAGTTTAACCTCGGTGGTGGGGAAGCTTTTAGAAATGATGACACAGGACAAAATTGGGCAACTGCAGGTTAACTAAGGAAAGCCAGGATGGATTTATTAAGGGAAAATCATGTTGTACTCACTTAGCTAATTTTTTTGACGACAGGTAACAGAGGGCTGAGGAGGGTAATGCCGTTGATGTGGTGTACACGGACTTCCAAAAGGCATTTGATAAAGTGTCGCATAACCAACTTGTGAGCAAAATTAGTTCATAGAACAAAAGAGGCAGTAGCAACATGGATATGAAATTGGCTGAGTGACAGGAAACAGGAAGTATTGATAAACAGTTGTTTTTTTGGACTGGAGGAAGGTTTAGATTGGAGTTCTGAAGAAGTCGATGTTAGGCTCCTGTTCTTCCTGATATATCTTAATGACCTAGCCTTGTGCATTGGGCACAATTTCAAAATTTGCAGATGACACAAAACTTGGAACTTCAAAAGGACAGGGACAGGTGAGTGGAATGGGCAGACAGGTGACATATGAAATTCAATGCAGAAAAGTGTGAAGTGATTCATTTTGGTAGGAAGGACATGGAAAGACAATATAAAATAAGAGTACAATTCTAAAATAAGTGGAGCAGACTGACCTGGGGGAATATGTGTACAAATCATTGAATGTGACAGGACAGGTTGAGAAAGGGTTAATATAGCATACATGATCCTTGGCTTTATAAATAGGACAAGGAGTACAAAAGCAAGGAAGTTATGAAAAACCTGTATAAGACACTGGTTCAGCCACAATTGTGTTCTTTTCTGTATTTTACGAAGAATGTGAAAGCATGAGTGGGTGCAGAAAAGATTCACAAGAATGGGATTCAGGATGAGGAACGTCTGTTAGGTAGTGTAATGAATGTGAGGATTTTTAAGATTGTTCTGTTCAAATGGTCTCTTAATTTAAAGGAAAAGGGGAATGGTGTGAAGTTGTATTGGACTTTGCACAGCAACAATAGGGACAGGGGACTCAGATTAAGACTTACTGAACCCACATGCTATATTTCACACCTGAACATAAAGAGGAAGGTAGCAGTCCTGCCTTATGTAGAAAATTTTAACATGTTTGAAAATGCCTGGACAGAGACAGAGAGACAGCAGCTGCTGCTGTCTACAGAGAGAAAAAGCTGTTTCTCTGTTAGCTACCAGACAGAATGCTGGGGAAAGTTTGTCCACATGTGAAAGGGAAGGAACCCATAGTGACTTCAGGACACCAGGTGATTTGCCCTGGCAAGGCTGGGTGTAGAAAGCACCGGAGTGGGCCTTACTGCTGAAAGTTGATCAGGAATACTCAGAGGAATGAAGGAAGGTCATGCCCAACTTTGATGGTCATGACTCAACAAAACAGGGAGATTTTTAAAAAATTAAATTTACTGACTAGGCCAGTATTTATTGCCCATCCCTATTTGCCCTCAAGAAGGAGGTGGTGAGCTGCCTTCTTGAACTGCTGAAGTCCATGTGTTGTAGACACACCCACAGTTCTATTAGGGAGGGAATTCCAGGCGTTTGACCTAACGACAGTGAAGGAACGGCAATATATTTCAAAATCAGGATGGTGAATGGCTTGGAGGGGAGCTTCCTGGTGGTGGTCTTTCCATTTTGCCCTTGTCCTTCTAGATGGTAGTGGTTGAGAGTTTGGAAGGTGCTGCTTAAGGAGCCTTGATGAGCTTCTGCAGAGCATCTTGTATATGGTACACATTGCTGCCACAGTTCATCGGTGTTGGAGGGAGTGAATGTTTGTGGATGTGGTGCCAATCAAGCGGGGCTGCTTTGTCCTGGATGGCGTCAAGCTTCTTGAGTGTTGTGGTAGCTGCACTCATCCAGGCAAGTGGGGAATATTCCATCACACTCCTGACTTGCGCCTTGGAGATGGTGGACAGGCTTTGGGGAGTCAGGAGGTGAGTTATTCACTGCAGGATTCCTAGCCTTTAACCTGCTCTTGTAGCCATAGTATTTATATGGCTAGTCAGTTCAGTTTCTGGTCAATGGTAACCCCTAGGATGTTGATCGTGGGGGATTCAGCAATGGTGATGCCATTGAATGTCAAGGGATGATGGTTAGATTTCTCTTGTTGGAGATGGTCAATGCCTGGCATAAATTTTACTTGCCACTTATCAGCCCAAGCCTGGATATTGTCCAGGTCTTGCTGCATTTGGGCATGAACTGCTTCAGTATCTGAGGAGTTACGGATGGTACTGAACATGTGTAATCATCAGCGAACATCTCCACTTCTGACCTTATAATGGAAGGAAGGTGAATGATAAAGCAGCTGAAGATGGTTGGCCTGAACCCAATGGAACTTGGGAGTGACTGTGGACTGTTTCCTATAAAGACTGCAATCCTGTGGAGAGTGTGCTGAAAAGTATATGCGCAGTGTGGGGTTATTGGTGCATTAAGATATTAATAAGGGTTATCTTTTAGGTAGTTTAGAGTATTAGTTGTCTACTAAGTAATGTAGAGTCAATGTTGAGTTTAGTTTGTTTGTAACAGTAAAAATTTTAAAATGTGAAATCTTGTTGCACGATTCCTTTAAGTTGGTCACTGGGAATTCAAACATCTTTAAGTTATTGGTCTCTATGGAGATCAAAACTGTGAATAGATTGGAGAAGCTGGGACTGTTGTCCTGAGAGAAGAGAAGGCTGAAAGCAGATTTGATACAGGTATTCAAAATCACAAGGGGACTGGGCAGTGTAGATAAGGAGAAATTGTTCCTATTGGTGGAAGGATCGAGAACCAGAGGGCAATTTAAAGTAATTGACAAAAAGAGCGATGCGATGTGAGAAAAATCTTTTTAAACAGCATCTGGTTAGTATCTGGAATACACTGCTGGAGACAATTTTAAAGGTAGGTTCAATCATAGCATTCAAAAGGGAATTAAATCATTGTTTGAAAAGGAAAAATTTGCTGGGCTATAAGGGAAATGGCAGGGGAGTGGCGCTAGGTTAAATGCTCCTGCAGAGGATTAGGATGGAAATGACAGGCCAAATGGCCTTCTACTGTGCTGTAACCATTCTGTGATTACTGTTTTATTATCACCTTATGTAGGTCAGTGTCAAAGTTTACCTTATTTTAATAACACTCCTGAAGAGCACCTTGGCATGTTTTAGTACATTTGCATCATCTTTACAGATGCAAATTGTTTTTGTTTATTTAACTGGAAAAAGGGAGAGAGTGGGCAGGAGGGGAAGGAGTTCACACACAGTTCAGTGGGCCCTGGCTTATACCAAATGTGGGTGAATATAAAAAGAACAAACATGAACCTTGAAAAAAAATAGCAGAAACAAAAACTATTGCTCGACTCACCATGCACCCACTCACTGAAGGCAGTAACTGTAAAATGAATCCCATCATATGTCTGAAAGTCCCTTCTTGCTATGGCCATACCAGTTGATCCATTAGGCTGATATAATCGCTTCTCCTCCACAAATGATCCTGATGCAAGAAGAACTCCAACAATAGCCCATGGCTGCCTGAAGCACATCAAAATCCAGATTGGCAAAGATTACACTGAATATGCTTGGTATCACAATCGAATTACAATGTTTTGTTCATGTGCCTATAATTGCCTTACGCATAATGACAATACTTTTGAAAGCTATATCTAAAATAGATTTGGGGGCTATTTGATTCAGTTGCTGATTTTGTTACTTAACCATTCTTTGCAACAAACCTGGCCCGTTGCCCTAGAAAGGACATGGGGAGCTGTCCATGGTGGCTCCTATTGTAATCATTAAATTATGCCTTTGTGAAATGTATATGGCGTTGGCATTAAACCAAATCTACTGAAGTAAGACATTGTAGCCCAGATAACGTCAAGGCTGTTTGAATGGTGAAAATGCCACCCCCGTCCAGTAGATATTCATTAAGCTCCGTGTCAAACATGATCATACATGTTTTAGTCTGCATAACAAGGGCGTTCATTTCACTTACAGTTTAAAACATATGTTTCAGTCTGCACAACAAGGGCATCATTTCACTTGCAATTTAAAACAATGTAAATGTAGTATTTATACCGGGAAAGAGTGAACACCACTATAATAAGCAATAGAATGCGCGGAGAGGTAGATCACCAAAGGCAAAAGCTGCTGGAAAGACCCATCAAAATATTAGGTGCCCGTGGAGAGAAGGGAGCGATGGAAAAGATGGCAACATGTTCCTTCGATCCACACGTTTTACCAGTCGCTCCGTTGTAGCTCTGAAGAGGGGCTTCACCGGGTTGAATTTCTCATGACCGAATTTCACCCACAAGGCTGGAATCCAATTTTAGACGGGCGAAAGGCAGAGGGTTAACGCTGGTTAGTGTAGTCCGTGGAGTTTCTATACGTGTTGGTCTTCACTGGCCTTAGTGAGTGAGTGAATACCATGAACCTCAATTCAGAACCTGGGTCGATCATACATACCACCCCCACCCCGACCCCAGCATTGTCAGAGAGACTGCGGCATGTGCACATCTTCAAGTGGGACTTTATTCAGCGATGGTGTCTAAAGGGAGGCATTTCTGTGTTTGCTTTATTTTCCACCCTACTCTGCACTCTGGTCTGCCCTAATCTCTCCTCGGCCTCCTATTTAACTGACATTGCCTTACTAACCTACTCTCTCGGAGACCAGACTAAGGTCACCAGTGGCAACATGCTGGTTTCAGACGGGGAAAACCGTCACTCAAACAGGGATTTTCACAACCACCCCATGTCTCAAAGCGCTTTACACGTCCAGTGAAGTGCTTTTGAAATGTAGTCAGTCAGTGTTGTAATGTAGGAAATGCAGCAGCCAATTTTGGGCACAGCAAGATCCCATAGATAGCAACGAGCAGATAATGTTTTTTTTCTGATGTCGATCCAGGGGTAAATATTGTCTGGGACACCGGGGTTAACTCCCCTCCCTACTTAGAAATAGTGCAAAGGGATCTTTCGCATCAACCGGAGCGGACAGATGGGGCCTTGGTTTAATGTCCAATGGGGAAAACTGCACCTCGGACAGCGCAGCACTCCCTCAGACCTGCACTGGAGTATCAGCCTGGATTTTTGTGCTCAGGTCGTGGAGTGGGATTCAACCTGAAACTTTGTCACCTGAAGGTGAGACTGCTGCCAACTGAACCAAGGCAGGGGGTAACAGGATGTAAACAGAGGCGTACATGGACTAGGAGAGGTTGTCCTGAAGTGTAACATGTGGATCCCAATAGAGAGGCTGAACGTCGCACTCACCAGGCTGCAGTAGGGGAGAGGGAACTGGTCAATCAAATATCTAAAGGACTCCTGCAGCCAGAGAGATTAAATAACAGAGCGAGAGAGAGAGAGATCTGTCAGCACATTACAGAACACGGTATTTTAACTAGAATCGGCTCAGTAAACTTCTGGAAACCATTTCACATCCTACACTCTGGGCAAAATAAAAGCAGCTGCTTTGAAAATGTGAATTCATTCTATAAAATCATTAAACAGGAGTATTCAGTGACACTCTTGCTGCAGCCACAATCTATCCATTTGGTAATGGGCAGGCGCCTTACCTGTAACCCAGATGCCTGGCTTGTTGGCTGCCGAGCAGCTCTCGGATATCATTTCTGGCCGACACGGTCAAACTCCGGGCCGCCGAGTCGCCCACAGCAATGGCCACAATCCGTCCTTTCGTTTGGGAGCGCAGAAATTCCTGCAGCCGCTTACTCTCGTTCGCCCAGAGATGGGTATCAAAGCGGTCAGCCGCCAACACTCTGGCCGTCCCCTGGTCTATAAGGCGGACATTGAGGCCTCTGCTACCCCAGTGCTTGTCAAAGCGATAAGCTCCATACTGCAAACCGCCCGGGTACAGAGACCGACTCAAGTATGTCCAGGACAAGTTCTTCCTGCCGTGTAACTCTAAGATGCCTCCCTTGTCCACTCCAATGAACTTCTTACCAAAATGCTCCACGCTTGGTCCATCTGTTGACTTGCCGAAGAGAGTGATGGAGGCGCTGGCGGTGTAAGGGCACTTCTCTGCCCCGATGTGCAGTTCCCCACCGTTCCTGATCAGAATGTAGCGGCTTCTTAAATTGATGGGAGATTTCGGGGTGTCTGTGAAGACGAGTTTCCCTGTAAATGACACCCACAACCAGTCAGCGATGGGCAACTATACCAACAGCCCCAACTCAATAATTCATGGAGACCCTTCCCCTCCCGAACCTCCACTTTAACTTCGGTGCCTTAAGCAATAGCTTCACTCCGCTTGTAGCATTTTGCGATTTTAGCCCCGGGATCTGTATTCGCAGCCAAGAAGGAATGTTAAACATATTCATGGGAATCGCGTTTTTAATATAAAGTGTTTTTTTTTCAAAAAAAAGCATGTTAATTTTCTGGGAGGGTGAATTATGAGTATTGCCGGCGTTGGGTGATCAGCAGTCTGAAACTCACCCCCATTCTCTATGATAATGGAATGGACAGAGGCTGAAGATTCCAATCTCAAGAACATCCCGCGTCCAATCTTAATCTTCTTGTGTTCATCATGTCCTGGATTCCAAGCTAATAAATATGGAGCCTTATCTGGGCATCGCGCTAAAAGAGAATATTCATTTCACTATAAAATGTTATTGTACTTTCAAATATATAGATTTCAAATGTTGTTAGAAAGGAAGTTACACACCTGTTGTACCAACTTCATCCTGCTCTATGTGGTGTGCTGCACAGACACGTTCGGTTCATGTCTGCTGTTGATGCTTTGAGTTAATCCTAGTTGCACGCTGTCAAATTGATGGATTATCGATAATCTATATTTATTAACCTAGAATTGATTCTAGCAAGAGAGGCCAGGCGGGTGGCTTATAGAGAATCACAACGGAGAATGCACAGAACTCAATATAAAACCTACAAATCACACACACACACACCCCGAGCCCGCACTCCTGGGGGCTCAGAATCACCCAAATATTACAGAAATTCCCCGCAGCATATCTTTTCTTCAATCACTATTTCAGTCAGCTTCTCCCCCAGACCCCGGTTCCCAATACCCTTCTCCCAGCTGTGCCCACCTGTAACAGGAGGAGGGAAGCTGGACTCCGCTCCCTGTCTTTCCAGTCGCTCCTGACCGATTGGGATCCTCCTGTGCGGCTGTGGGTATCGCTGCTGCTGCTGTCCCGGGTGCCTGTGTCCCGGTGCAGGCTCTCTCTGCCGCTCTCCCGCTCCCGCTCTGCCCCTCTCTATTTATTGAGCCTCTCTCTCTTTCGCTCTCGCTCTCTGTCTGTTCCAGCTGAGCGCTTAGCCCCGCCCCCCGGCTGCTGATTGGCTGGAGCCGCGCTTAGTTACAGCTGCTGTTAGGATACCGCCAGTGACGCCAGGGATCCCCCTCCCTCACTCCCGCCGGGAGCCTCATTCACTCCATTCCCTCATTCCCTGCGCTCTCCCTCCATCCCTTCCTCCTCACTCACTGTCCCTCCCCTCAATCCCCTCCCCATCAGGGTATACCCCTCCCTCCATCCCTCACTCCAGGAGCCTCGTTCACTCCCTCCCCATCAGGGTATACCCTTCCCTCCCCCCAGGAGACTCATTCACTCCCTCCCCTCACCCCCTGGGCTCTCCCTCCATCCCTCCATGCTCTCACATGAGGGTCTCACTTCATCTCTCTCCTTCCCCTCACTCCCTGAGACCTCACACCCTCCACCCACAGGAGTGTCACCCCTTTCCTCAATCTCCCTCCCCTTAGGCTCCTGGGGTCTCTCTCTCTCTCTCTCTCCCCTCATTCACCCTCTTTCCGGCTCTCCAGGGGTCTCTTTCCTCCCTTGTACTCTCCGAAGGTCTCCCTCACCCCCACTGCCCTCTCACCCCCTTCCCTCTCAATTTCCGGACTCACTCTCCCCATTCACTCCCTCCTCCTTCTTCCCCAGTCTCCCTGGGGTCTCACTGCCTCCCCGCTTTATTGAAGCGAAACCCCACAGAACCTCCCAGATTCCAGCTGACCTCTCAGAATGACCAGCGACAGCTCATCGCCCACACCGCGCCGGCAAGAATCTTTGTCAAGGATTCAGCAACCCCCCCGCCAACCCCCACCAACCCCTGCACCCCCCACCTCCCGCTAAAACCTTCAAGCATCGGGTTTCGGGGGGGGGGGGGGAATAGGGAGAAATCTTGTTTTCTAAACACTTATACCTTAACAAACAAAACTCCGAATCTGAGTGTGTATATTTCTCTCTCTCTCTCTCTCTCTCAGTCTGGAGATTCCTGCTAAATGTCTCCTGGGGCTTTGGGACCAGGGGCTGGTCTATTCCCAGGAAAACGCGGTCAGGATTCCAAATCAATGCTCGCTCCAGGGGCTGACCGGTCGGAGCCAACAAGAGTCCAGGATTCAGACACGCGAAGACATTATAGCGGCGGTGAGCCGACAGGTCAAATAAGGCTGGGAGAACCCCCCCCACCCCCCACCCCCTTCCCCCAAGCCTGAACGAATACCTCACTGAAATCATCCAGACCCCGCACTTCACCACCATATGACCATATAAACATGATCTATTTTCTTCCTTTAAGAACGCTAGCAATCGGAAGAGCAGCAAAATGATTCCTTTTCTCAAATCCCCGCTTTCTCTCCAGCACCCAGAGCACTGAACGCCCAGGAGGTATTTCCTAACCTGATCCATTGATTCCCACTGCCATCTTACATCATTCCAATTTTGGACTTTCTTCAAAAACTTTAGAAATACCAACAAATCTCGGCAGCGGGTTTGTTTTTAAAAGCACCAGGAGATGGGCGGCCTCGAAAATAACACTTTTCCCTACATTGTAGACCGCTTCTGTTAAAAGTTTGTGTTGGAACTGAGGGCGTGTGTTATTTTGGAGTGTGTGAAGCACAAATCACGGAATCCAAAACACACATTAAAATACACATTGTACACCAATCTCACTCCCTGAGACCTCACACCCTCCACCCACAGGAATGTCACCCCTTTCCTCAATCTCCCTCCCCTTAGGCTCCTGGGGTCTCTCTCTCTCTCTCTCCCTTCAGTCACCCTCTTTCCAGCTCTCCAGAGGTCTCATTCCTCCCTTGTACTCTCCCAAGGTCTCCCTCACCCACTCCCCTCTTCCCTCTCAATTTCCAGACTCACTTTCCCCATTCACTCCCTCCTTCTCTCTCCCCACTCAGTCCATCCTTCTCTCCCTCACTCTCCCCATTCACTACCTCCTCTGTCCCGCGTCTGACAGCATCATTGAAACCATAACACTGAAGTCATTACTAGCTCTTCAATTGGCACTGCCCACTGGAATCCCAGAACCCCAGAACCTTTCATATTCTTCCGTTTCCAATCCTTAATCGATTGCTTTTCAGTTTAGGTTCACCCTTACATGCTCACTAAGAGCAGCCCAAACTGTCCTCCAACTCACACAGGATCTCTGATCGCTAAACGAAAGCCGAAATGACCATTTAAACAGCGACCACTGAACAGACAGGCGCTTGCCAAGAACTTCAAATTATAAAAGCATACTTAACAGGGAAAAACATGTCAGGGCATTTCAGCAGCAGGAAACTGCACCATCCAAGAAGCTATTGAGGGAAGGAGGGGAGGAGATAAGAGGTAAAGTCAAGGTCGCAGGTTCCTGGGAGTCTGTAAACAGGGCTAGTGGTTATAGAGGGCTAGTGGTCATAAAGGATTAGTGGCCAGCACCGACTCAGAAGAGCAGAGAGTGTGATGAATCAATAAGGGTAATACTAGATTACCTATTTAAAAAAATATTCGTTCATGGGATGTGGGTGTTGCTGCCTAAGCCAGCATCTATTGCCTGTCCCTAAATGCCCTTTTTTTCAGACGGTATTTAAGAATCAAGGGTCTGGAGGGACACATGTAGACCAGGTAAGAACCCAGATTTCAAAAGGGCATTAGTGAACTAGATGGGTTTTTACGACAATTGACAATGGTTTCATGGTCATCATTAGAATTTTAATTCCAGGTTTTTATTGAATTCAAATTCCACCATCTGCCATGGTGGGATTCGAACCTGAATCCCCAGAGCATTACCCTGGGTCTCTGGATTACTAGTCTAGTGACAATAACACTGCTCCCCTTTGGTTACTAAAGAAAATTCAACACAGCAAACTGTCCTTCTAGGGATGGGATAACCCAGTCAAATTGATGGATTATCGATCATCCATATTGATTAACCTAGAATTGATACTAGCAAGAGAGGCCAGGCGGATGGCTTATCGAGAATCACAACGGAGAATGCACAGAACTCATTATAAAACCTACAAATCACAGGCACACCCCAAGTCCGCACTCCTGGGAGCTCAGAATCACCCAAATATTACAGTAATTCCCCACAGCAAATCTTTTCTTCAATCACTATTTCAGACAGTTTCTCCCCCAGAACCAAAAGGCAGCCCTCCTAACAAAATCAACATGTCTACATTGATGTCTACTAGACTCTACAAGCTGATCCCAGAAGGCATCCAGCTCACATTCTAGGGCCACCTGGGCAACGTCAGGACCATGGAAGGGAAGCAGGCTGCCAGGGCACCCAGTCATGCCACCAACCTCCTACCACCACCGCAGGGCCCTGCCAGTCCTGTCTTAGCCAGGCACAGGAGCAGGCCACAAGACTAACCCACCGCACGTGTGAGCTGGGAAGTTAAAGATAAGGAGGTTACTGAAGTAGGGTGGAGTGAGGCCATGGAGAAATTTGTAAATGAGACTGAGGATTTTGGATTAAATGCTGAAGACAGTACCTAAGGGTTAGTGGTAGTGGGAACAGAGCTGATAGGTGAGTTAACCCTGAGTGGTAGAGTTCTGGATGAGCTGGAGTTTCCGTGAGGTGGAACTCGGGGTTGTCAGTGAAGAGACCCAAGAGACTCCACGATGGTAAAGGCATTGCTGATGGTTTCTACAAATATTGTAGAAATTAATATAGGCAGCCTTGGCGATGTGGAGTTGAACAGGACACTGAGCCCGAACAGTGTCAAGTTTACTTTTTGCAAGTAACCCAGGTGAGAAAGAGAGGGCAAATCAGGGCCAAGGATGCAGAATTTCTGGGAAGAATCAAACAGGATGGCTTTAATGTAAAGCTGAAGGACTGGCATATAAACATCATCAGGCATGGATAAGATCGTTTACATCATCTTTTCATTTAATAAATTTCACATTCTGAAATAATCACTTTAATCGAATATTTTCCCAGCTGTGTTACTTGTTATCATAATGACAATATGTCCTACTGTGATTCGCGATCAGACCAACACCCCGAGTCATTACTTTATACTCTTAACTTCACTGAACACTTAGATATAGAACCAGCCACCAATACGTCAGCTACAAGAGCTAATAATACATTTTTAATAGAACACTGGCTGTGGGGATATTATGCGTATGAGGTTTTACACAGCGTGAAACTCTGATAACTCAAAGCACAAATTGGTTCTTATTGTATTTTTTTAATTCATTCTCAGGATGTGGGCATCACTGGCAAAGCCAGAACTTATTGCACATTCTTATTGATACAACTGAGCAGTTTGCATTAGTATAGGACTGGAGTCAAATATCAACAGGCCAGACAGGGTAAGGATAGCAAGTCTCCTTCTCTCAAGGACATTAGAAAACCCATTGGGTATTTATGACAATCTGACCACTTCATAACTACTTTTACTGAAACCAGCTTTTTATTCCCAGGCTTCTGTTTTTCCAAACTGAACTCAAGTTTGCAAACAGCTATGATGGGATTTGAACACAACTGCCTTCAAGTGATTAATCCATGCCTCTATTTTACTAGTCCAGTAACATAATCACTACATTATCATACTGACAATTCAAAATCTTGATGAAACAATATTTAACATTGGCTTTTGTATTTACCACCTTCAATAGATATTTCAATGTTAAAATCCTGGAACTCCTTTCCTAACAGCACTATGGGTGTACCCACATCACATGGACTGCAGCGATTCAAGAAGGCAGCTCACTGCTACATTCTCTAGGATAATTAAGGATGGGCAATAAATGTTGGCCTAGCCAGCAACACCCACATCCTGTGGAAGAATAAAAGAATTGTGGAGCTGCGCAGTGACCATAGTATGTTGTGCACTCACTTCTATTTCACCACCATCTCTCTTGACCTCTCCACTGTGTCTAAATTGTCAGACTGCTTATCTAGTACAGGATGTGTAGACATTTCCTCCAGCCAAATATTGGGAAGATCGAAAACCATTGGGAGGAATTTTCAATCCTTGGTCTCAGCTGAAACAAGAGGGACCTTCACTGGGTTGGGAACATGTTGTGATCTGCAGTGGGCTTTGCCAAGGCTCTTTAACTGAGTAATGGCATTAGCATCCTGCTTCCAAGTTTCCCATCTAATCATGTGCCAAATCTGTCAAAGAAAGGATTCCTAATTAAAAGAACTCTGACATGGTTGAGAAAGGCTTGACTGGACCGGACATGGATTCCTGACACTGCAGTAACCAGAGGAATGGAGAGGAAATCTGGGAAGGCTGCTCCCTGGATTTTGGGCTCTTACCTGGAGGGCCTGCTGTTTGATCTGAGGTGGTGTTTGCCAAAGATGGGAGGAAGAGGCCAGCCTCACAACCTAAGCAGGGATGAATGGAAGTGGCTGAGGAAGTCAGCAGCAAAAGTGTGTTCCTTTCAACTTGAATACCGTTCACTGAGAAGATCAAGGTCCTTGGAGGGCAAGAAAGGTGAGTGGCATCATATGTTCAGGTGCCAAGCCCCAATTTCTGACTTGCTTAGTATTCTTCTGCACAGCACTCCTCAGGTCAACACATTTTGCAACTCCTTATCCTGGGGGCAACTCACTTCTTCATCTAGACATTCAACACTCAAACTCACCCTTACCTTATTGCCTTCATGCATCCCTGTCTAAAGTCACCATCCAAAAATATGGTCCTTCCCTGCTACACATGCAAGCCATTACTAACACCCACTCTGTTTTCTCTCTTTGTAGGAGAAGCACATAACCTTGGGAGAGGCAGAGATCTGCAGCGAGAGGTACCATGTCGGCTATTAGCAATGCATGCTCACCTGCTCACTGGGAAGGAGGTCAAGTTCCAGGAAGCTGTAGATGTCAGCAGTCACCAGCAGTGAGAACCTGAGCTTCCTGAGGTGCTGGTGCTCAGACATGTCAAGAGAGCTGATCCTTTGTCTGTAGTGCCTGTGTTGGGGGTCTCACATCTTTGGAGCTGGATCTCGGTGTCCATCTCTCTGCCCTGTGGAACAGCATGTGGCTGCACAGAAGGCAGCTGCCCTGATGCTGATGCTGTTGGTGCTGGTGTTGGTCTTGTTACTCCCTCTTGTTCCTCATCCCAGGTGCAAAGTAGAGCTGCATGAGTTGCTCCCATGTGGTAAAGGCTGCCAACAGGGTATTGCAGCTTAAGGTGAATGAAGTACTAGCCAGGTGAACTGTGCTATAAGAGGTTGGCAATCACCTGTCAAGTAATGACAGTACTCCCTCGGGTGAAGTGCTCTGAGCACCAGACTCTCACATGGCCTTGGCTGCAGCTCTTCAATTTCATTGTTCAAAGCCTTCCCAGCCTGTCAGTTTCACTTAAGAAGCACTCTCTGCTGCGCGCTCGCCTGGCTGACCCTGGCTGTGGACTGCTCAGGAAACAGGTGTGCCGGTTGTTAAAGCCAGAATGGTTGGTTTAAACAGTAGTTAATGACTGATCTGAATACTTTCGTTACTTACCCGACAGCTCCAAGAGGGTTCCGTGTTCACCTGTCTACCTTCCCAGATAAAACCTGGAAGATGCCTGAATCCTGCCTCAATGTCACTTTCAGGGAATTTAACTCCCCGCATGCACTCAAACCCAACTCCCCTTTCCCATCAGAAATAACCCCATTCTCTTCAGTCCCTGTCACAAACTCAGTTCATTAATCATCAACTCCATCCCTCTCCTTGGCAACTATCTGAGGTTGAACCAGACTGTTATAACCTCGGTGTCACATTTGATCTTGGTACGAACTTCCAACCATAAATCTGCTCCATCACCAAGACCACCTATTTCCACCTCTGGAACATCAACTGACCCTGCCTCTCCGTCAGCCCATCAGCTGTTGAAAACCTCACTGATCTAAACTCCACTACACCAACATACTCCTGGTATCAATTCTGCTGCCTGTATCCTAACATGTGCTAAATGTTGTTCACTCATCACCCTTCTGCTCACTGACCTACATTGACACCAGAATCACAGAATCCTTACAGTGCAGAAGAAGGCCATTCGGCCCATTGAGTCTGCACTGGCTCTCTGAAAGAGCATTCTACCCAGTCCCACTCCCCTGTCTTATCCCCGTAACCTTGTACATTCTTTTCCTTCAGATAGCAATCCAATTCCCTTTTGTAAACCTCGATTGAACCTGCCTCCACCACCCTTTCAGAAAGTTCGTTCCAGTCTCCAACACCCTCTGGGTTTTAAAGATTTTCCTCATGTCACTTTTACTCCTTTTTGCCAATTGCTTTGAATCTGTGCCCTCTAGTCCTTGATGCTCTTTTGAGTGGGAACAGTTTCTCACTATTAACCCTGTTCATACCCCTCAGGATCTTGAATACCTCTATCAAATCTCTTCTCAGCCTTCTTTTCCCCAAGGAAAACAGTCCCAACCTCTCCAACCTATCCTCGTAGCTACAGTTCTTCATCCCTGGAATCATTCTTGTGAATCTCCTCTGTACATTCTCCAATGCCTTCACATCCTTCCTTAAGCATGGTGCCCAGAACTGGACGCAGTACTCCAGATGATGTCTGACTAGTGTCTTATACAAATTCAACATGACCTCCTTAATCTTGTACTCAATGCCTCCATGACTCCCAGTTAAGCAACACCTTAACTTTAAACTTCTCCTCCTTGTTTTCAAATCCATCCATGGCCTCACCCTTTTTGGCCTCTATAACCTCCACCAGCCTCACGACCCTCCAAGATATCTGCACTGGCCATATTCTGGCTTCTTGAGCATCCCCAATTTTAACCATTCTACCAATGGCAGCCGTATCCTGAGCTGCCTGGGCCTTAAGCTCTGCAATTTTCTTCCTAAAGCTTTGCATCTCTCCACCTCACTTTCCTCCTTTAAGGTGCTTCTTAAACCCAACCTCTTTGACCAAGCTTGTGGTCACCCGCCCTCACACCTTCTTATGTAACTCGGTGTCAAAGTTTCTAGATAGCACTCCTATGATGTGCCTTGGAACATTTTACATTAAGGACGCTATGTAAAGACAAGTTGTTGTAATTGCATAGATCCATTATTTTGGTGACTAAAATTCTTGCTGCAATTGTAACAAGCAGTCAAGGTGTTACATTCTTCACTCAGTTTGATAGCAGCCTGTGCAGTATGTCTCACTCATAGCAAGTCCATTGCTATAGGTATATACAACACATTCAAGGTGTCAACCATGGTTCAGTTGGTAGCACACTCAACTCCGCATCTTTACATTGTGGGTTCAAGACCCACTCCAGGGATGTGAGCTTCTAATGTGATCAAGGCCCGGATGGATGTAAAAAGATCCTGCAGCAGTAGTGAATAGAAGATTAGAGGAGTTACTCTGCCCCAATTATAGTCCTCCAAACATCATTACTAACATAGGTCATCTGATTTTTATATGTGGGATCTTCCTGTGAGCAAACTGTCTGCCACATTCCCCAACATTACAGCAGTGCCTCCACTTCAAAAGTACCTTATTGGTCACCAAGTCTTTTGAGACAAACTGAGGGCATGAAATCCAAGATAAAAGCAAAATATTGCGGATGCTGGAAATTTGAAACAAAAACAAAAATTGCAGGAAAAACTCAACAGGTCTGACAGCATCTGTGGAGAGGAAGACAGAGTTAATGTTTCAAATCTGTATGACTCTTCATCGGAACTAAAGAGGGATAGAGATGTGGTGAAATATAAGACGTTCGAGGGGGGTGGGACAGGTGGAGCTGGATAGAGGGTCAGTGATAGGTGGCGGCAAAGGAGAGATTGCCAAAGGAGAGATCCAGCTCCACCTGTCCCCCCTCCGCTTTAAACAGCTTATATTTCACCACATTTCTATTCCTCTTTAGTTCTGATGAAGAGTCATTTGGACTCGAAACGTTAACTGTATTCCTCTCCGCAGAAGCTGTCAGACCTGCTGAATTTTTCCAGCAATTTTTGTTTTTGTTTAAATAAATCCAAGCTGTTTCTTCTTTATGCTATGTTCCAGTATTATATCCTCCACTCTATGTTTGGTCGTACTGAGTGAGTCTGTTATTTTCTGGAATTTTTTTTTAACATGAAAGTAACTCATTACAATCCTGCCAGGATTCAAGCAACCTTCAGTAGTGTTGTTGCTCCACATCACCTGTGCCTTCCAATTGTTTGGCCCTATAATTGATGCCACAGGAAACCTTCTCAATTTTTACAAGAAAATTCTTTAGTGTGTCTTGAGCCATCCACTCTGTTTTAAACTAATAAGGTTTCATGACAACTTTACAGAAAATAACAAACTGAAGATCTGAAACAAAGACAGCAAATGCAGGTGAGTCAGCATTCCTAAAGTGATCCCTCCTTCAAATGTACCAGAGGAAGTATTCTCCTCAAAATGTCAACATCTTTTCTTTCTATGGATGCTGACTTGTGGATTTATAGCATTTCCTGCTTTGGTTTATGAGATTGTTGCCTGCTGGAGAGAGTTGAAGTTTGCACAAGGACAAACTAGTAACTCAGAATCGAGGAGCCTACTTAAGTTTGAAAGTACAGAAAAATATTTTGAGCACATGCTGTTTACAGGGAGTCACAATGTGCAGTGAAAGAAGTTTATGAAAGAATAATTGGTGTGATTTTCAGTCAGCTTGGGTGGTCCATTTTTAGAGGAAATATTTTCTGTTGGCGGACTATAGTTATTAATTAATACTGACTAAATTATGATTAAAATGTTGAAAAAAATTAAATGGTCATAGAATAATCAAAACTCTTTACAATGGACAAACGTGCATTTATACAGCATCTTCCATAACCTCAGAATATCTCAAATACTTTCACAGCCACTGTTTGAAGTG
Source organism: Carcharodon carcharias (assembly GCF_017639515.1). Taxonomy (NCBI): domain Eukaryota; kingdom Metazoa; phylum Chordata; class Chondrichthyes; order Lamniformes; family Lamnidae; genus Carcharodon; species Carcharodon carcharias. Next base: position 7,708,085 of record NC_054492.1, on the reverse strand, counting down.
TAATCACTGTTGATCTGTGGCCAAGTACAGCAGCTAATTTGTACACAAACTCTCACAGGCAGCAAAGCGAGAAACAACCAGATAAGCTATTTTTGTTGTCTGTTGTTTAAGAGGTAAATATTGACCAAGACCCCAGGAGAACTCCTGTTTGAACAGTGGCACAGGATCATTTACATCCACCTGAATAAGCAGATGGGGCCTTGATTTAAGGTCTCATTTGAAGCTGTCATTTCCAGCAGTGCGGCACTCCCACAGTACAGTACCGTGCTGAAACATCAGCCTAGATAATGCTTTCAAGCCTCGAGTGTTGGATTGGACCCCTGACATTCTGACTCAGAGATACGAGCACTACGGAGTGAGCCAAGATGACACTTAAAATATCAGAGAGGGAATGGCAGTGGATAACACAGAAGTGACCCCTTTATTGCTAATGTTACTGCTTTCTACAGTCAGGCTGACATTTTCAAATTAGGACACATAGGAAGTAAGTTTTCATCACTGTCTTGTTATTCTATGATTGATTTTGATCAGGCAATTTTCATACAATATACTGATGCTGGTTTAGACTCCCATTATAAACCAAACAAACAATATTTCAGTGTCTCTGAATAGGGAAGATGCTATTAAGAAAACAGTCAGTTCACACGCAATTTTTGCAGGCATTGCAAGGGTAGAAATACCAGAAAGCAAACAGTCTATTCAAACTTTCATAGATAGTGAGAATCAATAGGAAGCATCTGAGACAACCATGAAAAGCTAGTGATGTCTGGTGAGAAGAAAACTGACTGCCATCGAATTTTGTCTTGAACATCAAGCTGATCGTCCAGTCAGCTTTTATCAGTTGCTGATTTGGTTGGAAATAAAATTTCAGTAATTGGCATTAACAATGTCTTTCAACAATCCCACCTTACACAGCACTGACTGACCTCAAAAGACAGTTTCCCAAAGATTTTTAAAAGCATATAGCGCATCTGATCTTTCTTTACTTTAAACTGCACATTTACCCAAAGTTCTAATACACCCAGAACAACCCAAGCAACAACATTAAGCAAGAAACAGTTTATTTCAGGTTAATTTTCTTTCAGCTGCGATCTAGGATACAGAAAGTGGATCAAATGTGATCCCAGTAGCTGACGAACAGCCTTTTGAGTTTATGATGAAGCTCCTCTTTTCAGACAGCAGGTGGCAGTACCAGCAATGCAGTCGGGGAGAGAGTTGCTGGAAGGTATGTTACTGGTGGGAGATTTGAAAATTAACATTGCCTGGATTCTTCTTGCTGTTATGACATATATAGAGACAAAAGACACAAATAATCAGCGAACTAACTAGTCGATTGCCTACCTATTTTTTTCTTTCTAGTCATGAGGGTTCTGGACAGAGTAGGTAGGGGAAAAAAAAAGGATCCAGAACGAGAGGGCACAGATTTAAGGTAATTGGCAACAGAGGCAATGGCGACATGAGGAGAAACTTCTTTCACACAGCAAGTGGTTAGGATCTTGAATGAGCTGAGAGTGTGGTAGAGGCAGGTTCAATCGAAGCATTCAAGAGGGATTATTATCTGAAAAGGAAGAGTGTGCAGGCTTATGGGGAGAAGATGAGGGTGTGGCACTAGGGAAACTGCTCCTTTGGAAAGCTGGCACAGACACGACGGGCTGATTGGCCTCTCTCTTGTGCCGTGATGATTCTGTAATAAAAGGGATGATGACCACATAAAGCTTTTTAACTTGGCTTGTGTAACAGGTCACTATGAGAGCAGTGCTGCTCCAGCTTCATTTATTAATATTTGGCCCTTTTTCCTCTCCTGGAGAAGTTAACTTTTACTGGTGGACAGTCCCAAGTGCAACTCCAGTTCCTTGTCCAAGTGAGCAGTCTATTAAGTCTCCACATCAGGAGTTAGTTGGAAATGTGACTGTGAAAGCCATCACCATTAAACCCAACCTTCCCTCAGGGAGTATCCGAACATTCTCACTTCCCAGCTGGACTCAGTGGCCAGCAATCAGGAGTGGGAGCCACATCCGAGTCTCCTTCTCCACAGCCCAATGGAGGTCAGTTGTAGTATCTTTGCGCCTGGCCCAGTTGAGCTGAGTTCACTGAACAGATGGAAGAATGAACCTGGAACTTTATAATGTGTTGATTTTAGAATAATGCTGTTGCATTCACCTACCATCTTCCCCAAACTTACAATCAATTGATCTCTCTTACTTACTGACCCCAGTCTGATGTCTCCCCCTCCAATAACACAGGCAGTGGGGCTTTGGCCAATTTTCTAGTCTGATGCCCTGCTCTTTTACTCTTCGCTAGTCTCCTCATTGTTGTTAATCTCCCAGAGAGGACACATAAGGCGTCCTACTTCATAACCAAAAGCCTATCTACACAAGAATTAGTGGAATGAAGACCAAAGCTGGGACCAAAGATATAGGCTGTCCCTCTGCTGTCCTTGGCTTGTGCATGAGAAGCAGTTCTCCCAACAATGACTATCAGGCCCATTGCTAAATGTTTTTTACTTATTCTTGGGACTGAGATGTGTTGGCATTTATTACTTGTGTGGCTGGCTTGCTAGGTCACTTTAAAGGGTGCTATATTTGTGTAGAACTGTGTGTGTGTGCACGTGAGTGTGAGTTGTCTAAAGGACATTAGTGAATCGGTTTGCTTTTCAATCACAATCCAACAATTTCAAGGTCACTTTTACTGAGGTCAGCTTTAATTTTCAGATTTTATTCTAAATTGAATTCAAATTCTCAAGCTACAATTGTGGAACTTGAACTCCCATTCTTGCTGGCTATTTGTTCAAACCTTCTGGATTCATAACCACTAAGTCACCCTGGTTAACTGTTTGCCCAATTTTCTGCCTTCCCATTTAAAGGAATAATGATCCCTAGTTCCCACCTCCCAAACAAGCCTTAATAATGGGCCATGTTTCTGTCCAGTTCTCCTCTCTGTTCTGTTTGTATTCAGTTTATAAGAGGACAGAGAAAGAGCAATGTCTATCAGCCTCACTCTCACCTCTCTGGGGCTGCTGCTGCTGCCTCTGTCTTGTTTCATCTAGAGACCCACACTGAGCTACACAAAATAAACTAAATTCCAAAGCTGTCCACATTCACAAGATGTTAGATGTCGTTCAACAAGATCAGGGCACAGGATGTAAGATTCCGCTCTTAACACAAATCACTAGAAAGTCTATCATGAAATACCAGGAGCATTCCGGCAAATCATCCAGCAAAAATAATGTATAGAAGCAGATTTAGTGAATGGGTTGGGTTAAAATTAATTAAAACACTTATTTTTAAGTATTTTAGATGGTATTTTATCAGACACTTGGATTAATCAAAGGTGGGCCCAGTGAACGTGATGCAAGTAGTAGAATAACAAATACAGACAATATCATCACAGTCAGGTTTTTAGAAAATGGGTACATATTAGGAGCATAGAGACAGGAGTAAGCCATTCAGTCACTAAGGCCAGATTCACCATTCAGTTAGATCTGCATCTCAACCCCATTTACCCACTTTAGCTCCATATCCCTTGATACTTTTACCCAACAAAAATCTATCCATCTCAATCTTAAAAATTTTAATGCAACCTCAGGCTTCTGGGGCGGCGGGGGGGTGCGGCTGTGGTGGTGGTTGGATTCAAGATTTCTAACCATTGCGTGAACAATTGCTTTCCAATTTCCTCTGAGTGACCAAGTTCTAATTTTAACAGTAACATAGAAACATAGAAAATCAGAGCAGGAGTAGGCCATTCGGCCCTTCGAGCCTGCTCCGCCATTCATTATGATCACGGCTGATTGTCCAACTCAATAGCCTGCTCCCGATTTCTCCCCATAACCTTTGATCCCTTTCACCCCAAGAGCGACATCTAACTCCTTCTTGAAAACATACAATGTTTTGGCCTCAACTACTTTCTGTGGTAGCGAATTCCACAGGCTCACCACTCTCTGGGTGAAGAAATTTCCCCTCATCTCAGTCCTAAATGGTCTACCCCATATCTTCAGACTGTGACCCCTGGTTCTGGGTTCCCCTACCATCGGGAACATCCTTCTTGCATCTACCCTGTCTAGTCCTGTTAGAATTTTATAGGTTTCTATGAGATCCCCCCCTCATTCTTCTGAACTCCAGCGAATATAATCCTAACTGACTCAATGTCTCCTCATATGTTAGTCTCGCTATCCCAGGAATCAGTTGGGTAAATCTTCGCTGCACTCTAAAGCAAGTACATCCTTCCTCAGATAAGAAGACCGAAACTGCACACAATATTTCAGGTGTGGTCTCACCAAGGCCCTGTATAATTGCAGCAAGACATCCCTGTTCCTGTACTCAAATCCTCTGGCCATGAAGGCCAACATACCATTTGCCTTCTTTACCGCCTGCTGCACCTACATGCTTACCTTCAGCGACTGGTGTACAAAGACACCCAGGTCTCGTTGCACATACCCCTCTCTCAATTTATAGCCATTCAGATAATAATCTGCCTTCCCGTTTTTGCCACCAAAGTTGATAACCTCACATTTATCCACATTATACTGCATCTGCCATGCATTTGCCCACTCACTCAGCTTGTCCAAATCACACTGAAGCATCTCTGCATCCTCCTCACAGCTCACCCTCCCACCCAGCTTTGTGTCATCTGCAAATTTGGAGATATTACATTTAGTTCCTTCATCATTAATATATATTGTGAATAACTGGGGTCCCAGCACCGATCCCTGCGGTACCCCACTAGTCACTGACTGCCATTCGGAAAAAGACCCATTTATTCCTACTATTGTTTCCTGTCTGCCAACCAGTTTTCTATCCATCTCAATGGATTAGCCCCATTTAACCATATTTTCTGCACTCGTTAACCTACACTGGTTCCCAGTTAAGCAACACCTTGACTTTAAAATTCTCAGCCCTGTTCAAACCCGTCTATGGTCTTATCCTCCCCCCATCTCTGTAATCTCCTCCAGCCCCACATTCTCCAATGTATCTGCCTCCTCTCATTCTTGCACCTCCCTGATTTTCCCTAAGTTCCTAAATTTCTTCCCTAAACCTCTCCATCTCTCCACCTCTCTCTCCTCCTTTAAGACATCCTACCTAAAATCCATCTATTTGATCAAGCTTATGTTGCTTGGTGCTGTTTGATAATGCTCCTTTGAAGTGCCTTGGGATATCTTAATGCCTTAAAAGTGTTCTGTATACATGCAAGCTGCTGTTGTTGATTATCCAGTAAGGGAAAATTGTTTCTCTATATCTAGCCTATCATCCATATAACATTTTAAACAGGCACCAAAGTTTCGTTCCCCTCACCCGACAAGGGAGGCTCTGGAGAAGGTCCAATGGTGACCCACAAAGTGATAGCATGTCTCAGAACTGCTTAGTTATCAGGATAGGCTCAGAGAATTGGAACTTTATTCATTGAAGACTTCACGAGATGAAGGGAATAGATTCTCTCTGGATGGATAAATTAGTTAAGCTGAATAGACAGGGGATAACACAAACATGAATATAAAATATGAAGGGAAAAGAGTTATGTAACTGCAGTGTCTCTTTTTAGAATGTAAACTATCTTGAAGAAGAGTAGGGGAGCTCTCCCTGGTGTCCTGGCCAATATTTATCCCTCAATCATCATCGCCAAAACGATCTGCTCATTATCACATTCCTTTTTGCGGGAACTTGCTGTGCACAAATTAGCTGTAGTGTTTCCTTCATTACAATAGTAACAGTGCTTCAAAAGTATTTCAATGGCTGCAAGGCACTTTGGGATGCCGTAGGGTGGCGAAAGGCACTATAGAAACGCAAGGCTTTCTTTCTTTTTCTCCATGAATCATTGACCATGGATTCGACTTGCTAATATGTGTGCTCAGCATGGATTCACTGAAGTCCTTCATAGCAGCAGGGTACATTCCTGAAAGTCAAGGGCATTGGGACTGATGGGCCAGTTACTGGGAAGATGATGGTATAATGGCAATGTCACAGGACTAGTAAGCCAGAAGCCCAGGCTAAATCTCTGGGTACATGGGTTCAAATCCCACCACAGTGGGATATTTGGTTAATAAATCTGGAACATAAAGCTAGTCTCAGTAGTGGTGACAAGAAACTATCATTGATTGTTGCGAAAACCCATCTTGTTCACTAATCTCAAATCTGTGTCAACATCCTTTCCCATCCTTTCTGGCTGATGTATGACTCCAGACCCCTCTTACATTGCCCTCTGACCTATTAAGGGCAATTAAGAATAGCCAACAAATGTTGGCCTTGCCATCCTATGAAAGAAAAAAGAAGTTGGTGTTTCCCTTGTTTGAAGGGAACTGAATATTTGTACAGAAGCATAATCAGACCCCATTTGGCATATGGAAAGATATACTAGAATTCACGAGAACAATATCAGCGTTTAATGGGTTAAAGTGTGTGGACAGGGTGCATAATCTCGGTTTGGATTCCACTGAATTTAGATGGCTAAGGGGAGAAAGTTAATTGAGACTTAAAATGATAAAGGGATTGGATAGGATCTAGAGAGAAATTATTTCCTCTGGTGGTGGTGAGTGGGGTAGGTCCAGAACAAGGTGGCATTATGGTGAAATTAAAATTCAGGCCATTCAGGAGTGAAATGTTTTTCAGACAGGTAGTGAAAATCTGAAACTTGAGCCCCACATAAGAGGCTCGGCAAATTGAAATTTTCACAATGGACAGATTTTTTTTTTGTTGGTAAAGGGTTTTAAGGGATATGGAGTAAGTGTAGGTCAGTAGAATTGAGGCACAGGTTAGCCACAATCCAACGGCGGTGCAACAGGCTTGAGGGGCTGGAAGGCCTATTCCCGTTCCCATGTAGAAACATTATGCTCAAGATTATACTGCCTGTGACGCTCGGGATGTAACAGGTGATGGCACAAGGCTTTAGTTTAGTCTTTCCTACCATTTCTTAGCTGCTATCATTGATCCTTACATTACTCACGTGGTAACTTTATGAGGTAGCTACTGTCAATAGAAGCTTACACGCTAAAACTTATTGTTAGAAATCATACTGACTTAATTAAACTCTTAAAATAACATTGGCAGAGCGTGAACTCATTGCATCAATGTTGGGAATTTGTTCACGCACACTTGGTTCCCAGAAACTGAAATTAGAGAACCAAACAAAGCCCTCAGCTTTTGAGGATGCCTTCTAATAATGTAAGCAGCCTTCTTGGTTAAACAGAACCACAGCTGCAAGATATAACACATTCAATGTACAATGTTTACTGTTACAGTCACAAGTAACAGCTCAGGAATGAAGAGAATCATTGAGTTACCATCCTGTTACTTATTTGGTCCTATGCAAAGTGCTTTAGGATAAGGGGATTACTGAGTGAGAAAAGACAAACATAGCTTTGCCTCTAGTTTTTGGGAGGTTGCATAATTGGAAATGGGTAGAGTGAGGATAATCTGCACTTATTTTAATTAGTTAATTATTAATCTGAATAGCTCAGATAGCCAATGCTGACTTAACATGCAAGGAAGGAATGCATTAGCAAATATATGGTTAAATCCAATGTAGAATGAACAAGTTTGACAGTGCACATAACGGTGGAACTCAACATGACTGTCATGCAGCAGATTTAGGAGTGTTATGAAAATTACCTCAATACTGTCAATGGGCTATAAATTCATTGATGTACCTAGTCATTCCACTGAATAGGTCATGAGCTTTGAAATGGTTCTGTTTAAAACAACAGAAAGGCTTGCATTTCTATAGCACCATGTGCAAACGTGTGACACCTCAAGGCATTCCACAACCAATTAACTACATTTGAAGCGCAGTCGCAGTTCTAATGTTGGAAACGCAGCTAATATACGCACAGCGAGATCCCATACACCACAAAACATAGTTTGTTTTACTGACATTGATTGATAGATAAACATTGGCCATGACTCTCGGCCAACTCCTTCGAACGCTGCCATGGATCATTTACATTTGCTTGAGAAAGTAGATGGAGCCACGACTTAACATCTCATCTGGAGGATGGTACCTCTGACAGTGCAGCTCTCCTTCAGTACTACAATCAAATGTTAGCTTTGGTTATTTGGTCTAGTCCCGAGGTAGGGCTTGAACACGTACATGCTATTTAATAACCTGCACTTATGTTGATTGTAAATATGAGATGAAATGTCTAAATGTATATTATTGACAAGTTAGAATATATTCCGATTTCCTTGGTGGTACTTAACAGTCACAGTCAGCATGGGCCTTATTTTAAAATAGTTCATTTTAGGATATAATTTACATCATGAGATGCAAGAAACGGGATGCAAACTCTCAGACAACATTTTGCAAACAAGGATCATTAATTTTACTTTGGAAAAGAGAAAAACGCTATTACTGGGAATCTGAAAAAGCAGAGAGAATGTTGGAGAAACACAACTGGTCAGTCAGGAGGAATGAACAGTTTAATGACCTGCACAAGTGGACAATGTTTTAAATTCATTCTCGGGAAGTGAACATCGCTGACAAGACTGCTTCTATTGCACATCCGTAGTTGCCCTGACAGCTGATGGTGGCCACATTTACCTGCTGCAAGTGCAGCAATGTTGATACAACTGAGTGGCATGCCAGGTTACTTCAGTGGGTAGTTAAGAGCTATACGTTGCTGCATACAGTCTATACGGTTGCTGCATACAGTCTATATGTTGCTGCATACAGTCTATACGGTTGCTGCATACAGTCTATACGTTGCTGCATACAGTCTATACGGTTGCTGCATACAGTCTACTCCTGTTAGTTCAGTCATTTCGTTCATTGTATTGAATGATTCGAATTGGAATTGTGCTGGAAAAGTCTCCAGCACCATCTTATTCCAATTGCTTGATTCAAATAACTGGATAAATCACATTTCTTAGCATGAAGAAAAATGCTGAATTAACATTTAGTTTGTAAGTCCAGCCATTTCAGATTTTGTTTCACTTTTACTTCTCTTTGGCATCTGTCCTAGACCTTGAGATGATCCAGTGACTTCTCAACTAAACATATTTATGGACAGATACCAAATATGTTCATGAGTTTAGAGTACTCAATAAATCTACTTAGAATGAAAGCAATATTATAATCAAATACATACCATACTTATTACGGCTGTTACCTGTCATTCCCAACACCATTTGTTCCTTATTAACCAACAGTTTCTTCACAATGGAGAACGATCCTGCTTGATGACTGTCTAGCAACAAGTCCAATTTTGCCAGGAAGAGTAAGACTTGGTAAAGCAGCTGTGGCTTTATCTTAACCTTAACAAGATTGAGCGGATTAACTTTGCTAAGTTGGTGATTCAGCTTCTGATCACAGGTTGCAAGTGGGAAGAAATCCCGTGATAAATTTTTCCCTGAAGCTTTTCTCAGTACATAATTGGTTACTTCAACAAGAGAGTCACAAGGCAGTAGTGTTTCTTTCATCTCCTTCATGCTCTGGTAGATAGTCAGCAAGCTGGCTTCCTGCTCCCCTTTTCTGGGCCTCATGCTCCGTGCTGATCGTTTGTAAAGTGGGTAAGCGCCAGACAAATTGGCCTTGCCATCATGGGGTATATGTGGCACGTTTAAGGAAGAAGTTTGAATATTTCGGTCAAAACCTGTGGGTAAAAAGCAATTAAATAGTCAGAAACTTTTAACAAAATATAGAGATTGTAACACTGGTCCACTAATAAGTGCTTACTCCCTGCTATCAATTGCTCCATACTGTAAAAAGTGAGAAAGGCTTGCATTTATATAGCACCTTTCGTGAAATTGGGACCTCCTAAATGCCTAAAGCCAGAGAAGTATTGTTGAACTGAAGTCACTGTTGTAATGTAGGTCCCACAATATAGCAAACAGATAATTTGATTTAGGTGATGGTTGAAGGATAGATATTGTCGAGGAAACTGGGGACAACCCTCATCCTTTTCCTCAAAATAACACTATAGGACCTCTCGTGTTCACTCGATGACAGACAGAGGCTCAGCTTAACACCTCATCTGAAAGGTGGCTTCTTCGGCAGTGCAGCACCACACTGGAGTACAAGCCTGGACTATATATTCAAGTCCCTCTAGTGGGACTTGAACCCATAACCTTCTAACTCAGATTCAAATCTGCAACAACTGAACCACAGTTTGCTTACGTGTAATGCAGTACAAGAGATAGTCCATAACTGGGAGCCTCCCCTTTTTCTTTGATCATTATCAACATATTGACTAATCTCCCCTCTCATTTTTTGATGTTATACTTATAAAATACTTTAATGCTCCTTTAGGAGATTTTGCAATCCTTTCCCTCATATTTCCTCTTAGCTTTCCTCAACCGGAACAAGAGGGCATAATCTTAAAACTTAAGCAAGGTATTCAGGAGTGAAATAAAGGAACACATTGTCGCCCCAAGTGTAGTGAAAATCTGGAATTCTCCCCTCAGTTGGCTGGGGCACTTCTGCAACTCCTTGGGTTGCAACCAATGGGTTTTTGTTATGTTAAGAATATCAAGGGAGATGGAGCCAAGGTGGAAAAGTAGGGTTGATGTACATCTCAACATGATGTAAGTGTAGTAGAACAGACTCAAAGGCCTTAACAGCCTAAACCCTGTTCCCATGTTCCTTAACTCTTCTTGCTTTCTCCTTTTGGTTTGTCTTTGATTATTATTTTTCTTATGGGCAATTTCCTCAGTTTTAATTGCTTTCTAACCTCTTTATTTGCCCATGGTATGCTAAAACTGCTATTAATGTATGTCCTCCTTTATAATGAATATACTTATTCTGTACCCCTGTAAGCTTATTAAAAACATTGCACTACAGTTCTGTGTGCCAGTCCCCCACCCCCCCCCCTCCACCCCCCACCGGTAGCTCCTAATCTAATGAAACACATTTTAGGAATTCTTCCTGGTACTCCCTCTCTGTCCAAATCGATAAGTAAAAGTCACAGCACTCATTCAAACAATTTGGCAGGAGCTGTGATGATACAGGCCATATCTTGCAATGCACAAGACTACTGCACAGTGAGCGCTCCTGCTGTACTTTCTCTAGTTTTTTTTTCTCTTACTGGTTAAGCTGGCATCTAAATAGATGGTGTAACAGGTGATACTAACCCCACTCACATCCACAGTCTGCATGCCTGAGATAGGCTGTAGGGGCGGTTGAAGCCTATTGGTGATGCTGAGGCAGGCTTCCAGCCCAAATCTCTTGTCTAATCCCTGAAGTTGGCACATCCTCTATTTATACAGAGCCCTGACTGATGATCCAGAGACACAAGTTCAAATCCCACCACAGCACCTGGAGAATCTCAATTCAGTTAATGAAGTAAATCTGGAATAAAAAGCTTGTGTCAGGGACGGTGACCATTCGGAAAGGAAACCTGCTGTCCTTACACGGTCTGGCCTCTATGTGACTCCAGGTCTACAGCAATGTGTTTGACTTTGACAAGCTCTCTGAAATGGCTGAGGAAGTCACGTCATTCAGGGACGGGCAGTAAGTGCCAGCGCTGCCACTGGCACCCATCAAGCATGTGTAAAAAAAATGGAATGAGAAACAGTCAGTTCTACTGAGGAGTTCTGCTCCTCCTGAAATGAAATAGCTTGGCCTTTCTCTGTACAAATGCTGCCTGAACTGTGTGTTCAGCACTTTGAATTTTTATTGTGCTTGATTTCATGTTGGTTTCTTCTAACCTAGAGCTGAAAATTGACAAGCAGCCGCCAATCTACAAACTTCTCTCCCCAAACAGCAATTAACCTTTAACTGACCTCAGGATGTCTCTATCTGCAGCAATTAATCTTTGTGGTCTTAAAGCACAGCTGCTCCATCCCACCACAGATGCAGTACTCATTAATCTGTGCAACAGAGGGTCCACTGCTTTTACAAGCTCAGGATCTGCACAATAACTTTTGTGTAGTGCCTCTACAGGCTGCCTGTGCAGCCACCGCTATGCAGACTGATCTTTCTGTGCTTCTTGTAGAAGTGGCAAAAGCGGGTGAGTCAGTGCAGGACCATCCCACACACCTGATACATCCAGATTCGCAAAGCTCAGCAGGATCAACTTTGTCGCCCTCATCAAGCAATTTAACAAAGGGTGGGACAGAGGGTGGAGGCTGAGGTAAGACCAGGTATTATGTAACAGAGCATGGAACACTGTGCAATGATGTTCAGAGTCTGCCGTATGAGGATAGTGCGTGCGCAGCATTGCATCTGTGTGCAACACACTGGAGGGTGTGTGATTCACTGAATCATTCACTGGCTGTGATATGGAAGCACTCTACTTTGAAGAGAGGCAACGTGTGGGGGTAGGGACCATAGTGTGTCACCTGAGTGACTGCAACACAGCTCATCATAACAAGGAGACATACACAAGGGACGTAGAATGAGTGTGATTCTATTTACAGCTGTGAACATTATATACAAGCTGTGAATACCCGTGCCACCGTTATAATCCTATTATTTCCTTGATTCCCTAATCTTACTGCTTTGTCTTGGTGCATCCCCAACATCCACTGCAGAAGTGGAGGCTGACTGCTGACTGCTACGCCCCGTTGTGTGTGATGATTTTGGCGGGCGTCCTCTGGAGGGTCGAGGCCTGGAAGGCCTCGGCCTGCTTTGGATCACCGGCTGTGGGGCAGGTGCACCCTCCTCAGCCTGTGGAGCTGGAGGTGATGGGGTCACTGGAAGCGGGGTTGGGATCAGTTGGGGGTTCCTGCAGTGACCCGAGTGCATGGCCCTGGCATGTCAAGCTGCTGATCCTTCTCTCTACGGGTGCCTGAGGGCCCCTGACTGACTCCTCGAGGAGAAGGGGCAGCTGGAGTGAGATTGAGTTGCCCCAAGCTCATCTCCCGTTCACACTGATGGATGCCACCAATATCTACATCGATGAAGTGCTGCTCCTGCAGCAATGGAGGACCTGGACCAATATCTCCATAGCGACTGCCATCCTACCATTGTTGACCTCATTATGTGTTGGCATGATGGCGCGATCACCTCAGCCTGAAAGAGGATGGACTCCTCCATTGTCCATTGCAATCTGAGGAATGCAGTTGACATCCCTTCCTGATATTCCCATGCTTATCTTTGCAGCTCCAGCAACTGATTTAGGACCAAGTCCAGAGGCTTGTCATCAGACTCGGACTCAGCTGACTCGTGGCCTCCAGCAGTCCACTGAGTGCCGGTGACCTCGGCTGTCCCTGCCTCTGCCTGCCGTGGAGCCGATGGTGCACTGTGCTCACCAGGTTGTGACCCCGAGCCTGCTCTAGATCGAGGTCCCGCCAGGACCTTGAGTTCCGGCACTCCGTCTGGGACCTCCCCCTGCGATAGTGCATGATCTTCTCCTGCACGAAGACAGGTGGAGTGAGTGTGAGCAAGACACCTGCCAGGCAGATGAGAAGGACGCCTGGCATGTGTGGGTGGTGAGTGGTGCCATGGATGGGATGAGGACCATGATCTTCAGAGGAGGTGAAGGTGCGTGTGAGAGAGTGAGCGGTGATGTCCATTGAGCTGGCAGTGAGTGAGATCCCTCTGAATGACTGATGGGCTTGTGAGTGTGAGAGTTGAGAGTGATGAGATGGTTGACTTACCCTGGCAGCACGGATGAGATCATTCATCCTCTTTCTACACTGGGTGGCTGACCTGTGCTGTTGGCACTGACCACCGCTGCCATCAGCTCCCAAACCTTTGCGGTGAGGTTGGTGGACCTCCTGCGGCCAGAGAGGGGGTGGAGAACATCGAGGCGGCTTCCCTGGCGTCCAAAAGGCGTTCCAGTGAGTCATCACTAAACTTTGGTGCTGCCATCTTCTGGGCTTTCAGGGCCATGTCCTGAGCAAGGCAGCGCTGGGCTGCAGACATTGAGAACTGTGCGCACGGCTGCAGTTTAAATATGGCACCCGGAGTGAGGAGGGGTGAGGTCACAGCGTGGCGGGCGAATCAGGAGCTGCCCGCCAGCGATTCGGAATGTTTCCAGTTCCTGCATAATTAATGAGGTGGGAAGCAGACGATGCAGCATGAAAACCACCACCGCAGGCGGAGGGAAAAACACCCATTTTTCATGCCTGCTGCTGCACCTAGTGGGAATCCCACCCATTGAATATGCCAGATCCATAAATAGTCAAGATAAACTGAATAAACAGCCACCAAAATATCTGAAGAGCAAAGAAAAACCAAATAAGGATTGGAAGGAAATGGGCAGGTAAATTTACCGGAGGAACATGAACATTTGCTGAAATGGGCTCAGGAATTGCTCAGAAACCTTCCCTTAAGGAATTTCTGAAGCAGAGATGATATTCGGGCAGCACAACAGGCAGAGCTGCAAGAGGTTCTGAGACAGTAACAAGTGCGCGCAAGAGGGATAGCCCTGTCCGCTGTGGACACACATCCAGCCCTGGGGACACACATCCGGACCTGGGGACACACATCCGGACCTGGGGACACACATCCGGTCCTGCGGACACACATCCGGTCCTGTGGACACACATCCGGACCTGGAGACACACATCCAGTCCTGGGGACACACATCCGGTCCTGCGGACACACATCCGGTCCTGCGGACACACATCCGGACCTGGAGACACACATCCGGACCTGCGGACACACATCCAGCCCTGCGGACACACATCCGGCCCTGCGGACACACACCCGGTCCTGCGGACACACATCCGGACCTGGGGACACACATCTGGACCTGGGGACACACATCAGGACCTGCGGACACACATCCAGCCCTGCGGACACACATCCGGCCCTGCGGACACACATCCGGTCCTGCGGACACACATCCGGACCTGGGGACACACATCCGGTCCTGCGGACACACATCCGGACCTGGGGACTCACATCCGGACCTGCGGACGCACATCCGGACCTGCGGACACACATCCGGACCTAGGGACCCACATCCGGACCTGGGGATCCACATCCGGACATGGGGACACACATCCGGACCTGGGGACACACATCCGGTCCTGCGGACACACATCCGGACCTGGGGACACACATCCAGCCCTGCGGACACACATCCGGACCTGCGGACACACATCCGGTCCTGCAGACACACATCCGGACCTGGGGACACACATCCGGACCTGGGGACACACATCCGGACCTGGGGACACACATCCGGTCCTGCGGACACATATCCGGACCTGGGGACACACATCCAGACCTGGGGACACACATCCAGACCTGGGGATACACATCCAGACCTGGGGACACACATCTGGACCTTGATGGGCACATAATCCCTGTTTCTTAGTCCGAAAGAATCCAAGAGATGTTGACAGCATAAAGAGTTCAGAAAAACTTAAAACATTCTTCAATATCAAAGTGCAGAACATGCAAGTGATCTAAAATGTTAATGAAACTGAAGATAAAAATAGTTAACATACACAAACATATGAAAATGACAGGCTAGTGAGAAGAGCCACTGATCCATCTTGCCTGTCCCTCAAAGCTGCTGACAAACTCAGTCAGTCCAGACTCATGCAGCGGTGGAAAATGGACAGAACTAAAATCCAGCTGTCAGCCCCGGGCCATTTATCCTTTCAACCCCAATTTAAGTCAAAATACATTTTATTCCCTGCAGAAGTCAGGCGAATAAAATATTTAGCAGTCTTCACACTAAAGAATTTTACCTCCTTGTAAAATAATCAACAAACATTTTTCAGAAATTATTGAGCGATGAGCATTGCACAAATGTGTGATCTAATTCTTCAGCCACACTCAGTATCTTTGAGAACTTTGAAGTTGGTTTTGCAAAACTGCCTGACAAGTTAGGAGACCTTGCGATTAACAAATCCCTGGGGGCAGATGACATAAATTGCAGCTCTGAAGAAGTCACCGAATCTTACACTACAGGAGGCCAGCCAGCCCATCATGTCTATGCTGAGTCTTTGAAAAAGGTGCCTGATTATCCCAACCACTTTTGCTCCATGTAATTTTTTTCCTTTTCAAATATTTACGCAAACCCCTTTTGAAAGTGACTGTCGAAACCAACTTTCATCATCCTTTCAGGCAGTGCATTCCAGATTATAACAATTCCATGTGTAAAAACAGCTCTCCTCGCTTCCCCTCTGATTGTTTGGCCAATATTCTTAATTAGGTGTCACCTGGATACCGACCCTCCCACCAGTGGAAACTGTTTCTCCTTACTTATTTTTTGAAGCCTGGGAATCACTGGGCACTTTGAGGTTCTGAGGCACTGGTACAAGTTAAAGTGCTGTGCACATTGAAAGAGGACTGTGCAGTGTCCCAAGCGATATCTTAACTGTTCACCTTAATCTGTAGATAGACAATTGCACAAAACATGTGTACAAATTCTGAGCCACAACAGTTGTTTCATCCCTGAAGCAGTACAAGAGAGAAATGTGGAACAGTGCTGACTGGAAAGGAAGCAGAGGAGAATGCCAGCTACGAGGGTACAAATTACATCATGAACTGAGGGATGGAGCAAGTGAAGGGTAACAGTATGAACTGACGGAGGAGAGATCAAAGGTTACACCATGAATTGGGAGAGAAGGGGTGCAAGGTGACAGCATAAACAGGGGGGAGAAGGTGATGTAATGGTAATATCACTGAACTAATAATCCAAAGACCCAGACTAATGCTCTGGGGACATGGATTCAAATCCCCCCCATAGCAGCTGGTAGAATTTAAATTGAATTAATAAATCAAATAAATTTGACATGTTGCAGAATAGACACAACACAGTAAAATGTTACATGAACAAATCTCAACCTAGCTTCCAAGGCTGGTTTCAGAAGTGTTCAAATCTCTCCTACTCCTGTGTAGGTTAACTGAGGATTATCAGGGAGACGAGGGAAATAGAAAACTCTTCAGCAGTAACTAATTTTTTAGCAATAGTGTAAAAGGGGAAATATCAAGTCAGCTGCCTGTTATACACTTTTCCCAGTTTTGATTTCAATTGATTCTATTGAAGGTGATGTACAAAGGGCAGGAGATCTGTTATCGGCCATGCTACACAATCAATAGAAGCTAAAATTCCTCCCCCACCCTCCTGGGTGTTCTATTTGAGCAGAGCGTCACTACAGGAACTTGTCTTTATTTTAATGTATCAAAGAAAATGTTCCAGGAAATGCTGATAAATAAAAGGGGCTGGACTCTGAAACATGGTGCAGATGTTAAGCGAGGAGGCTAAAAGTTTATTTCGAACATTTTTGAAAGGAAGAGAGAAAAATAAAGAGGTGGAAGAAGAGGAAATTCCAGTTGAGAGCCAACAATGGTGGAGTAAGAGGAGAGGATTCCCAGATTGAGGGCATGGAAGGATGTGGGAGGAGAAATAGATCTACATTGGGGTTAGACCCGATAGTAAAGCATGTCTATCAGCGAGGAGCGGAGACGTAATGTGTGAGTCAGTCTTAGTGCAGGAAAGAATGCAATCAGCTGAGCTCTGGACAGGTTCATGTATATGGAGAGTGGAGGAATGGAAGGTCGTTGCTATAGTGATGGAAGCAGACGGTAAAAATGTACAATTGACTTAGTGCGCGCGGGATCAGTCATGACATAAAGAGAAAGGAAGAAAGCAAGCAAGAAAGTGCTTTAGTAGTTCTGAAGTGCAGTTGTAATGTGGGAAATGAACAACCAGTTTGCACACAGCTCCCACAAACAGCAAAATCTATCTTGGTGATAAAAATTGACAGGGCATGGGGACAATTCCCCAGATCTTTTTAGAAATAGTGTCATGGGATCTTTTGCATACTTGAGAGAGCAGATTCATCTGAAAGATGGCACCTCTGACAGTGCAGCACTCCCTCAGTACTGCAGTGGACTATCAGTCTGAATTCTCTACCCCAGTCTCTGGAGAGTTTGAACCCACTCTCGTAGGTAAAATACTAACGGTGAGCCACAGCTAACACAATCTAACGTGTGCATGGACAAAGTGTATCAAACCAAATTTCAATAAAGATTTCAGTTACAAAAAGTAAAGGGCACTGCCTTTGTAACAGACGATGGCCTCGATTCTCTGACTTTAAATGGGTTGCCACTGAGGTTAAAATAGCACCAGCCATAACTTAAGTGTTCCTTGCAAGGTGCTTTTATTAATTCCTCAACCAGTTGTATATCTTCTCAGTAAGGACAGAAAATGCTGGAAATATTCAGCTGCTCATGCAGCACCTGTGGAGAGAGAAGCAGATTTCAGGTCCACGACCTTTTATCAAAAGAGGTCCTGAAACATGGGGTTGGTTTCACACTCCTCCACTGGCGGGTTTGAAAATCCAGTGGAAGCGTGCCCGCCACCTACCCACCCAACCCTGCCCCCACCACGATCTTACTTATGGTGGCTGGCAAGGGGGTTGGTACAGCCCACCCACCCTTGGACCAATTAACGCCTACTTTTAAGGGCCTCATGCCTCCAAAGCTGAGAGGTAATCGGTGGCAGGAGAGACCCACACCAAGCGTCCAGCATGGCAACATTTCCTGTGCGAGCTGGTGGGGAGCTTCTTCCTTAACAGGCTCCATGCCCATCTGAGGTTGCCCCGAGGTCACCACCCCACCGCCCGGCCCCTTCCCCTTGCCTGGGCCTGCCAGCCTGGCCCCAGCGAGACCCCCCAGATTTACCTCTGGTCCTGGCTCCAGTACAGCATGCCATCTTGCAGTACCGGCGGTGACCACCATTTCCGGAGGTGCCGCTGGTACTGGAAACCTGCTGATCTCCAATTGACCGGCAGGATTTCCTGTTGCTAAGGGGTGGGAATCCCACCTTGTGGGGCAGTCGTCCAGAGCAGGGGGGAAGGGTCCACACCAGCTTTTTAGCCACGCAGGGAGTGGGATCACAGCACCCGGCTAAATTCAGCCCGTGCTCAGTATTTCCAGCGTTTTCTGTTTTAATTTCAGAATTCCAGCATGGCAGTATTTTGCTTATATATCTTTTTAATTCCTTTTCAGTTTCACTATCAAAATCAAACAGAGGATGGCAGCTGAAGTATTTATGGATCTAATTGGCTGACTTTTACAAGTGAAACTGGCTGTTGTGTTCAGGAATTATTGATCTCCATTTTCTGACTTAAATCTCAGATCCCAGTGACAAACCCAGACCAAGAGGAGCTTGTTTCTTCGTGAGGTACCATTCCTTGCCTTGCCGTATTCTTACAGAACTTGACGATCTTATAAATGATGACCTTGGAATCTTCAAGTACCAAGTAGTTATTTAAATTAGATATTTAAAATGTATCTACAATCGGTTATTTCTGAAGGTACCCTGTCACAGTCTTTGAGATATATGAAATTCTCTTTCTGCATATGCCAGAGTCCCCAGCATCACAGATGCCAGTCTTCAGCCAATTCGATTCACTCTACGTGATATCAAGAAACAGCTGAAGGCACTGAATGCTGCAAAGGCTATGGGTCCTGACAATATTCCGGCAATAGTACTGAAGACTTGTGATCCAGGACTTGCTGTGCCCCTAGCCAAGCTGTTCCAGTACAGCTACAACACTGGCATCTACCCAGCTATGTGGAAAATTGCCCAGGTACGTCCTGTACACAAAAAGCAGGACAAATCCAAACCGGCAAATTACTGCCCCATCAGTCTACTCTCAATCATCAGTAAAGTTATGGAAGGGGTCATCAACAGTGCTACTAATCAGCACTTGCTTAGCAATAACCCACTCACTGACACTCAGTTTGGGTTCCGCCAGAGCCACTCAACTCCTGACCCCATTATAGCCATGGTTCAAACATGAACAAAAGAGCTGGACTCCTGAGGTGAGGTGAGAGTGACTGCCCTTGACATCAAGGCTGCATTTGACAGAGTGTGGTATCAAGGAGCCCTAGCAAAACTGGAGTCAATGGGAATCAGGGGGGAAACTCTCCACTGATTGGTGTCACACCTAGCATAAGGGAAGATGGATGTGGTTGTTGGAGGTCAATCATCTCAGCTCCAGGACATAACTGCAGGAGTTCCTCAGGGTAGTGTCCTAGGCCCGACCATCTTCAGCTGTTTCATCAATGACTTTCCTTCCATCATAAGGTCACAAGTGGGGATGTTCTCTGATGATTGCACAATGTTCAGCACCATTCGCAACTCCTCAGATACTGAAGCAGTCCATGTCCAAATGCAGCAAGACCTGGACAATATCCAGGCTTGGGCTGACAAGTGGCAAGTAACATTCACCCCACTTAAGTGCCAGGCAATGACCATCTCCAACAAGAGAGAATCCAACCATCACCCCATGACATTCAATGGCATTACCATCGCTGAATCACCTACTATCAACATCCTGGGGGTTACCATTGACCTAAAACTGAATTGGACTAGCCATATAAATACTGTGGCTACAAGAGTGGGTCAGAGGCTAGGAATCCTGTGGTGAGTAACTCACCTCCTGACTCCCCAAAGCCTGTCCACCATCTACAAGGCACAAGTCAGGAGTGTGATGGAATACTCCCCACTTGCCTGGATGAGTGCAACTCCAACAACAATCAAGAAGCTTGACAACATCCAGAAAAAGCAGTCCACTTGATTGGCACCACATCCACAACATTCAGTCCCTCCACCATCGATGCACAGTAGCAGCAGTGTGTACCATCTACAAGATGCACTGCAGGAATTCACCAAGGCTTCTTTGACAACACCTTCCAAACCCACGACCACTACCATCTAGAAAGACAAGGGTAGCAGACACATGGGAACACCGCCGCCTGGAAGTTCCCCTCCAAGTCACTCACCATCCTATCTTAGAAATATATCGCCAATCCTTCACTGTCGCTGAATCAAAATCCTGGAACTCCCACCGTAACAGCACTGTGGGTGTACCTACACCACATGGACTGCAGCGGTTCAAGAAGGCTGCTCAACACCACCTTCTCAAGAGCAACTAGGGATGGGCAATAAATGCTGGCCCAGCCTGCAATGCCCATTTGAATGAATTAAAGAAGACACAAGCCGTTATCATCAATTCCGTTTGATTCAGCCAGAGGAGTGACTGTTGATAGATTTTTGTTGTGTGTTAAGCGTTATGGATCCAAAGGCGATAGATGGAATTCAAATACTTCCATGATCTAATCGAATGGGGGAATGAGCTCAAGGGGCTGAATGGCCGACTCCTATTTCTATGGATTAGGATGTGAACCTTTTGCAAAAGGAGATATTGGGTGGAATTCACTGTCGATGAAGCGTTGAGGGGGTGGGGTGGGGGTGGGGGTGCTGCCCACTGTCTGCAAAACCCGGCATCAATGTTCTCCAGGTGGCCCGACCCTATTCCAAGGCAATCAGGCACTTACCTGAACAGCATCGTGCCTCCAGTCAAACTAGGCCCCAAGCAGGCCGGAATTCCCCCCAGTCTGAAGCCGACAGCTCCCCTGTAACAGCAGCACCACTGGTGGCAGTGGCCACTGCCAGTATTGCACTTGGATCTTCACCATGAATCAATGCCAGAGAGGAGATAAGTATGGGGAGGATGGCAGTTGCAGGAATGGGGGAGGGGGTGGTGCTGGCGAGGGAGTTGGGAGGGGGTCGAAAGCAATGGCAGAGGTGTAGCTTTCTGTGGGCCCCCTTCTTCTGATGCTGGGTCCTTCTGTCAGGCACAGGGTGCCTGAGAAAAAGGGAACCCCTCCCCCCACCCCACCCTCACCCCATCAGGTGGCAGAGTTTGCTGGGTGGTCTTCCTGGATGGCAAATACCAGCAGAAGCGGGATAAGGTGCTTAAATGGCAAAATGCTGGAAAACTGGTCATATCCCCATTTTAGGGGCCATAATAAGTTCAATTGGTTGCCCACCTCCATTGAGCTGTTAGCTGATCCAAATGCCGGCAGTTCAAACATCAAAGCCATTACTTGAATGGTCAAAACATGTGATTGTGCTGTTTCTTAAATGTGCATCATTATATAGTCTTTGCTGAGCGGGTAGTTAAAAGAATGTAAGAACATGAGAAATAGAAGCAGGAGTAGATCATTTGACCCTTTGAGCCTGCTCCACCATTCAATACCATCATTGTTGATCTTCTGCCTCAACTCCACTTTTCCACCCATTCCCAAAACCACTTGATTCTCTGACTGACCAAAAATCTATCTCAACCTTAAATATATTTAATGATGATGTTTCCACTACCCTCTGGGGTAGAGAATTCCAATGATTCACATCCCACTCAGTGAAGAAATTTCTCCTCATCTTAATCCTGAATGCCCGATCCCTTATCCGAGGCTGTGCTCCCATTTTCTGGATTCCCCAGCCATGAGAAACACCCACTCAGTGTCTACCCTCCCTAACTACCTCCCCATCAGTCTACCCCCAATCATCAGTAAAGTAATGGAAGGGGCCATCAACAGTGCTATCAAGCGGCAATTGCTTAGCAATAACCTGCTCACGGATGCCCAGTTTGGGTTCCGCCAGGGTCACTCAGCTCCTAACCTCATTACAGCCTTGGTTCAAACATGGACACAAGAGCTGAGCTCCTAAGGTGAGGTGAGAGTGACTGCCTTTGACATCAAGGCAGCGTTTAACCGAGTGTGGCATCAAGGAGCCCTAGCAAAACTGGAGTCAATGGGAATCGGAGGGAAAACTCTCCACCGGTTGGAGTCACACCTAGCACAAAGGAAGATGGTTGTGGTTGTAGGAGGTCAGTCATCTCAGCTCCTGGACATCACAGCAGGAGTTTCTCAGGGTTGTGTCCTCGACCCAACCATCTTTAGCTACTTCATCAATGTCTTTTCTTCCATAATAAGGTCAGAAGTGGGGATGTTCGCTGATGATTGCACAATGTTCAGCACCATTCATGACTCCTCAGATACCGAAGTAGTCCATGTCAAATGCAGCAAGACCTGGACATTATTCAGGTTTGGGCTGACAAGTGGCAAGTAACATTCATGCCATAAAAACGACAAGCAATGACCATCTCCAACAAGAGAGAATCCAACCATCACCCCTCGATGTCCAATGGCATTACCATCACTGAATCCCCCACTTCCAACATCCTGGGGGGTTACCATTGACCCGAAACTGAACTGGACTAGCCATATAAATACTGTGGCTACA
This sequence comes from Carcharodon carcharias, assembly GCF_017639515.1. Classification (NCBI taxonomy): domain Eukaryota; kingdom Metazoa; phylum Chordata; class Chondrichthyes; order Lamniformes; family Lamnidae; genus Carcharodon; species Carcharodon carcharias. The sequence goes on along the minus strand of NC_054492.1, from coordinate 7,685,155 downwards.
AGAGCAGGTCAGAGCTAGGAATCGTGCCACGAGTAACCCACCTCCTGACTCCCCCTAAAGCCTGTCCACCATCTACAAGGCACAAGTCAGGAGTGTGATGGAATACTCCCCACTTGCCTGGATGAGTGCAGTTCCTACAACATTGAAGAAGCTGGACACCGTCCAGGACAAAGTAGTCCACTTGATTGGCATCACATTCACAAACATTCACTCCCTCCACCACCGACACACAGTGGCAGCACTGTGTACCGTCTACAAGATGGCACTGCAGTAACTCACCAAGGCTCCTTAGACAGTACCTTCCAAACCCAGAACCACTACCACTACCGTCTAGAAGGACAAGGGCAGCAGATAGATGGGAACACCACCGCCTGGAAGTTCCTTTCCAAGTCACTCACCATCCTGACTTAGAAATATATCACCGTTCCTTCACTGTCGCTGGGGCAAAATCCTGGAACTCCCTCCCTAACAGCATTGTGGGTGTTCTTCCATCACATAGACTGCAGCGGTTCAAGAAGGCAGCTCACCACCACTTTCTCGAGGGCAACTAGGGATGGGGAATAAATGCTGGCGAAGCCCACATCCCGTGAATGAATTTTTAAAAAAAACCCTGTCAAACCCCTTCCAGGTCTTGTCTGTTTCAATTAGATCATCTCTCAATCTTCAATACGCCAAAGAATGTAGACTCAATTTACTCAGCTTCTTGTCAAAGGACAACCCTCTCATCTCAGGGGCCAACTTAGTGAACCTTCACTGCACCACCTCCAACACAAGTATATCCTCCCTTAGACAAAAGCAGAAAACGCTGGAAAAACTCAGCAGCTCCAACAACATCTGTGGAGAGAAAAATAGAGTTAACCCTTTCGAATCCATATACTCTTTTTCAGAGCTAAAGACACTTTATTCTCTGTTTTTCTCTCCACAGCTATTGTTAGACCTGTGAAGATTTTCCAGCATTTTACTGTTTTTGTTTCAGATTTCCGGCATCCGCAGTACTTTGCTTTTATCCTTCCTTAGATATGGAGATCAAAATTGCACTCAGTACTCCAGGTGCGGCCTTATCAAAGCCCTGTACAACTGTAGCAAGATTTCCTTATTCTTGTACTCCAATCCCAGTGCAATAAAGATCAACATGCCACATGGGCTTCCTAATTGCTTCCCAGACCTGCATGCTAACTCTCTGTGTTCCAGTATAGCCAAGTCTCTCTGTACAGCAACATTTAAAAGTTTCACGCCCTGTGGAAATGTTGCTTTTCTATTTTTATTACAAAAATGAATGATCCTCAGACTTCCCCACATTATACTCCATCTGTAATCTTGTTGTCCAGTCCAGTAACCTGCCTTTCTGTCTTTGCAGCCTCTTTGTGTCCTCTTCACAGTTTACAATCCTACCCAGTCCACCTCTGTGAAGAACCAACAGCCCAACTTGTCCTCACTCTTTGCAATCCATGCTTTTACCTGTGTCTAATTCAGTCAGTGGTCACTGAGCTGTTGTCATTGGGTGATATCCCTTCCTTGGATGCCATGGGACACTGCGTGGGTCTTCGATTGCCACACGTGTTCAATCGATAGTGCGTTGTACACTAAGAATGCCATATACTTTGAAAAACCTGATAACAACAACTTGCATTTTTATAGAACCTTTAACAAAGTAAAATGTCCTAAGGAAATTCACAAACATTATTAGGAAAACTTAGTCAGAGACTGGGTCAATTGAGAGAAATTTTTTGCGTTGGTTTGAGAACCTCCCAGAAGGGAAAAAAACACTTAAAAACTAGGAAATAAAAGTACTGGTCTGAACTGGTCTTTTATGCCTTAAAATGGAATGCCAGTAAAAACTGGAAATAAGAGTACTGGTCTGAACTGTTTTTTTCCTGGGCTGCTCCATCTCTGTTTGCTGATGGCCAATCGCAGGGCCTCTGCAAAGTGGGTTCTGAAGTGCTGAACCAAACTGTGTGACACTTAGCAAGTTCCTTGTTGCTTGAAGGACACTGTCACTTTTACCACCTTTAGCAATGCAATGATACTAATGCTACTCCATCTATTGCTTCCTTAGTGTGGCACGCCCTTCCTTCGCACAGCCTGCTCAGGGTGGGGAATTCTGTAGCAGAGGCACAAGCTTCAGCATTACGCTCAGCACAGAATATGTGTCCCAGCTGTGGTCATGCAGCACACCCCTTGGCCAGTGCTCAAATCACAGCAACAAGACAAACTATGGCTTTAACACACCACACCCACCCCACTCCCACTAGGGCTATCTGTACCTTGCTTGTCCTGCTTTCTACCATTAATGTCACCTATTAGCACATTTCTTAGCTAATATCACCACCGTCAACACCCTTTGTCCTCTGTCTATGACATCTTTCGGCAAACTCCACCTATCACTGGCCCTCTATCCGGCTCTAATTGTTCCACTCCCCCTTAAACCAGCTTATATTTCACCTCTCTTCTATTTTTCCATCGTTCTGTTGAAGAGTCAGACGGACTCGACACGTTATCTGTGTTCCTCTCCACAGATGCTGTAAGACCTGCTGAGTTTTTCCAGGTATTTTTATTTTTGTGTCTTTAACAAGCTGGGACTGCACACCTTCACCAACATCTGCCCCACCCACCACACTGACACCTATCCATTCCTACAGCTTGCAGGGACCAGGGCTTTCTGTTGCTAGTGGGGAGTTAAAAGGTCTGTAATTAGTCAGTTTACATTTAGATTCTGGTCAAAGCAAACTGGTCTGACACGCCCAGCTGTATTGTATGGGCGCTGGGGTAAAAAACAGCAACCTCATTTATAAAACAACACCATGACAACAGTTTCATGTAATGAGTCATAGAGTGATAGAGTCATTATTTCCCAGAAGGCGGCCACTCAGCCCACCACTCGGCCCATTGAGTCAATGCTGGCTCTCTGTAGAACAATCCAGTCAGGCTCATTTCCCTGCTCTATCTCCGTAAACCTGCAAGTTTATTTCCCACAAGTGCCTATCCAACTTCATTTTGAAATCATTCATCGTCTGTTTCTGCCACCTTCATAATAGAGAGTTCCAGGGCATTACTACTCACAGCGTAAAAACGTTCTTCCTCACATGCCCACTTTATCTCGTGCCAAAAATATTTAATCTTTGTCACTGGTCCTTGTACCATCAGCTAATAGAAACAGCTTTTCCTTGTCTACCTTATCTAAAACTGTCACAATCTTATACATCTCCATCAAATCTCCTCTCAATCACCTTTGCTCCAAGGAGAACAACCCCAGCCTCTTCAACCTAACCTTGTAGTGAAAATCCCTCAGCCCTGGAATCATTCTGGTAAATCTGCTCTGTACCATCTCGAGAGCCCTCAATTTCATCCTGAAGTGTGGCTACCAGAACTGGACGCAATACTCTAGTTGTGGCCTAAGCAGAGCTATATAAAGGTTCTGTTTAACTTCCCTGCTTTCTGTGTTTAGTATCTCTATTTACGTTTCGCTAACTAGTGTCTCATTATGTCCTGCCATCTTTAAATATCTATGCACATGAACCTCCAGGTCCCCTTTTCCCTGCACATTCTTTAGGACTGGGCCATTAAGTCTACATTGCCTCACTCTGTCCCTTCTGCCAAAATGCATCACCTCACACTTGTGTGTGTTAAATTCCACCTGCCACTTGTTTGCTAATTCCAATAGCCTATCCATATCCTGTTGCAGTCAACTAGTATCATTCTCATTGTTTGTCACACCTTCAAGACTGTTATCATCAGCAAATTTTGAAATTTTACTCTGTATTCTAATATCCAAGTCATCTACATAAAAAAAAATCAGTGCTCCTACCACTGAACCTTAGGGAACACCATTGTCTACTACCCTCCAGACTGAAAAACAACCATTCACCACAACCCGCTGTTTACAGTCCTTAAGCCAATTTTTCATCCAAGCTGACACTGACCATCGGATCTCAATTTTGTTAACCATCCTTATATGTGGTACTTCATCAAACTTTTAAAATCCATTTAACAACATCCACCACATCCCCTTCATCAACCTTCTCTGTTCATCAAAAAATTCAATTAGATTAGTCAAGCACAATCTGCCTTTTACAAATCTGTGCTCACTCCCCTTAATTAACCCAAACCTCTCCAAGTGCCAGTTGATTTTTTTCCCTGATTATTGTTTCTAAAACTTTACCCAGCACTGATGTTAAACTAACTGGCCTGTACTTACCAGGAATGAGCTTGCAGACTTTAACAAGGGTGTCATATATGCCGCTTTCCAATTCCTTGACACATCCCTGTATCTAGGGACGACTGGTAGATTATGGAAAGCTATCTCCACCCCCCTACCCTGAGCAATCTGGGATGGAAGCCAGCTGGACCAGGCAATTTATCCAATCCAAGCCGTGTCATCCTGCCTGTCAATTTTCATCCCATCCATTACCGATGCCACCTCCCTTCTACCATACTTTATCAGCATCCTCTACCTTAGTAAACGCCAATATAAAGTATTCATTAATATTCTATTCTTGCCGTGTGTCTCCAAGTATATATCACCTCTTTTATCCCTAATAGGCTCCACTCTGCCACTTATTGCCTGCTCATCACTCTCCAGGGCCACACGGCTCCTGAACTCATTATAATCTTGGTCCAAAAATGGACAAAAGAGCTGAATTCAGGAGATGAGGTGAGAGTGACTACCCTTGCCATTAAGGCTATATTTGACTGAGTGTGGCGCCAAAGAGCCTTAGCAAAATTGAAATCAATGGGAATCAGGGAAAATTCTCCACCACTTGGAGTCATGCTTAGCACAAAGGAAGATGGTTGCGATTGTTGGAGGTCAATCACCTCAGCCCCTGGACATTGCTACAGGAGTTGTTCATGGTAGTGTCCAAGGCCCAACCATCTTCATCTGTTTCATCAATGATCTTCCCTCCATCATAAGGTCAAGAGTGGGGATGTTTGCTGATGAGGGCACAATGTTCAGCACCATTGGTAGCTCCTCATATACTAAAGCAGTCCATGTCCAAATGCAGCAAGACGTGGGCAATATCCAGGCTTGGGCTGATAAATGGTAAGTAACATTCGTGCCACACAAGTGCCCAGTAATAATCATCTACAACAAGAGAGAATCAAACCATCTCCCTTTGATATTCAACAGCATTACCATCACTGAATTTCCGATGATCAACATCCTTGGGTTACCAGTGACCAGAAACTAAACTGGACCAACCATATAAATATTGTGGCTACAAGAGCAGGTCAGAGGCTGGGAATTCTGTGGTGAGTGACTCACCTCCTGACTCCCCAAAGCCTGTCCACCATCTACAAGGCATGAGTCAGGAGTGTGATGGAATAATCTTCACTTGCCTGGATGCTTGCAACTCCAACAACACTCAAGAAGCTCGACATTCAGGATAATGCGGTCGCCTGATCAACACTCTATTCACCACCTTAAACATTCACTCCCTCCACTGATGATGCACAGTGGCAGCAGTGTGTACCATTTGCAAGATGCACTGCAGCAATCCTCCTTTAACAGCACCTTGCAAAGCCACGAACACTACCACCTGGAAGGACAAGGGCAGCAAACACATGAGAACACCACCACTTGGAATTTCCTCTCCAAGCCACTTACCATCCTGACTCTGAAATATATCGCTGTTCTCTTATTGTTGCTGGGTCAAAATCCTGGAACTCCCTCCCTAACAGCACTGTGGGTGTTCCTACACCACGTGGACTGCAGCGGTTCAAAAAGGCATCTCCACACCTTTTCAATGGGCAATTAGGATGGGAAATAAATGCTGGACTTGCCAATGACACATCCCACAAAAGGATAAAAAAAGATTCCTTGCCAGTAGAAGACTTTGGGTTCCCTCTTATGTTATCTGCCAGTTTTATTTTCCTCTTCACTTCCCCTCTCAACTTACTGTATTTAGCCTGGCTCTTGATGAATTCACCTGACATGCATCATATACCATCTTTTTGTGTTTATTAATATTCTCTACCCCTCCTGTAGTCCTAGGAGTCATGGCATTGCTTCGCCTGTTGTTGGAATGTACCTAGCATGTATCTGAAACATCTCCTCATCAAATGTATAGTATGTGGTTTCCTTGGCAACAATGGAGCTGGAGTCTCCTCCCGCTGTGTCTAAAAGATCATTTAAAGAATGGAACATAAAAACCTGAGGAGGCCATTCAGCCCCTCAAGCTTCCGTTGCCATTCAATGACTGATTTGCATTCCAATTCCATTTACCTGCCTTGGCTCCATGTTGTTTAATACCCTTGCCCAGAAAAAAAATCTATCATCTCAGAGGCTGATTCAGCCTCTACTGCCTTTTGTGAGGGAGCTCCAGACTTCTACCAGCCTTTGTGCAAAGAAACGTATCCTAGCTTCTCTCCTGACTGTCCTGGCTCTGATTCGAAACTTATGTCCCCTTGTCCTAGATTCTCCCATAAATCTTAAAAACCTCAATCAAATCACGCATTAACCTTTAATATTTCGGGGAATACATGCCTAATTTATGCAATTTCTCCTCATATTTTATCCTTTGGAGCCCTGGCAGGTTTCTGGTGAGTCTGTGTTGCAATCTGGGCAACACCAATACATCCTTTCCAAGTTGGGGTGCTCAAAACTTTACACAGTATCCCAGATGTTGGCTAACCAGGGCTTTGTATCGTTGCAGCAAAAATTCCTCACCATTATATTCTAGCCTTCTAGCTATAAAGGCTAACATTCCAGTTGCCTTTTTGGTTATATTTTGTACTTATCTTTAATGAGATGTGCACATGGACTGCAAAATCTCTGTGGACCTCTACTTTTCCTAGCTGTTCACCATTTTAAAAAATACTCAGGTTTATCCTTCTTTGATCTAAAATGGATGACTTCAAATGTTGAGATCTCTCTGCCACAGTTTTCCCTGCTCACATAATCTATCAACGTCTCTTTGTAGTTCTGAGCTCCCAACTCACTTCTTACTACAACACCAATCTTTGTGCCATCAGCAAACTTGGATATATGGGAACTCTCTATTTTGTTATTTAAGTCATTAATAAACACAGGTCCCCGGAACAGATTTTTGTGCAGCATTGCTAGTCACCTCCTTCCAAGTCAAATACATACCAATTAGAAGCATTATCATTGACTTGAAAAGTTATCTTTGTTTTTCTCCACAGATGCTGCTCAGTGTTTCCAACATTTTCTAATTTTATTACAAATCCATTGACTCTACTCTCTGTCTTCCACTGATTAACCAATCTCCTAACCAGGTCAATAGCTTGCTCTCAGTTCCATTGGTTTTAATTTTAACTAGCAGCCCCTTGTGTGGAACCTTATTGAATGCCTTCTTCAAGTCCACATAAGCGATATCCATAGACATTCCACTGTCTCTAAGTTACTTCCTCAAAAAATCAAATTAGGCTCAATCAACATGACCCTACACATGACTGACCCTTTCCAATCAGCTCAAATGTCTCTAAGTGCTCAGTCACTCTCTCCTTCATTGTAGATTCCAAAAACTTCCCCATAACAGGTTTATAATTTCCTGATTTTGCTCTATCACCTTTGTTAAATAATGGGAAACACATTTGTAATTTTCCAACCTAAAGGAACAATTCCTGAGCTTTGGAAGATAATGACTAAAGCATCTGCAATTTCCCTACCTCCTTCCTGTAAAGCATTGGGTTGGAAACCATGAGGTCCTGGAGTCCTGTCAGTATTTAGTGCCATTATTTTGTCTAATAGCTCTCTTGCTTACTTTAGTGAGTTCTAGTCCTTGCTTCTTTACTCCCCTCTACTCTGAAGCTTGACATAAATCTGGCATTTCCTTATTTTCTTGTGCAATACTACTGACATCTGTTTTTAAAGGGTTCACATCAACCTGGACAATCTTTGTAAAAAGCAAAATACTGTGGTTACTGGAAATCTGAAACAAAAACAGAAAATGCTGGGAAAACTCAGCAGGTCTGACGGCATCTGTGGAGAGAGAAACAGAGTTAAAGTTTCAAGTCCGTATGATTCATTTTCAGAGCTACAGAGAAGTAAAAATGTGATGGAATTTATACTGTTTAAGGAGGGTGGAGCATGTGAAGCTGGATAGAAGGCCAGCGATAGGTGGGGGCTAAGGAGAGATTGACAAAGATGTCATAGACAAAAGGACAAAGTGGGCATTAATGGTAGTGGTAAGAGATAAAAAAGGCGCTGATAATGGCGTAAAGGTAAGAAAGGAGAATGTGATAATAGCAGAACAGGGGTAAGCACTCTGGAAAGAACAATATGAACAAGTGACAGATGGCCCTTGTGGGGGAGGGGTGGGGGGAAGGAGTAGTGGTGGGGAAAAAAGGATCGAGAATGGAATAAAAGGGAGGATTAAAAAGGATAAAACAATGAATACATTAATAAAAATAAATAATTTTTAAATCAAAATAAGTGGATAAAAAATAAGAATGAAATTTGAGAAAAGGGATTTAAAAAAGGGGGTGAAGATAGAGGAGAGAGTTCATGATCTGAAGTTGTTGAACTCAATATTCAGTCCGGAAGGCTGTAAAGTGCCTAGTCAGAAGATGAGGTGCTGTTCCTCCAGTTTGCGTTGAACTTCACTGGAACAATGCAGCAAGCCAAGGACGGACATGTGGGCATGAGAGCAGGGTGGAATGTTGAAATGTCAAGCGACAGGAAGGTCTGGGTCATGCTTGCAGACAGACTGAAGGTGTTCCACAAAGTGGTCGCCCAGTCTGCTTTTGGACTCTCCAATGTAGAGGAGACCACATTGGGAGCAGCGAATGCAGTAGACCAAATTGAAGGAGATGCAAGTGAAGCACTGCTTCACCTGAAATGAGTGTTTGAGCCCTTGGACGGTGGGGAGGGGGGAAGTAAAGGGGCAGGTGTTGCACCTTCTGCGATTGCATAGGAAGGTGCCGTGGGAAGGGGATGACGTGTTGGGGGTGATGGAGAAGTGGACCGGGGTGTCTCAGAGGGAACGGTCCCTACGGAATGTTGACGGGGGAGTGAGGGAAAGATGTGTTTGGTGGTGGCATCTTGCTGGAATTGGCAGAAATGGTGGAGGATAATCCTTCAAATGTGGAGGATGGTGGGGTGAAAAGTGAGGACAAGGGGCATCCTATCATGGTTCTGGGAGGGAGAGGAAAGTGTGAGGGCAGAGGTGCAGGAGATGTGTCAGACACAGTTGAGGGCCCTGTCAACCACAGTGGGTGGGAAACCTCAGTTAAGGAAGAAGGAAGACATGTCAGAAATACCGTTTTGGAAAGTAGCATCTTTGGAACAGATGCGACAGAATCGAAGGAACGGAGAGAATGGGAAGGAGTCCTTACAAGAAGCATGGTGTGAGGAGCTATAGTCGAGGTAGCTGTAAGAGTCATGGGCTTGTATTGAATATTGGTGGACAATCTATCACCAGAAATGGAGACACAGAGATCAGGGATGTGTCAGAGAGGGAACATGTGAAGGTAATAGTGGGGTGGAACCTGGAAGTAAAATTGATAATTTTTTCCAGGTCAGACGAGAGCAGGAGGTGGCACCGAAACAGTCATCGGCATACTGAGAAAAGAGTTGTGGGAGGGGGCCTGAGTAGGACTGGAACAAGGAATGTCCCACATACCCCATAAAGAGACAGGCATAACTGGGGCCCATGCGGGTACCCATAGCCACACCTTTTATTTGGAGGAAGTGAGACAAGTTTAAGGGGAAATTGTTCAGTGAGAGAACAAGTTCAGCCAGACAGAGGAGAGTGGTGGTGGATGGGGATTGTTTGGGCTTCTGTTCGAGGAAGAAGCTAAGGGCCCTCAGACCATCCTGGTGGGGAATGGAGGTGTAGAGGGATTGGACGTCCATGGTGAAGAGGAGGCGGTTAGGACCAGGGAACTGGAAATTGTTGATGAGACAGAAAACAATCTTTGTCTTCCTTTGCTGTTCTTTATAACTCTCCCAGTCCCTTGGATCTACATTAATTTTTAAACTTTTGTGTGCTCTTTCCTGTAGTCTTATGTTATTTCTCATCTCTTTTGTCGACCATGGCTCTACAGGTTAGGTAATCTATCTTTCCTTCTCATTGAGTAGATGCATTGCTCCATCTGGAGGGCACTGACTTGCTTACCTTTGGAGCCTTTTCCTTGTGATGACTGAATTTTGCCATCACAGTGCAGCAAACCTGGAATAACTAAAAGAAAAACTGCAAAAAGCAGCCAGTAACTTGTGAATGTTTTTGCTGTACTTGAGCCATCAAATGCTTTCTTCCTTTCCTCTGCTAGGTGGTCCTCAGGTGCCAGATGCCTCGGCGTCAGCTGCAATGAAGGTGAGTTATTTTGAAGAAGCAAATGCTTTTGTAAAGAAGGGAGTAAGTGAAGGGCCTCAGGCAGCCGACACTGTGCAATCCTCTCAGCTGAGCTGTTAGTGAAAACGTCTTCGACAGTAGATCGGGCTTTGAGGTTCTTGTCAGTTTGCATTTCCAATCTGTAAGTGAGACCAGAAAGTCAGAGTTAATGTTTGCAAACTGAAGGCCAGTGATACAACATAAAAGATAACTGGTGCACCGAGATAACTGGTGCACCGAGACTGCACCAGAGCCACTGGGAGCGGGAGGAGATGATGAGGGGCAGGGGGTGAGGAAACTATCGGGACATAGCCAGGGGGATGGTCCACAGCCCCACGGTCTACCTGCATTCCTGTTGCCAAATTCCTGGGCCCCAGGAGCCTGCTCCTCTTTTCCACATTTTCCATGTTTCCCTCACCCTCTCCTGTTCTCCTGAAGTCATTGAAACCTCCTTTGGGCTATTTCTCTCATTTCTTTACTTGACTCATTATTCCTCTTACCTTGCACCATATTCCCTCTTGTCACTCAATCACCCCTGCCCTCCAGCCTTTACCTTATGATCTTTTTCTGCTCCCTCTCCCCCACATCTGCACCCTGATTGAAAACATTTCATGACTAATAGCTTCTTGCTCTGGCCAAGGGCCATCGACCTGAAGTGTTATCCCACCACAGATGCTGTCTGGCTTGCCAAGTATTTTCAACACACTGAAGGTAACAGTAATCCTATAATTGGCCACAGTTATCGTTTGTTTGTGATTTGTGTGATTAACGGGACCAAATTTCGAATTAGAAAATGCAGATAGCAGAAAAAATACAACTTCATTTGAATAATCCACGTGCACTGATAATTCTGGAAAAGATAGCAACAGTGGGCTGAAAGATTTGTATTTTTTTTCATACAAGTAAATAACGAGAGCGATCTTGTGGGGGGGGGGGGAAATACTGAGCACAGCGTTTACACTGACTGGGATTTTTTTAGTCACGGGTGAGGGAGGTGGACAACACCTGGAATGTAACAAGAGATTCGCTGACACAGGGACAAGTGTCAAGTGTAGGAACTGGCGCTTCAGAATGTCTTCACGTTATGTGCCGACCCTGCCATTCCGGCAGCCTTTATGTTGTTCAGTTCACGGGCGGCCATTAATCGAGGCTGTGCTGGAGATTTCCGCACGGTTCAATTAAATAAGTCAGTTCGGGAAACCACAATGCCGATTACATCAGGATCTTTCCTCAAAATTAAAAACAAAAACAGACCAGTGAACGTCATGGCTCAGCCGGCGAAGGACAGCACCCACCCCCCAATAAACATGTGAATTCAAAACCAAACATTAAACTATTCCAAGTTGTGGCAGCTTCCTGATTTTCGGTAAAGATTGTGGGCTTTTTAATCTGAATTGTAACGGGTCTGACTTACATCCATCCACATATATATATATATATCTCTCGACTTGGACATGTTGTGAGTGCGCCCGGTGTGAATCTGCACTGACAGACTCCCACTTTCAGCAGTTCACAACGGTCAGGTCTTCATTAAGGCTACAACAGAAGGTTAAAAGTAAAGAGGTGGCCCATCAGTTACCAGCGCCCCCGGGCATCGCTTACCTTGGTCGCTGTAGGTTGCTATCAGAAGTCGCTGTCAGGGCTTTGGTGTTTGTGTTTTTATCCAAACTGAGGGTACGGTCTTTAACTTCTCCAGCCTGTCCTGCAGTTCGCAGGCGCTACACAAAATTTACTGTATAGCATCCCAAAGAATCATCTCCAAACTGGCCAGCCCTATGAATGATCTCGTCAAACTAGTTTAAGTCATCAGCGGAAATAAAGCTTTATTTGTTCCTTTTTAGCGATTTTTTTTTATTTGTTTTGATGGGGGTTTTTTTTCTCTCTCTCTCTCTCCCAAAGATGTCTGCGCTCTGAGACCTATCTGGCATATTGCATTCTCCCAGTTGGATGAGAATTACTGGCCCAAGGGTGGGGGGGCCACTGATCTGTCATTTTCTGCCAGTTATATGGAAACAGTTGGAGCGAGGTTACTCCCGATTAGAAATTGGAAGGGTTTCACATCATTGCAGTACTCAACGCTTCATAAAAACAGGGGCCAATCGAGGTTTCTCCCACTAAAAAAAAACCCAATGTAAATTTCCGATAGCCCGAACAATTAAACTGTTCCAAAACGCTGAAGGTGAAACTAGGCTCAAAGTTGGGATTATTTCCTCTATATTTTCTGTGAAATGGAAATATTTAAAAGCCTGAATTGGATTCATGAGGTCAGGAAGTTCTTTGCTACTTGAATGTTGTGTCGGTTGTAATGCAATACATTTAACAACATTCTCCAAACCCCACAGAATTCCCATGCAGTCTGAACACTGTCTCCTGCTGCTAAGGTCTAGTGGGTGCATTGAGAGGGTGGCCTTGAGACAGTGTTGCGGATCTCTGGCGGGGTGAGGTGAGGTGGGATGAGATGGGGTGGGGTGGGGGTGGTGGTCAGCAGTGGCCGCTTCCCCGGCTTTTCTCGCTCTGTCCGACTCCAACGTGCTGCCGGCCTCCAGCTCTCCCTGTCACTGCGGCCGCTGCCAAAACAAAATCCACGTGGCAGCGCTCCGAGTCCTGGACCACTCAGGCTGCACCTCACCTGGAAGCAAAATACACGGGATACCGGGCAGGAAACCAGGCTCCCTCCCTCCCCACCTCCGCCGTCAGCAACAGCAGCAGCAGCGACTTGAACTCGCGGCTTTGATGCGGCAGGTTCCTGTGTCCTCCCCCCACCCCCGTTCCTGGGATTCACTTTGCTTCAATGACCGGGGGCTGCAGGGGTGGTGGGAGGGGGGGTCCGGGGTTCCCACCGCCTGCTTTTGATCAATGCTCTCTCATTTTTTTTCATGCATGGACTGAAGGTGAGACATCAAACCCCTGGGGGGAGGGGGGAGATTCAGGTGAAAGGCCAGGGCTGGCTGGGGATAACCGCGGTTCGTGCATCCAAACGCGGCGCTGTTGTAACTGGGATAGGCTGACCCCCACCCTCCCCATTGGATCCACAGCTCTGTAATACGGAGGAGCTGGGAGATTCCCTTATTTTATTACTATTGCCCAGGTCTTGCTGCTTATGGACACGGACTGAAGCAGCAAGCCCAGGACAATATCCAGGCTTGGGCTGACAAGTGGCAAGTAACATTCGTGCCACACAAGTGCCAGATGATGACCATCTCCAGCGAGAGAGAATCTAACCATCGCCCCTTGACATTCAATGGCATTACCATCACTGAATCCCTCACGATCAATGTTCTGGGGGGGTCACCATTGGCCAGAAACTGAACTGGGCTAGCCATATAAATACTATGGCTACAAGAGCAGATCAGAGGCCAGGAATTGTGTGACAAGTAACTCCCCAAAGCCTGTCCACCATCTACAAGGCACAAGTCAGGAGTGTGATGGAATACTCCTCATTTGCCTGGATGAGTGCAGCTCCAACAACACTCAAGAAGCTGGACACCATCCGGGACACAGCAGCCCGCTTGATTGGCACCCCATCCACAAACATTCACTCCCTCCACCACTGACGCACAATAGCAGCAGTGTGTACCATCCGCAAGATGCACTGCAGTAACTCACCAAGGCTCCTTAGACAGCACCTTCCAAACCTACAATTACTACCATCTAGAAGGACAAGGGTAGCAGATTGATGGGAACACCACCACCTGGAAGTTCCCCTCCCAGTCACTCACCATCCTGACTTGGAAATATATTGCCATTCCTTCACTGTCACTGGGTCAAAATCCTGGAACTCCCTCCCTAACAACACTGTAGGTGTTCCTGCAGTGGTTCAAGAAGGCAGCTCATCACCACCTTCTCAAGGGCAATTAGTGATGGGCAATAAATGCTGGTCTAGCCAGCAAAGCCCACATCCTGTGAATGAAAAAATAAAACAAAACGGGCAGAGACCCATAAAACATTTGTGGTGCAACTAGTATCTATTGCAACAATACTTCTTTGAATCCCCATCCTGTGCCATTCCATTCTTCTCATGCCATCCCTCATGCCATATTCCCATCCCATTTCTTTTATCCCTCTCATATCATCCCAGCCCACCCCTTTCTATGCCATCCCCATGTCCCATTCCATGCTCCGCTGTCATCCCCATGGAGATCACCCCCATGTCATTCCCTCCCCACCCATGCAATTTCCCTGCCATGCCATTACCCATGCCATTCCCCCATGCCATCCCCTCCCTTTCCATACATTCCTTCTCCTCCCATGGCAGTTCCACCATGCATTCTCCCCCTTCCCAAGCGATCTCCCCTACCATGCCCCATGCTGGGCCCCCCATATGATGCTTCTCCCACTGATCTCCCATTGGAGTGGGCATTGAGGGGCATTGATTGACTAAGTACCTTCACCACATATAAAGAGAGACTTTTCCCTTTGAAGTTGATCATTTGTTAATTTGTTTATTTATCTGCTGTATTTTCAAAAGCCTGTAAAGAGTGGCTAGAGCTTGAGTGGCTCAGCTGGAAGCACACCAGTCTTTGAGATGGAAGGTCTTGGGTTCAAGTCCAAGTCCAGGACTTGTTGGCCACAGAGGAGCATTCACGTGGCTCAAGGTATATTGTTAAGCCATATGCAAAATCCTTCCAACCCTCCCCACCATTCTCCAAGGGAGAAAAGAGTGTGAAGATAATCAAACAAATATATAAATAGAGATTTGTGGGACTCTGGTTGATGGACAGAGAAGATGCAGACATATGTGACATTGTGTTCTGTAAATTAATGTAGTATTAACTAAAAGTTTGGTGTCATACTTCAGAACAAATTAACACTGGTCTGGTGCTCTGAATAAACTGGGTTTATTAACCCCTTCCATCATATTCATTGGCCACATCTAACTCCATCCAGAAAACATGATGTTGTCTTTTTTTCCAAGTTTGGACTGTAATGGATTATACAGGACAATGTGGTCACAATGCACCAACTCCATTCCTTTCCTCCTCCTGGCACCATGCCCTAAGAGGGCCATGGACTTCCATTGGATTGATCCATGATAATGCTTGGCAAAGTACCACAGTGATTTGCCATTGCTTTCTGTAGTCTGGCTGACCAGTAAACTCTCCTGCTCTTACCGCCTGTCATCAGGCATATTGGAAGGATTTACAGGCTGATAATCAACCTGTTTGGCCACATTATGGATACAATTTCCATGGCCATCAAGTCCTGAAGTGGGACTTGAACACAGAGCTTCTGGTCCAGAGGTAAGGCGGGTACCTGCAGTGCCACAAGACTGCTCCAATTCCTTTGCATCATTTAAATGTTAGAAAGCATGGCAACTGCACTTTTGGATGCCACGTATGAGCTCTTTTGAAAACTAGCTTTCACTTTAACTTGAACCAACATTTGGAAGATAATAAAATTGAGGAGTATTGACACTAATTCAGCCACTGAGTTGGAAGCAGGGTGGGAATTACGCATAGCATGCAAACAGAGTCTATTTATTAAGCAAACAGTAAACAGAGTCTATTTACTAAGCAAACACAAAATTTAAATGGAAATTATTTATACAGCAAACCTTTAATCTAAAGCAACTACAGCAGACAGAACTCTTGAGTGAAACTACAACAGCCCCCCCAATAAAAACAAGATTATTTCTATAGCCAAATGCAGTGAGTGGAGGATAGTTATATCCAGAAATTAATCACAGTCATTTACAGCTGTGAAAGCCAGGTTGCTATGGAAATTACCTAATCATCTGCATTCTGGCCAAAACATGTAGTATCACTATGTTGGCTTTGTTTAAAAATGAATTTTCTATTCTATAGTCATTGAAATACAGATTGTTATCCTATTTTCAAGGTAGATCCAATTTCAATCCATTTAGTATTGTAATCTAACTCAAAAGACTAAGGGCAGAATTGTCCCTCTTTTTCACTAAGTGTGGTAGCAGGCATGAAAAGAACATTTTACCGGCCAGCCACAATGGCGGCTTTTCACACTGTATCGTCCCAATCCGGCATCATTGATCATGCATTCCCAGGAAACACGCTGTTTTGCTGGCGGGCAGCCTCTGATTCGCCCGACACACAATCACTTCATGACTTCCTCATCCTGGCCGCCATACGCAGCTCCCCAATTCAGCGACACATCTCTGGAATGCCTTTTGGACGCCGTGGAGACCCGCTGTGTCCTTTATCCACACTCTGGCCGCAGGAGTGGCAGCGGCATCACCAACCTGGCTTGGTGGCAGTGGTGGTCAGTGCCAACACCCTGCAAAAGAGGACAGCCACCCAGTGCCAAAAGAAGATGAATGATCTCCTCCGTTCTGCCAGGGTAAGTCACTCTCCTCATCACTCTCAGCTCACACACTCATAAACCCATCACACATCCACAGGGGCCTCAATCACTGCCAGTTCAAGAGACATCACCATTCACTCTCCCACACACATCCTCATTGTTCTCATCCCGTCCATGGGTCAACTCACCACCTACACATGCCAGGCACCCTTCTCATCTGGCCGGGCAGGTGTCCTGCTTACATATTCTCCATCAGTATTCATGCAGGACAAGCTGGCACCCAACAAAAGGGAGAGGTCACAGACTGGTGGAGGAATGTCTGAAATCAAGGTCCTCATGGACTATGAAAACAGAACCATCCAGCTGGCCTGCAAAGATCTGTACTGCTTGAATGGGCAGATAAGCTAGGGGCCCAACTCCACGCATGTCACTGTGGCTGTGCCTGAACTGCCGACTCCACACATTTCACTATGCACTGCCTCAGCTACAGAGGATTGGTCACTTTATACTATATACTAGGTTTCCCTATTGTGTGGCCACTTCCCTCCCCCACCCCACATATGCTTGTGCACCAGCATCAGCCACAGTGCAGCCCTTACCCCCACACTGCAGCTGGGAAAACAGGACTTCCCTGTGCCCGTGCCTGAATGCACGGCGTCTCAACCTTGAGGTCCAACAGGCGACTCTTGCGAGTGCTGCGCAGCATTATTGTGCACTCACCTCCGAGTTCTCCTCAAAGTGCAGCTCACCAGGAGCCTGCCTTAGAAATGCTATTGTGAAACCCATCAGTGTGCAATCACACCAACATGCTCAGATGATCCAGCATGGGGGGATGATTCCAGCAAGCTGGACTTATAGTGATATGATGATGTATTACAATGAAGTTTCCAACATCAATGGCAGGAAACAAGGCCCACCATTGACGGTAGAGCAGACGATTGCAAACTGGTTTCACAACTTCGCGAAACCAATTTTTGGCCTTCCTGCCATATTGTCCGCTCACACCCTCCATGATGCCTGACACCAGCGGGCATGGAAAATTCCACCCTAATGTCCAGCTAACCTGAAGATACCTTATAGGAGAGATTTTTTTTTTTGTCAGGAGGTTATCAGGGCTACACACTGTGGTAGAAATTGCATTTTTAAATCTCTTTCAATATTGCGATCTCAGTTCCAAGATCCTGACAGAAGCATGGTCAATTGTAACTATGCTATTAAACATAATGTGTTTAATTTTCCTGCAAGCTCTGTGGGCTCCAATATTAGGACCAAATGGATAATACAAAATATTTCTCAGCAATCTTCCAGTAGACAGCCTCTTAATTGGTTGCATCTGAGCTCGTCACCATATTAAAGATGGCTGGCAGACTCCTGATGCTGCAGGCCCAGTCAGAGGGCTGGCAGTTCTAAAGCCTTGGCCCCACTGGGAGGGGAGGGCGGGGGTGGGGGTGCTTCTGAGGCAGGCCAGAAACTGCCAGGGCACCTCAAATAATCAGCACCTAGGCCAGTAGATGAATCTGGCTCGAGGGGAAATCACTCTGCTGAACCAGTTTTAGCCTCAATTGTGTGGCCTTTCAGTAAACCAGCCCCCTCTTTGCAGCATGGAGCTTCTGACTCCAATAGCCCCTCAACCTGCCACAGGGAGACTGCCTCCACTGAGCTGTCAGTCCCCACACGTGTTGGGGAAGTTGGTCCGTCACCGGAAAAATGGCCGAGAGGCTGCAAAATCGCCCCTATGCGGGACCTCAACAATGTAAATTGGCTGACTTCCTTCATAGAGCTGGAAGCTGATCTGCTTCCCAACCCACCCTGGGAAAGTTCCTTGGCAATGGGAATGCATCAGAGAGTCATCCCTGCATGCCTCCCCCCCCCCCCATTTTCCCAGCATCTGCCCCCACCAAGACCCCAACCTCCCCTCCAAACTTGCCGCCACTGAGCCTGGCCTAGAAAATTCAGCACAATAGGTTGAACTGGAGAAGTTCTAAAGAGTTTTCTTTAAATCAAACATAAATACAGATACTTTCATTAAGAAATCAAGTTGTGGGGCCAAATGTATCCCAGCAAACCGCTGAGTTGGAAATAGTGAAAGAGAAGATAAGGTAAATGAGGGAATAATCTATAGTTGACACCAAGTCTGAGAATTGTCTGGCGATTGCAGAGGAAAGACACTGAGCAATAAGGAATTTGCGTTTTGCAATCCAAGTAATGGGACTCACTTTCAACATCAAAATTTATTGAAGAAGAACAGTGGGTTTGTTCAAGTATTTGCAGCTTGGAAAGGTAAAGGAAGTTCAGTGGAACACAATGTTTATAAACGAAAAATAGATAAGAAATACTGAACTGAAAAGTGAAGTTAGTTGTGAGACAAGTTGCCTAGCAACAACAGGTTTATTTTCTATAGCCAGTCTAGGGGAGTGTAAAAGTGTGAGAAGTACCTCCCAGTTATGGGGCAATATTCAAATCTTGGATGGGCTCTGGCTTTATACAGACCTACGAGATGTTGAGGATGAAAGGGGAAATGGAGCTTCTTGAAATCATCTTTAGCATTGAGGAAGAAGTGAAGTTCAATTTGTGGTCATTGTCCCATTAATGCCTATGGAAACAAAACAGTAACTCAATCAATACACTGAAAGACAAATAAAGGTTATAGATATTTAATCTCAAAGACATTAATTAATGTAAAGTGCAGTTATCAGCAAAATAATGTTTTGTTTAAAGTAGGCAAAGTTTGAGATTTAAGATACTTGCTCAGTGAAGAAAGCCACAAGATTCCATGGGACAGAGTTGGATGATGAAGTGGTGAAGTCATAAAGATCAGAATGAGTTGTCCGAGTTGGAGCAACTTTTTGAGAGAATTCCAAAAGATCTTCAAAGGTAAACACTGGAATCCTTCATGAGACAGACAGATTTTTAGTGAGATTGGATGACTTACTGTGTTACTGACGTCTGGCTGAGTTGTTGAGAAATCCATGGATTCTATCTTGGTCGCATCAGTCATTTATTGTGTAATATGGTGTGTTTGACCACACTTTGCTTGTTAATTCACATGCACCTCATACTTATCCTGAGTGTTAGAGTATAAGATAGATATTGTAACTTGTTTTATCTTTCCGACCTTGTATAGCAACGGTTATTTTTGTTTGTTCAAAACCCAGAGACTCTTGTGGATTTCTTTGCTAAGCCAGCATCTTGAATCTCAAACCTTGTCTACTTTAAACAAACATTATTAGTCCCTAACTGGATCTTATCAAAAGCCTGGGGGTCTGGCCTTGGATCATAACAACTTCTACATCAGCTTCACTTTCCCACTGTATCCCCATATCCCTTGGTGCCCGTAAATCTATTAATCTCAGTCTTAAAAATGCTCAAGGGTAGAGAATTCCAAAAATTCACAACCACTGAGTGAAAAAATTTCTCACTGTCTCACTCCTAAATGGCCAACTCCTTATCCTGAGACTCTGACCCCCTAATTCTAGACTCTCTGTTTGGACATTAGCTTGTCGCTGTTTGTAGGACCTTGCAGTGCACACATTGTTTTCTTACTTTACAGCAATTACATCTCAAAAGTACTTCACTAGCAGTCAAGTTTGGGATGTCCTGGGGTCATGAAAGGTGATATAAAAATGCAAAGATAATAGCGCATGGATTAAAGGAAACCGACATGGTTTATCTGTGGCATCCCCCCCAAGTGTAACTGCATGATAAAGGCAGCCATTCACTTGTGGCCTAGCAATGCAATTGTGCAGGAATTGCACCTGCTGATGGAACAGCTACCTAAAGTGAACAGGGTGCTAGCCCCTAATGATCAAGTGACCGAACCGTAACACTGATTTCCAAGATTCGCCTCTATCTATTTACCATATGATGTTGTAGCTAGAAAATCCAGCTCTAAATAATTGCAGGAAATACTTTGGAGTCATAATAAATCAGATTTTGAAATCATATGGTGCTTAATTGATTCCATTTCACTTTCCTTTCCAATTTGCTCACTCATAGATTACCCAGACAGATGTTTTATGGATTACAGCACCAGCCTTTGGCAGGAAACTGAGCCAAGATTTTGATAATTGTGAAATCTCCATAACTATTAAGAACTTGGCTTCACTATAATTCTTATCAGAAAAGGGCTTTACCTGATTCACACAATTAGCGTCTTTATAATTGATGCATAAAAGAGTATGATTATTTTGTGACAATCAGTGATTCTCACCAAACCTTTTAAACAAAAACCCAGGCCTTGAAAATACTCCAAGGGCTACTGGCATCTGGACATTCCTCTACCTACCACGGAGCTGATAACCCTGAGAAAATAGGGAGATAGGAATTTCAAATGAATATATTGAAACATTTGTACATTGGTATCTCACAGAGTAATTGCAAGGCCCCAGTGTCCGAAGAGTCCATTTGTCTCATTTCCAGGAACTTCAAATAATTAGGAACTAAAATGGAGGCTAGTCTTTTAACTGGATACATAATGGAATGCAGAGCTATACTGTGAGAAATCTTGAGTCGGGATCAGTTGATGCCTTGGCAATATGCTTTGAAGGGTGAACACATAATTTTTGGCTGCATTCAAGTCTGAAGAGCTATGTGAAAAAATATGAAAAGGAAATTAAAATGGCACAGGTCATAATTCATTTTCTACCAAGATATGAAAGCATCGCCATTTTATTTGCTTGTTGACTTTTTAAAAATTGGTTTCACATCAAAGGCGATCCATGGGGATAACCAGAAAAGCCCCAGCTACTAGACTTCAATTGTGGCAGACAAACAGGCTCTGCCAAATGCTTTTGACTCGTGCATTCTACATGCAACATTATAATTCTGGGAGACTGTGAATTATATACAAAGGAAAGACAGCATTAATGGATTTGTCTGAAGGAATTTATAAATTCCAAAAGACAACAGTGGCAGACGTTTGGAAAAGACTTATTCCTTTTAGCACAGTGTTGTTTAATATTTTATCTGTATTCAGGCTATTTTATCCCAAACACTTCTCCAAGGTTTAAGTTCATAGACTCATTTTGCTATTGAAATAGCCATTAAGTCATCTGCATGGGGGTGAAATGTTTTATGTGGATTTTCAAAAAACAGGTGATCAGGTGCATATTGCAAAATGTCATTCATGACTTGGTTACTGGTCATGTGTGATGTGGGATATCCTGGATCTACATTGTATTCAATAAGGAGTGTATATGCATGTAATGTTGGGGCTTTTGCTATTCAAGCAGTAGATTACTGAGCTTGAGAATCAGCTGCTTACACTCCATAACATACATAGGGAGGAAACATTTCTGGAAGATATATTCCAGTGGGTGGCCAACCTGCAGTTAGAGAGAAATAGTACGATGGAGGATGGAAACTGGATGAATGCATTCAACCAGCCTTCTGGACTTCTTACCGATGAGAAGGTTAACAGTGTTGAATTTATATATCATATTACTCATTTATTTGGTAGGCAGAACATCCAGTCTATCTCAAATTATCCTGGAAAGATAAATTATCTCAAAAACTTGAGCAACAGGTAAGCAATAGCAACACAAGTAGTATTCCCTACTAACAGGATGCTGCCATCAAGCCAAAAAGACGTTCTGCCTACCACACAGTAGTAATATGGTATATGAATTTCAGTGCCCGCGTGATGCCAGGAACAAATACCATGTGTCCCAATGACTGACAGATAGTATCAAACAGCACAACCCTTTGGCTGTTCACAATAGGCAGGGCACTGACTGTACTCAACCTGCCTGTGCTTGCAAAACTCAGAACATAATGTCTAACATTAGATTTGATTCTGCAATTGGACAGCACTTGCTGAACAATCCCAAGTGTTACCAAGAATTACACTAACAACCAATTTAAGATTATCAGTCGGGCTCACAATGTAGCTCACTTATGTTTGCTAGAGGCTACATATATTCATAAGCAGGAACATGTCCTCTGCAAGCAAAAGGAATATGAACAGAATAAACAAAAGCATAGGAGAACAATAGCTCCCTGGTGCATTCATCATGGTGGCGTCTCAATCAGTTGGGGCCAGCTTGCCAACCAATCAACACCCCTTTCCTCATGCAGTGTAAACTTTTGATCCCTTTGAAACTTGCCATTCTTATCTCTGTCCTGATGAGTGCCAGACGAAAAGCTTTGACAGCATGTCTCTTTTTTCAGTAATCCTCAAATGTTGAATTAATTCAATCATCATGTGTATTCATCCTGCATGGTACACAAGTGTCTAGGAGATCTTGCCAGCAGGAGTAGTGGGAAAGGTTTTAGCTCCGATTTTATTCCTCTACAACAGTGGTCCAAGTTGTCGAACATTTTGCCTGCTCTTTAACATTCTCTTCTTTCTCTCCCATAGATCCTCGCCACTGTCCCACCCATCTGACTAGGCCATTCACATCTTCCTGCAATCTACATGGCTAGGACTACCTTGTGTACCTACTGATGTTATTGATGTCTCCTAGAGGTGTATTCAGTACCTGGGTGGCACTTCAATAGAAAATAGTTCAAAATGCCTATTATATTTTTGGGTCATTTATACCTTTTTTTGACTCAAAGAAACTTGTTCAGCTCTCATATTTTGAATTTCAATTCTCTGTAACTTTAAATAAATTTACTATCAATATATTCAAAAACAAGCTTGAGACAATTAACCAAGGTGAATAATTTATTATTGAGCCGCTGGTACCATTTTTATGATTCCACCAGATCTTTCATCAATCAAAATCAAGCAATAGAACTCTGCACAGGATTGTTCTCATTTTAATAAACAAACAATGAACAAACAGTAATATATTATTTATAACAGGTTAGATATGTTAATCCAAATTTAACCTTTATAACATTGACCTGTTGGCACAACTGTCAACCTCACTTAAATAGTCCATCACATCTCTCCTGAAGCAATCACCAAGGGCAGGAATTTCCCATCCACACTCAAAGTGGCAAGTGGGGAAAGCAACGTTTTTCCTGCTGTTTGCGATGATGTGTGTTTGCACCTTGTATCTCATTAGTTATGCATCAGCAGGAAACATGTTGGATCATGGGCAGGCGGCCTGTGATTCGCCCAACCTGCTGTGATCTCAGTGGTTCTTTGCTCCAGGGGCCATATTTAATCCGCACCCACACGCAAGCCTTCTCAATGCCTGCGGAGGACTGCTCCTCGGAAGACATTGCTCCCAAAGGAAAGGAGACTGCTGCTCCCAAATTCGGTGACATCTCACTGGGCCACCTGCTGGATGCTGTTGAGGCCCAATGTGATGCCCTCGACCCCAGTAATGGCCAGACGAGGTCAACCAATGTCACCGCTCTGGCGTGGGAAGCGGCGTCAGCGGCGCTCAGCACTAATGCCGCACAGAAAAGCTCTGCAATCCAGTGCAGGAAGAGGGTGGATGATCTCATCCGTTCCGCCAGGGTAAGTCAACCATTTCATCACTCTCAACTCGCACACTCACAAGCCCATCAGACATTCGCAGGATGACATTCCACACACTGCCAGCACAAGGGTTATCACCGTTCACTCTCTCACACACACTTTCACATCTGCATCTGGGCTCATACCCCATGTAGACTGTGTCCTCATCCTGTGCACGGCCCCACTCACCACCCACACAAGGCTGGCATCCTTATCCTCTGCCTTGGCATATATCCTGCTCACACTCTCTCCATCTGTCTTTATACAGTGCAAGCTCCCACACAATAGGAGGGAGAGGTCCCAGAACCAAAACCAAGCCCTCACTCCCTATGAGTGTGCCATCACTCTGGCTAGAAAGGATCAGGACCGTGCCTGTGGCAACAGTGAGATGGGTGGCACACACCCAGGCCCGGTCTCATCCCTCAGATGACCAAACTGTGATCCCATTGTCCTGTCTGCCACTCACCTGCCATGCACTAATAATCTCAACGTTCTTCCATTGGCACCTCTGGAAAGTGCCCGAGGGCATCAAGAATCCGGACCTTCACCTCCAGCTCCGAGGACACCTTGGGTGAGGAGCCAGAGGATAGCACCATAGAGCACGTGTCATAGCGCTCACCCACACCCTCCACCAGCTCAGAGACACACATTCCAGTGGGATATGGCTCTAGAGCAGGCTCGGGTCACAATCTGGTGAGCACAGCACAGAATCCAGTCCACAGCAGGTGGAAGCAGGGACATCCAAGGTAGCCGGCACTTGCAGGACAGCTGGAGGCCAGGATTCTGCTAAGTCTGAGTCTGATGATGAGTCTCTGGACTTGGTCCTAACTCAGTTGGTGGAGCTTTAGTGAAAGTCAGGGGAACATCAGGAAGGATCGTCAGCTGCTTTCCTCAAATTACAACATACGATGGAGGAGTCCATTCGCCTTCAGTCTGAGGTGATAGCGCCAGCATGCCAACACACCAAAGTCAACATGGGTAAAATGGCAGACGCCATAGAGACCCTGGTCCAGGACATCAGTCCTGCACTGCGCCAGGAGCTGCACTTCATCAGTGTAGGCATTGGTAGTATCCATCAGTGGCTACGTGAGAGGGGCTGGGCTAATTCCTTCTCACTCCAGCTATCCCTTCTACTCAAGGAGTCAGCCAGGGGCCCTTGGGCACCCATAGGGATGAGGAGCACCAGCTGGACACCCCAGGGCCATCCACCCAGGTGACTCCAGGAGTATCCAGTTGATCTCAATCCCCTCTTCCTGTGACTCCATCACCGCCAGCTCTACAGGTTGAGGAGGGTGCACCTGCCCACAGCAGGGGAGCTGCAGGTCTTGACCCTCCAGAAGAAGCCCATCAAGTCATCACAGCAACAGGGCTTAACAGTCAGCAGGCTGCATCCACCTCCGCTGTGGATGTTCAGGATGCACCAAGACATTGTGGTAGGGTTAAGTAAATTAAGAAATATTAGGAGCATGACATGGTATGGCTATTAATCACATGTATATAAATTTCACCACTGTAAATAGAATCACACCCATTTTGCATCTCCTCTAGTGTATGCCTCCTCTTTATGGTGAGCTGTGTTGTGAATCAGATGTGACATCATGGTCCCTCCCCCCACTTATCGCAGATGTTGCTATCATGGGCCTCTGGTTGATATTATCTGCTTCAATTTCCCAAAAGTGTGCGCCCATTCTCAGATCATTTCAGACATAGGTGATGCCTCATCCTTAACAGAAAGTGTGCTTGTGGAAGGAATCTTGTTCACATGCTTTGCTGGGTCATGGCATGTTCATTCTTGGCTATTTAAGATTCAGGCCGATGTGTTTTGTCTGCATTATTGAAAAGTGAAGGTCTTGTGTCAAAGGAGAGATGCGTTGACGTATGAAGAAGGATCATATATCCTGGAACTCCATGTTCTCTCTGTCAACTGGCAGGTTTTCCAATCTATGAGCCCATACTCAGAGCTTACGTGCGCTCCTGTCTGTCTTGTGCTTTACCAACTCTCCGAGTGTACATCTGCTAACTCAGCAGTAAGTGTGAGCACCTTGCCAACTGAATGTGCCAGAGCTCTGCCCCTCATAGCCACATTGTGGTGCTGGCGCTCGAACCTACAAACTTGAGCAGTTGTCTGTATTGCGGCCACAAGGATCTCGTCACAATGTAGCAATGTAGCGCTGGGCCATACATTCTGCATAGCATCCTCTCAACTTAATCCCTCGCCGAGGTCCGTGTGGATAAATCCAAATGGTGATATGTTGCTGTCAATGGAGCCTTTGAACATGCTCTGGAAGAGCATATGGTAGCTTTAGACAATGCTGAGGGGAGCAAAGTGATAGGAGCGAGGATGTCATGAAGCTGAAGTGTGCTGTTAATTATCAATGAAGAGTGACATTGAGGGCTTCATGGTGTCTTTGCAGTTTGGAGTTCACCAGGGCCAGGGCTGGCCATGAGGACAGACTGTCTGTGTGAACATTGTGAGCCTCAGGTGGTCCAAATCCGTGGAAAGGTCAGGGTGAATGCACACCCTCATCCCTAACTGAGATAGCTGGATGTCAATGTGATGGAGGAGAAGGTGACACAGAGACCGAGTGATCTCCAAATGGAGCGAGACCTGCGGAACATCCTCGGCTGCCTTGGCCCAAGTGTTACCTTTCAATATCGCCATCAGGGTGACACTGAATGGCTGTACCATCGGTGGAGATGGATCTCCTTGAAGAACTTTGTCAGGCTAAATTCATACAGCTACAAGTCCATTGAGGATTGCAGAACAGCTCCTGCTTTCACTATGTGAAGAGGCAGCACCTCCTGATGTCCGATGCTGGGACGCCGTCCTCCTGTTAGGACCTCATCTCAGCAAGGACACATGTTCCCGAGGCTTCATCATCCTTCAAAGGATCAGGACAATGGTGAGCCTGATATGTAAGTATCCACTCTCAGATTGGTTGCAATGAGAGGGATAGCAACACTGGTGTTCATGTGAGCCCATGATGTCCAAGAAGATGCTCACTGCAACTTATCATCCTCCTCGTGGAATCTGGTGGCTATGAGGGCCTCACACCAGCCTCGTCTGGCCCATGATATGGCTCCTTCCCTGCAGTCTCGGCTTCCTCAAACTCATCGACCTCATCCCTTTCATTGTCCTCCTCAACGTGCAGATCCTCCATGTTGGTATCTGGCAAGTCCTCTTCCCTTTGCAGCACCAGGTTATGCAGTGTACAGCAAGCCACGATGATCCATGAAACCCTCTGGAGAGTTCCCCCAGATCTGCCCAGGCATCAGAATCACATCTTCCAGATGCCAATGGTCTGCTCCACCATTGTTTAGATAGCAGTATGAGCATCGCTGTACCTTCTCTCAGCTGGATTCTGTGGCCACCGCACAGGCATCATCAGCCATATCTTTGCAGCTGCCCTTTGTCACCAAGGAGCCAGCCCTGGATCCTGTGTGATCCCTCAGAGAAGTCTGGGATCTGTGATCTGCTCAAGATGTATGAGTCATGGCAGTTTCCTGGGTATCTCGCTCAAACCTGCATGAATTGTTTCTTGTGGTCGCTGACCAGTTAGACAGAGAGCGAGTGGAATCCTTTCCTGTTCATATATTGGAGTGCCTGTTGCCAGGGAGCTTTTATAGTCACACGAGTGTAGCTGATGGCACCTGCACCTGTGGGAATCTGGAAACAGCAGCAATGCCCAGTGCTCAGCATTCGGCCTTTCTTAATCTCTGGAAAGGTCAAAGTAATTGTGGACCTTGGGAAAAAGGGCGTCTGTTACCTTGTGCATGCAGTTGTGCGCGGAAGCTTGAGAAATCCCCAGTGGAGCCCTGGAAAGAACCATTTGTGTAGAAGTTGAGGACGGCAGTGACTTTCAGAGCCACTGCAATGGATGTCCTCCCAGTCTCCGTTGAGTCAATTCCTGGAGAATGTGGCAGATGTGAGCCATCAAATCCCTGGACGTGCGGAGCCATCTTGCTCATCTGCAGTTAAGACACACGTGTTCTGTACACCCTCAGTCACGAGAACCGCCTACACATGACGTATCTGTGAACCTCATCCTGTTGGCCCTTGGGCTTAAGGGTTTTGCTCCTCCCTTTTGGTGAGCCAGCCACCACTGTCACCATTTTCTCCACCTTCTCTCCTGTCTGTATGCGATTATGCAGGCAGCACTAAATCCAGCCTCCGTCTTTCTAATAGTCTCCTCTCTGCAGAATCAATGAGAAGAAGGCATGAGTCAACATCAGCCTGCAAAGGTCCTATTTCTGCAGATGATTCGTGAGTGACTGGGGGATCAAGGGCTTGGTTCCAGTGTCGGCAACTATTCATCACCGAAATCCTGGCTAGTGCAAGGAACGTTTCAAGATGCTCCCTCACCCCTGTCACTCCCTTTACATGACCAACTGCTATGAGATTGCTTTGGCCAAGTGCTGAGATCCCCATTCATTGCACTGTAATATGTACACTCTTTGCAATACACGAGGTCTAATGTTCACTGAGGAACTGAGATTATTTGAAGGGGGGGGCTGAGGCTTCTCATCTGTGAATCTGCCAGCACCAAGCCTGAGGGCTCCTGCTTTTAAGGCACATCTGCAGTTGACCCGTCACCCAATTGCTCTTGACCTCGTTATCACTCTGGGGAATTTCCACACTGGGAACAAAGGGTTAATACAAGGAGATTGATCAGTGCCACGACTCGTCATTAGCCTCGCAAGAATGCGCTTCACTCTCCTGTATTGTCATTGAAAGGTTCCGAACATGTCTCAGCTGTGCATCTCTGCTCAGTTGGGAATACACAGTTCAGTTGGGTGCCCCTCCACCCCAGTGCAGTGCACCACTCCTCCAAACGGCCCTCTGAGCCCACACCAGAGTTTTTCCTCAGTTTAATTTTGTGCTGCGCCATCGCTTCAGGTTGCAAGATGGTTATGCTGAGGTTCCACTACCAGACCAGCTTGGACTCTCCCTTGTGTGACTGTAGAAATCCCTCCCATTGTCCAGGAGGAGCATAATGTTCAGGTTTCTCTCCTTTCAATAATTCTCATGCTTCCCCCTACTATGCTTTATGCTATTTTGATTGAGGTGGATAACCGTGTGTAACCCCCTTGAATGGTTTGAGGTAGGTGTGCCTATCCCTCATTTGGACATTACCCCTCCCCATCACTGTGAGATATTGAGACCCCCCCCCCCCACCAATTGGACCTTCGAATGGCCCTACACTTTACCCCATCTACAGCCTCCCTGACTGTGAGTGTGCCATCTGCAGCCCACTATTGAGGCAGAAACCCCCTGGATCAAGGCACGTGATGTAATTACCACACCTTGTGCACAACATGCTGGGCATGACTGACACTGGGCTGACATGCCCCATGCCCTCCCACTCCCCGGTCTGGGACAAGGACAATCTTTGCAAGGTCGGCAATGTAAACTGCAGCTCTTCCTCACTCTGCCATCCTCCTATTCTAGCCCCAACTCACGAATGTCCCTCTCTAAGATGCCCTTCCCCATTCTGGCCCGGAGGACGCTTCTAACCCACACCCACCTCGTCATCTGCCTGAGCACGATCTTTGCTACTCTTCCCTGCCCCAGTCAAGCCCTTGCCCTGTGGCCCCTTACAAGCCATCGTCATCTTACCGCTGGTCTGGTAGGTAGGGCCTTGCCTGTGAAACCCCATGTGGAAGCGATGTGGTGTTGCCTGCAAAGCCTGGCGTGGAGTCCGAGGTGCTGCGAGCACCGTGTGATGCGAGGTATGTGAATAAATGTTGAAGTCACGAGTGAAGTGCAGGTTGCCGGGTGCACGTTGCTTATATCAGGTAGTGGAACACATCGGTCTAACTGGGCGCCAACGTGGCCTATCGAACCAGCTTGGGGGGATGATTCCAGCGAGCAGCCATTATAATGAGTATATGTGACATTCAAATGTACTGAAATGACACTCCCGACATTGTGCGGTGGGAAACACGCGTCACCGCTGAAGTCCGGAGTGGACGATCTCAGCCTGTTTTCCCGCCCGCGTAGAACAGATTTTTTTTGCTGTTGCGATATTTTCCACTCCCGCTCGCCATGACGCCCGCTGCAGGTGGGAGCAGAAAATCTCGGCCCAAGTCCGTAAATATTTGAAAATCATTGAGCAGATTCCTTCTCAGGCAGGTTACCAGGAGACAACATACGCTAACTTTGCAAAATGTTTCATGATATAGCTGAGGCCACAGAAATGTATTTTTAAATTCTCATCTTTCATCTGATTTGAAGGGACAGGATCAAAACAAGACAGAGCCGCTTCATATTTGTTACTGTGTTCCAGCAATGCACCAAATTGCAAGCTGTTCCAATGCAGTTGTAAAACTGTTGAATCAAATCAGCATCAGACAGTCTCGATGAACCAAGTCGTCTAACTTTGAGAACGTGGGCTTGTCCTGTTCAATGAACAACCCATCAGATGCAAACTCAATCCCTGAACACTTCCTGTTTTTTCAGACAAAGAACACAGCTATGAATGAGAAGCTGTTTCAAGATCACCCTGAGCCAATGTTGATGTAGTTTGGTACTGAAAGCCCCATGCTGACAGTTAGAGGAACATCTTGTAAAACTGTGAATGAGACACACTGAAGACCAAGTTTTCTGTACTTGAAACCTCATATTTAGGGGATAATATTCCACCTATACTTCTGGATTCAGGTTTTAAATCTTGACAAATGCACTCATGATGCAGACTCCCCTTTCCATAAGGTCTTGCATTAGAAGTGAGTGTGGGAATATGGCTGCAGTTGTAAGTTGAAGAAACCTTCAGTACTGGCAAAAACAGCAGCCAAAAAACCCTCAAATCTCCTGTCTCTGAAAGGAAAAGAAACTCACCTCCTTTGGTCCTCTGGTCTTTGCTGACTGCCCCACTTAAATCCCCTTATTGGTGTGGGGCTGAGCACAGGACCCAAACTCCTCTTCTTCTGGGTGTCCTTGAAATGGGTGCTCTTCCAACCTTTATGGGGCGGTGAATAGGAAAATGAAGCGGAAACCCTGGTTATTACCCTATCCTTGCCTAACAGCTGTGCCCGTCCTTTTCTTGCATGTACCATAGGAGCAAGTGGAGATGCAAGTCTATCTTTCTCAGCCCCCGACCCCTTTCACTTTGCAGCCAGGAGCCAAGCATTCTGTGAGCATTTGAAAATATCTCATGAGCTAAAGTAGCTGGTATTTAAGGAGTTACAGAAATGACAAGGGGCCTGATTAGCTCAGTTGGTTAGAATGTGGATCAGAATAACACCGACAGCACAGGGTTCGATTCACGTTCTGGCTGAGACAGACTCGGGGGCCTACCTGCAGTAAAAAAAAACCACGGCACTTTGCCATGGTTCGGTGAATAATCACCAAGGACCTATCTTTGGGCAAAGAACTCAAAAAGAATCTTACAGGAGAGAAGGCATTCAGTCCATTATGTGTATTCTAGTTGTAGCCCCTACTCTTTCCCTGTGGCCGTGCAAGTTATTTCTTTTATTCATTCATGGGATGGCTAGGCCAGCATTTATTGCCCTTCCCTAATTGCCCTTGAGAAGGTGGTGGTGAGTTGCCTTCTTGAACTGCTGCAGTCCACGTGGTGTAGGTACACCCACAGTGCTGTTAGGGAGTTCCAGGATTTTGACCCAGCGACAGTGAAGGAACGGCGATATATTCCCAGGTCAGGATGGTGAGTAATTTGGAGGGGAATATGCAGCTGGTGGCGTTCCCATGCATCTGCTGCCCTTATCCTCAGTGTCGGATTTTGACATGCCAAGCTTAAGAGGCCCCATAGCATTATCCAAAAAGTGTATTATACTAACAGAAAGGACAATGAAAGTAGAAATATTAAAGCTTTATGTTTACATATAATATATGCATAGGAAAGGCACAATGAAATCTAACTAAACATATTGGATTGGCCAGGTGGTTAACAGTGAGATTGAGTGTCTTGGGCTACAGGAAGACATAGACGGGATGGTCAAATGGTCAAAAGTGGCAGGTGAAATTTAACCCTGAAAAGTGTGGGGTGATACACTTTGGAAGGAATAATTTGACAAGGAAGTATTGAATGAACGACATGACACTAGGAAACTTTGAGGAACAAAGGGGCTTTGGCGTGTGTATCTATAGATCTCTGAAGGTGGAGGGGCATGTTAGTGGGGTGGTGAAAAAGGCATTTGGGACACTCGCCTTTATCAATTGAGGTATAGATTACAAAAGTAGGGAGGTCATGTTGGAGTTGTATAGAACCTTGGTGAGGCCACAGCTGGAGCACTGTGTGCAGTTCTGGTCACCACATTATAGGAAGGATGTGATTGCACTGGAGGCGGTGCAGAGGAGATTCACCAGGATGTTGCCTGGGATGAAACATTTAAGTTATGAAGGGAGGTTGGATAGACTTGGGTTGTTTCCGTTGGAGCAGAGAAGACTGAGGGGCGACCTGATCGAGGTGTACAATATTATGAGGGGCATGGACAGAGTGGATAGGGAGCAGCTGTTCCCCTTAGTTGAAGGGTCAATCATGAGGGGACACAAGTTCAAGGTGAGGGGCAGGAGGTGTCAGGGGAATGTGAGGAAAAGCTTTTTTACCCAGAGGGTGGTGACGGTCTAGAATGCGCTGCCTGGGAGGGTGGTGAAGGTAGGTTGCCTCACTTCCTTTAAGAAGTACCTGGATGAGCATTTGGCACATCAAGGCTATAGGCCAAGTGCTGGTAAATGGGATTAGGTATTTCTCACGAGTCGGTGCAGACTCGATGGGCTGAAGGGCCTCTTCTGCACTCTGTGATTCTGTGATATATCTTGCAATGAGCCTAGTTGTATTATGAAATACTTACAGATTTCTTAATTAGCATGTATGAAAACTTTTAATCTACAGCAACACAAGAGCAATTACACAGATCAGCACTTACTAAATGCAGCAATACAACCTGAGCAAAACTCAAAACAAGTTTTTCATGATCTTTGGGCAGCAAAGTCACTGATGATGTCCGTAAATAATAAGCTATGAAGTTTATCATTATCTTTGCACATGATGCTTTGTGCAGACAGCTTCTCTTGCAGCATTGTTGTCTGTAGTTCATTCTTGATGTTTTTCAGCCATGAAAGTGACCTATCTCCTGAGCAGTGTTACCACTGGACTCAAAAAGAGCCCCAATATTGCTTCTACAAACAGGAAAGCCAACTGAATTTTACCTTGGATGATGACTCGATACAGGTCCTGGTGGCATAAAGTTCCTTTATCTGAATAACTTTCCTTGATATAAGCTTGGAAGTGTTTTATTTCTCCATTGAGGTTAACATCAACCTTGTCAGGGTAACTTTCATCAGAAGCTTTACATCTTCACATAGCTGTTTTTCCGAGACATCTAAATCAACCAAAAATGAAAAATTGCTACATTTTTGTGTTTGATTGCTCTTTTCTTCAAATTGGTTTCAAGTGCATCCATCATAGAGATAAAGGATTTCATTCAAAACTTGTCTCTTGGAGAAAGCGTTTCATCAGCATTTGGTGCATCACTGTCCTTGATCTCTTTTTTCACATTCTTTTTCTTTTCTTCATACACCTGTCATCTACATCAGGCAGGTTTTCTTTTGCTTTGACTGCAATTTCATCAATTTTTTCTCGGGTTACTCTCGAGAAGTGTGAGTGATGTGTAAAACTTTGCACGTGTACTAAGGACTATCTGTGGATCCTGTAGGGCTTGGCTGGTCATGTGGAACTGATCTAACAAACGATTCCAAAGTTCTAACATGAACACAAACTCTAATTCCTCCATTATCTCCTGCAGCTTCTCCAGCTTCTCTCCTTGTGTCACCTTTTTCATGGTCATCAGTATGAAGATGAGTAAGAGCATCAATAATTGAACCATAACGCTCAGCTTTGGCTGAAGTGGCTTTTGCATGTGCTCCCCACCTAGTGTCAGAGAGACGCTTTGGTTCAGTGCAATCAGCATCCAAAAATGATTTGAGTACTGTCCAGTGTTTTGTCGAGGCAGAGAAGAATGTGAATGTTTGTTGCAGAACAAAAAATATTATTGCATCCAGGCAGCAATCAGCACAGCCAACAAGATTCAGTGAATGTCCAGCACGTGCAATACATGTAGCAGACTTTTTTTTTCTCTAGAAGTTTCTGTTGCGTGCCATTGTACCTTCCTGCCATGTTAGCTGCATTGTCACATGACTGTCCTCTGCACTTACTGAAGTCAACTTTGCAGTCGTTGCCTAGTTAACATTGGCCATACATTCCCAACTGTGATTTTCTAATTCAAGGAAAGTTCAAAAGCGTTCAATGGGAAAACTATCATCGGGTGACACATATCTTACAATAACAGTGAGTTAATCAACATGTGAAACATCTGGTGTGGAGTCAACAGACAAACAGAGTATCCTGCTTTTCTCAAGTCATCCAAAATAGATCCTCTTACTTTTTCAGCCATAAACTGGATGAGTTTATCGCATATTGTTTAAGACAAGTATGAAAGCTTCCCAGATCCACTGCTTCAATAATGTTTTATATGGCTGGCAAGAAATTAATGAAACTTAGCAATGAGTTCTATCAAGCCAGGAAAGTTCCTGTTATGTAGCGAGTCAAACTTTTCATTGCTTCCCAAAGCTAGTCCACGTTCTGCTAGTGTGCACACAACTACAATGACACATTCAAGTACAAGTCTCCAGGACTCGTGCTCCTTTTTATCTGATCCTTCAGGTGATAATCCAAGGTTAACCCATATTGTCTGGTCAGATATGTAAGCAAAGCTTTTCTATGATCCTCAGAGTTCTCATGATTTTGAAACCCCTAC
This sequence comes from Carcharodon carcharias, assembly GCF_017639515.1. Taxonomy (NCBI): domain Eukaryota; kingdom Metazoa; phylum Chordata; class Chondrichthyes; order Lamniformes; family Lamnidae; genus Carcharodon; species Carcharodon carcharias. The sequence continues at coordinate 7,650,397 of NC_054492.1, read as the reverse complement.
AGGGTTTCGCCAGTCATGAAACCCATCACTAGCCAGTGCTGTTGATGATGTTGAGAAGAGTTTGCAGACAAAATAGTGAACACAACCAGTTGTTGGAGAGTACACTAGCCATTCAAATGCATTTTTCATCATTAACAGTCATTGAATGAATTAAACGCTTTGAAGAATACCTAATTTGGTTTTTGAAGGACTTCTTCAATTTTGTAAATAGGTTGTTCCAATGTTGACTCTGAGGGTTGTTTCTGTGCCCAGAATGAAATATCATCCTCAAACACCTCAGAGACCAAGATCATTGGACTTTGTGTATCTATTTCCTTCAGCTAGGATTTCAGGCTCTGTAACATTCTCAGGTGTAGTAATCACATTCACATCTGTATCATCTATCTTAGTAGAAGAGGTGGATGCTTGTGGTTGCTGTGGGCCCAGCTGACTCTCGAGTATGAGGGCCCCGCTTTTTTACAGTGAAATAATTGTCAACTTTTGGTAATTATTTTATCCGCCCTTCAAGCTGCTGCTTCTTTTATTTTTTTCTGATATCCACCTTCAAAAATTCTTTTCATTTTTAATAGGCCTCTCAATAATAATGACAGTTAAACCTTAGACAAATTCTTTGAACTCAAACCTTCATGTTTACAAGAAAAGCAGAAGTAAACAATACAAGACATATATTTCAATAAAATATATATTTACCGGGTGTCAATTTATCATGGATTATGACTGCATCACGTGTGTTTTTCACACTTTATTAGTTTTTGGAATTGTTTTTAATGGAAGACACTTAAAAGTAAAAAAACTTTTATAATTATTGTCTTGAAAAAGCCATATAAGGCACTTTTATTTCATGATTGAGGTGCCTAAATGGATCGTGAGACTGTCGGAGGTCAGGGGAAAGGACAGCACCATGGATATGAATTATAGTTATTTCTGCAGATTATAAACTCAATATGATAAATAATTGTGTAACCATGTAAGTGTATTTTTGTCATATCAGAACCAAAATGTCTGATTTAGTCTTTTTCCCCCCCATCACTTATTTTTCACCCGATTATATAAAACTTGAAATTGAGTCATTTTTTCATATTTAGAGGCCCCAAGCTATAACTTATTTAGCTTATGTGTAAAGCCTGCACTACTTGGAGTGTTGCTGGAGCTGCACTCATCCAGGCAAGTAGAGAGTATTCCATCACACTTCTGACTTGTGCCTTGTAGATAGTGGATAGGGTTTGGGGAGTTCGGCAGTGAGTTACTCTGTGCAGAATTCCCAGCCTCTGATACGCTCTTATTGCCACAATATTTATATGGCTATCTATCTGCACCATTCCTATCTACCCTATTATAACCCTTGATTCATTTTGTACAATTCTACTTAAGTTCCCCTTAACCTTTTCTGGAACACTTCAGCTTCTTTAGGTTCCACAAAGATCCTTTGCTCAATGTATCTCAGGATCCTCTCAAAGTCCTTGATGTTCTCCCTGCATAGTGTGATGCCCAAGATTGATCCCAATACTCCAACTAAGCCATAGACTGTGGTCTAGATATTTAGCCTAAGTTTGCCAAACTCTGTGTCTTCAATTGTAAAGCCCAGAATGCTGTTAAAAAAAACAGCTTCATCAACTAGCCCCATCATCCTCAAAGATGTGTGTGTACACTCTTAGGGCAGAATTTTACACTCCTGCCAAAGTCCATGGAGTTTAGAACGGTTTGCTGCATTTTACAGTCCCCTCCCCACTGCGATGGGGCTGTAAAATTCCGGCTCCAGGTCTCACTGTACCTGCATCTCCTTTAAAATTGTACAATGTATAATGCCTCTCCTCATTCTTCCTTTCAAAATGCATGACTTCACATTTCTCTGCATGAAATTTATATCATCCCGCACACTAACTTGATATTATGTAGGGGGTATGATTAAGCAGTTTGCAGACAGTACAAAAATTGGCAGTGTAGCTGGTAAATAAGAAAGCTGCAGGAAGATGTCAATGGATTAGTCAAGTGGGTGGAACAGTGGTAAATGGAGTTCAATCTGGAGAAGTGAGGTAATGCATTTGATGAAGGCTAACAAAACAAAGAAATACACAATAATGGTAGGCTACTGTGAAGTGTAGAGGAGAGGAACCTTGGAGTGCATGTCCACTGATCCCTGAAAGTGCATAGACAGATGGATAAGGGGGTCAAGAAAACATACAGGGTACTAGTCTTTATTAACCAAGGCACAGAATTTAAGAGCTACGAGGCAACTGTATAAAAAACTAGTTAGGCTGCAGCTGGATTATTGTGTACCATTCTGGTCACTGTACTATAGGAGAGATGTGATTGCACTAGAGAGGGTTCAGGTGATTTACATGGATGTTGCCTGGACTGGAGAATGTTAGTTATGAGGAAAGATCGGATAAGCTTGGGTTCTTTTCTTTGTGACAGAGGAGGCTGTGGAAAGACCTCATTGATATGTATAAAATGGAAAGGAAGGCCCTTTATCTTTGTTTGAGGGGTCATCACCAAGGCATAGATTTAGGGTAAGAGATTTAGAGGGGATTAGAAAGGAAATTTTTTCACCTGGGCATAGTGGAGCTCTGGAACTCTCTGCCTGAAAAAGCATGAGAGGCAGAAATCCTCCTAACATTTAACAAGTATTTGGATATGCACTTGAAGTGCCGTAACCTACAAGGCTACGGATCAAGAGCTGGAAAGTGGGATTAGGTTGGATGGCTCCATGGCAGCCAGCAGAGGATGGTGAGCAAAATGGTCTACTTCCATGCTCTAAGTGTCTATGATTTAGAAATTTTTGCCTTCGCTTCAAGGCAATATGGAATTTAGTTCAACTAACCAGCACAAACGTCAGGAGGAAAACAAAATTGAACTGTGTAGGTTTCAACATCCTTAACAGCAGGCAACACCAGATAGCTTTGAAGGTAGTAGGGTTTCCGGTTGACCACGTACAGTTAATCAGGATGGAATAGCATTTTAGTCTTTGTCATGCACAGCACAGTAACTTGACCAGGGAAAATAACTCAACAAGGGAATACAGTGGAGATTACATCACAACACAAAAGGGATGACAAGCCTGGTCATGTTAAGTTCCAACTTTAGCCACAATGTCTAGGGAAGCAGCAAACAGAAGACAAGGATTTCGCTCTAAGGAACAGAAATCAGAAACATCAGTTACCCAGGTGCACTCTTCTTTTTCTGATGAGACATTAAACTAAGATCCAATCTACCTCATCAGGGGATGTAAAAGACCCCATGGCACTTTATAAAAAGCAAGAGAATTATCCCTGGAGGTCTGGCCCATACAAACACGTGAAATAGAAGTAGGCCACTTGGCCCCTCGAGCCTGCTCCACCATTCAATAAGATCATGGCTGATCTGTTTGTGTTTCGAGTTCTACATTCCTATCTACCCCCGATAATCTTGCGTAACAAGAATCTATCCACTTCTGTCGTAAAAATATCCAATGACCCTGCCTCCACCGCCTTCTGAAGCAGAGCGTTCCAAAGTCTCACAACTCTCAGAGAAAAGAATTCTCGTCTCTGTCCTATAAGGACAACCCCTAATTTTAAGAGTGCCCCCTAGTTCTGGACTCACCCACAAGAGGAAACATCCTTTCCATATCCACCTTGTCAAGGCCATTCAGGGTCTTATATACGTCTGTCAGGTCACCCCTCACTCTTCTAAACTCCAGTGGAAACAAGCCCAGCCTGTCCAACCTATCCTCAAAAGACAACCCACCCATTCCAGGTATCAATTTAGTATGTAGGACAGCATTAGTAAGAGGTCTATATGTAGATCTGCCTCCCCCCCCCCACCCCGAGATAATCAGAGCACAGAGTTCAAAGGGAAAGGGGAAATTCTGTAAGAACATTCACTTTCTTCAGTATAAGGAAGTCAAATCCTAATTTTGTATCTTGCTTTTCAACAAAAACAAAATAATTGAGAAAAACACTGTACAATTAGTCAAAAGACTTATTTTTCATAATATTTTCAATGTTTAATCAGATTTTAAATCACATGTTTTGACTAATCACACCAAATAACATTCTGCAGTTGTGTGATATTGTTTCCTGTTGCTTTTTACTATACACACAACAGTTCTAATTTAAAACTCTCATCCTAAATTCCATGCATCCTTCATTGCTACTCTTTGTTGCTAATGTGCAACATACAACAATGAACTACTGAAACCAAATATACAGCAATTAGAGGCTTACAGTACATTTAAGGCTTTGATTTGTTTTAGTAGTGTTATTCCTAATGTCTTGCATTATTTATGCATATTTCAATGCGATTCCAGTGTCAAAATCATAACCTCAAATCACTGGTTATTCCAACTAAAATTAGCAAATTACATCTGTTCCTGTACAAAATACAGATGTGTAAATTTATGAAATCTAAATGGTAACAGATTTTTCAAAAGTTGAATGTTAAGTAATGTAGAATAAAAATAGTTACATCCACGAATCAAACACATTTCACAGAATAAAGCTATCAAATTAGGCAGTTATCGCATCTATTCTCAACACTTTTTGAAACTGAAAATGTTTCTATAACCTCGAAAGTCATCATTTACAAACACTGCAATTTATGAAGATACACCCAAAGCTCAGTTATTTTAGGAACAGAATTTCAGAGAAGAATGAAATCGAAAGTATTACATTACCTATCCTGAAAAACAATACACATCAAAACTTTAAAAGTCAAAATAGTTCATAAATTTACACACTGGTGAAAAAATGTTTTCGGCTACATGCCATGATCCGCACCATTAGGGATGTACTTGAGGTATTGTTTCACGTCTTTAACATGGAAAAACCCTCCACAAATTTTGGAATATTAAGACCATTTAGAAAATAACTTGTGTTCATTAACAAAGAAGTGGAAATTTTCTTTCCAAATTCACTGAGTTTTACAAATACTGTACAGTACTTTTAGGCAATGTTAGAAATATCAAGAACGTGATAAACATTCCAATCACATTCTTCATCTTGGTTGGGCTAATCCTTCAATGAAGGGCTATTTTATCTATGAAGTCACAATCACACGACCTGTCATGTTGTTATATTATACAAAAAAATCCAGTTTATGAACTTGTACCAAAACAAAAATCAAAAGTCTTTGAGACATACAATTTTTGCCAGAAAAAAAAACTCTATACCTCTGACGAATCAACTACAACTTTAAGGAATGCAAGAAACAAAACGACAGGGTTGATAACCATCAAAAACTCTTTCAAAATTACAGTAGGTGAACATTATTTCATGTGCAAGATACATAGGCCACATGAGTTTTCCTGGTATAAAAAGACTGAGATTTTGTTCAGTGGGTCAAATAAATCAGCCTGAAAGTTGGTAGCTTCTGTATTGTTGAAAGCTAGTTATCCAGTTAAACCATGTGCAAATTACTTCACAGATCAGTTCTTCCATTCACATTTGCAGAGGAAATATCCATACAATTGTCCTCAAGAGATGGATATCTCATGATCGATGAATTGTTTCAGTCTTTCCACATACTGTGCATAAAGCTCAATGTCATTATGTCCAGCTCCCTCAATCCAAAGGGGCTCCACTGCTCTTGGACATTGCTCATACATTGCAAGGCCATGGGAAAAATCAATCACCTCATCTGCAGTGCCATGAATTACCAGCACAGGAGAAGATACCTTGGTTATCTTGTCAATGCTGAAAGAGATGAAAAAAAGTTAAGAAATAAAAGCAAAGGTGCACTATTAAAACAGTAAAGAGGTGTACTAGTTTTCATTATATCAGATTTATTACTCTAACAGTAAGGACCAATGTTCCCTCTAAACAGTGCTGGTACATGACCACGCAGCAATCCGTAACATACTGGGCAGGGGACAAACAGTAGAGGCTGTTTAAAATGCATGCGTGCTTGGCAATCTCAAAGGAACCGTGCAATACAACAAATAGACCTCATGCAACAAATGGAAGTTAGAGGGAACATACGTCAGGACAATCAAAAAATTAAATATTTTAATTTTTTAAAAATTTACTTCTTAAAATCATTTTGAGGTGTCAGTCGAGGTTCAGTGGTATCACCCTCACCCGAGTCTACAGATTGTGTGTTCGTGACCCAACCCAAACACTGAGCATATAAATGGTTGATACATCCAATGCAGTACTGAGGTGCTACCTTTCAGATCAGGCACTGAACGGAGGAGACTCTTTCAAGCAGACATAAAAACCCCATGGCAATGTTCAAACAGCAAGGTAATCCTGATGTTATAATCAATATTTATTGCTCAGCCAACATCACTAAACCAGGTGATCTAGTTAGTTAATCTCAATGCTGTTCCTGGAATCTTACTGTGCAAAAATAAACTGCCACGCTTCTCTATATTACAAGTGGCTACACTTCAAAACGACTTCATTAGCTGTGAAGTGCTTTGGAATATCCTGCTGAAAGCTGCTACTTAAATGCAAGCCCATTAGCTTTTTGAATTCAATAGATGAAGCAAATGGCTCGACAAAGCAAAAGTATGCTTAATTCTGAGAAAACTTTGTAATGAGTTAAATTATCTAATTTTTCAATGCTGTTAATACAAGCTGCTATTTTAAATCCCTTTATCACTGAAGGAAGATTTAAAAGTCTCTCGGGCATATTAAACCAGTGCTGTCCAATAAAGTAACCACTAGTCACATGTTGAGAGCCCAAATGTTGCTAATTACATTTTTGTTTAGTTTAAAAAAAAATGTTACAGGAACATAAGAGTAGCCCATTCAGCCTTCTCGGCTATTCAGCCAAATAGATCATAGTTGACCTATATTTCAACCTTGTTTTCCTGCCTTTGACTCATATCCCTTGATTCCCTTAAACCGACAAAAATTTATTGACCTGTCTTGAAAGCCACAATTTTGCCCACTCGCTTAATCTGTCCACATCCATGAGTAAATTCCTGCTCCCATCTACACTACTGACTGCATCGCAACCTAGTCTCATCTGCAAGCTTGTATACACTCCTTCATCCATGTCACTGATAAACATGCTGAAAAGATTAGGTCCTGATACAGATCTCTGGGAAGCACCAGTTGCCAATTCTCACCGAAGCTCAATGCCCCTCTATCCTTACTTTTTTTGTTTCCCACCTCCTGCCCTCACTGAAGTAATACCATTTTTGGGCATATGAATTAAACGCTCATACTGTTACACTATTTCCATGCACACTAATAGTTTTCTGTGTTTGCTGGTAAAATGGCAAGACGTGTGTTTACTATTGAGGAATTTCCATCTTTGGTTTGTGTATTGTGGGCAGATGGTTCTTCAGTATACACAAAGTACGTTTAGCGGCATTGTGCGAGTGTTTGTAAGGTGCTTACTAAAATTGTGTGGGTAAAATGTTGTTGTCATAGCTACACTTATGGCTAGTTAACAATTTCTACTGGTTTATGCTGTATTAAACTGACATTGTTTCATGACTGTGCTTTTCTCCCTGGTTTGGATTCTAAAGTTTGAATTCCATTGTAATTATATATTGAACTCTCCCAGTTCAGTTTATATTTTGGCATCAACTCTGTTTTCACAGCAAAGTGTTTAATCAATTTAATGTTGAACAGAGATGCTGGTGTTTCTGCCAGAGAACCACAGCAGTGGTTAATTTCTGCTCTTCCAGTACATAACTCAGCAGCTGTAACTTTCAAAACAACACAGCCATTGCAGTCCTCAGTACCTTTTCTTTCAACTTTTTGCATTATTGAAGAGTGAAACCGGTTATTCTTTAGTAAACGTACTGCATAACATTTAACACAAATTGCACACAAACATGGAAATGCAAAGATCTCCCATTGCTCACATTAAATCAAATGATATGCAGTTTAATGATATCTGGTAACGCAAAATGCATTTTTCTGTTAAGAAGATGGAGATATGTTCCTTTAAGATCAGAAAATCAGTCTTAAATCACTGGTTATTGAGGAAACTGCACAAATTAAAAAATGCTTGCAAGTTTCAGACCCTAGGCTAAATGCATTAAGCAATTGCCTTTTATAATTTTTTTTTTGCACCCATGATGCAGGACACACAAGTCCATACTGGATTGCAATACACCAAACTTCCTGCAGCATACTCAGCAACTCACATTTCCTTGGTTGTCACAGTGAAGGGTACAGTAGCCTTGTGAGCATGGTACTCGATTAGCAACCCGGAGGCAAGAGTTTAAATCTGTGACAATAGAATGCTTCCAGATTAGCGAACTAGTTTGATTACTACAATAATGTCCTTAAGAGGAGGATTCCTCAATCCTTACCCGATGTGGCCTACAAAAACTAAATTGGCAGGGGGTGGCTGGATAGCACTATATAGAAGTAGAAACGAAGAATACAGTGCATAAAGGAATGTTTGCGCAGTACTAGAGAAAGAAGTAATACCATATTAGATCAGGGCAGACTAAGGAGGACTACGAGGAATACAAAAACAGGTTTACAATGCACATATATAATTGCACAAAGTGTGCTAAATAAGATTTCGAATCTTACAAGCTCAAATAGCCGTATGGAAATACAATGTAGTGGCAACAACAGAAACGTGGTTTAAAGATGAGGACGACTGAGTGCTTAATATTCATGTTCATCGTGTTCAGAGAACCCAGGTAAGGAAAAAGGAGGTCGTGTAGCAGTACTGGTTTGGCAAGACATTGTAGTATTGGAAAGAGAGGATGTCCTTGAAGGTGCCAGGATGGAATCCATTTGGTTAGAATTGTGAAGCAAAGGGGATATGATCATACTTTGGGATATTCTATATGCCTCTAAATAGTGAAAGAGACGGAAAAGCAAATCTACAGGGAAATCACAGAGATGAGCAAGTGATTACAATGGGGGGACTTTAATGACCCAAATATCAATGGAGATAATGTTACAGTAAAGGGAAAGGAGGTGGAGGAAAATCTGAAACGTGTTGAGAACACTTCCGAGCACCACTGCTTTTTTTTTAAATGTATACATAAATGACTTGGATATTGGAATACAGAGTAACAGTTCAAAATTTGTCGATGATACCAGACTTGGGGGATGTGGCAAAGAGTGAGGGTGATATCTTTTGACAGAATATTTATAGGCTAGTTGAATGGGCAAACGGGTGACAGATGGAATTTAATACAGAGAAGCAGCAGGAGATGCACTTTAGCAGAAGTTCTAAAGTGTGTGCCAGAAAGAGGCCATTTAACCCATCATGTCTGTGCCAGACAGAAAAAAGAAACTAGCTGTTCATTTTAATACCTCTTTTTAGCATCTGGTCCGTAGTCTTGCAGGTTCAGATGCAGGTCCAAGTACCTTTTAAATGAGTTGAGTGTTTCAGCCTCAACCACCAATTTTGGCAGTGAATTCCAGAGCCCACCACCTTCTGGTTGAAAACGTTTTTCCTCATGTCTCCTCTAATCCTTCTACTAATCACCTTAAATCTATGCCCCTGGTAACTGACCCCTCAGCTAGAAGAAACAAGTCTTTACCATCTACCCTATCTAGGCCCTTCATAATTTTGTACACCTCAATTAGGTCACCTCTCAGCCTCCTCTGTTCTTAGGAAAACAACCTTAGCCTATCCAATCTTTCCACACAGGAGCAATTTTCAAGCCCTGGCAGCATTCTTGTAAACCTTCTCTGTACTGTCTCCAGAGCAATTATGTCCTTCCTGTAATGTGGTGACCAGAATTGTACACAAAATTCCACGATCTACTCCTAATGAAACCATGCTGACTGTTCCTGATCAACCCGTGCCTTTCTAAGTGACAGTTTATCCTGTCTCTCAGAATTGATTCCAATAATTTGACACCACCCGAAGTCAGACTAACCAGTGTGCAAATGTCTGGCCTATGCCTTGCACCCTTTTAAAATAATGGTACAACATTTGCAGATCTCCAATGCTCACCTGTGTTGAGTGAGGATTGGAAAATGATCTTTAGAGCATCCGCTATTTCCTCCCTGGCTTCCTTTAACAGCCTGGAATACAATCCATCCGGCTCTGGTGACTTATCCACGTTCAAGCATATCTGTCACTCCTGTACTTGCTCTCTCACTATGCTTATTGTATCTAATGTTTCATGTTCCTTCTCATTAAACTAGAATGTCTGCATCATCCCTCTCCCTAGAAGATGGAGATAAAGTACTCATTGAGGACCCTGCCCACATGTTCAGCATCAACGCACAAGTTACCACGAACTTCTTTGAAAGTAGCAAGGCATATTGAGAGAGTAATTAGCAAAGCATATGGGATCTTGGGCTTCATAAATAGAAGTATTGAGTACAAAAGCAGGGAAGCCATGCTAACCATTTATAAAGCTCTGGTTAGGCCTCAAGAGTATTACGTCCAGTTCTAGCCACCACACTTTAGGAAGAATGCAAGGGTCTTTGAGAGGGTGCAGAGGAAATTCATCAGAATGGTTCCAATGATCAGAGAATTTAGCTACAAGGTTATGTTAGAGAAGTTGGGACAGTTCTCCCACAAGCAAAGGGAGTTGAGGGGAGATTTGATCGAGATATACAAGATTATGAAAGGTTTAGACGAAGGAGACAAAGCTATTCCATTAGCTGATAGCATAAGTTCTGGGAAACTCAGACTTAAGGCTTTGGGCAAGAGATACAGGGTGGGGGATGGGAGGAAAAATTTTTATACAATGAGTGGTAACGACCAGGAACACTACCTTCAAGGGCGGTGGAAGTGGAGATGATCAATGATTTCAAAAGGAAGTAGGATAGGAACCTGAGGGAAATGAACTACAGAGCTTCGGGGGTAGAATGGGAGATGGGACTGACTGGATTGCTCAACAGACAGCTGGCAGAGGCTTGATGGGCTAAGTGGCCTCTTTCTGTGTCATAAATGACTGACATTTGTGCTCTAGTAAAACACGTTTAGCTTCTATAGTTAGCCAAAAATGGATCTCTTTGCCTGTGGAGTTTTGATTTCTCAATGAAATTTAAATTATTTGGGATAATGAAGTATTTATTTAAACCTTCACTTGTGCCTGTCTACTGTCATAGATTTTAATTTATTTTACCAATCTACCATAGCCAACTCATCCCTCATATCTACATACTTTAACTTTAATACTCCAGTTTTGGATTTGATCTAAGTCACTCTCAAACTCAATGTAAAATTTCAACATATTATGATCATTCTTTCCGAGTATCCCTTACTATGAGATTACTAATTAACCTTGTCTCACTACACAAAACAATATCTAAAATAGCCTCTTCCCTGTTTCATTCCATAATGTATTGTTCTAGTAAACTGACCCGAATCAAATCCACAAACTTGTATTCCATATTATTTTTGCCAATTTGATTTGTCTAGTCTATAAGAAGATTAAGTCCCCCACAATTATTGCATTACCTTTGTTACAAGCTCCTCTTATTCCTTGATTGATACTCTATTCAACAGTATAGCTGCTGTTAGGGGGTCGATAAGCTACTTGTGTATTCTGCTGCTTGTTATTTTTTTTCTGCACCCACAATGCTTCTACTTCCTGTTCTTCCAAGTCTCAATCCTTTCTCATTCCTGTCCTTACATTATCCATTAGTATTATGACTAACCTCACTCCTTTTCTATTTTGTCTGCCTTTGAGATATCAAGTATCTTTGAATATTTCATTCCCATCCTTAGCTATTAAGTAATCACATCTCTGAAAATGATTAGATTACTGATTTATCTCTATTTGTGCCATTAATTCCTTTATCTTCTCATAAATGAGAATTGTGCATTCAGATAAAGCGTTCTCAATTTAAACTTTTTACCATTTTCCCGATTTGACCATATAATCCCGATACACTAGTTCAGCCTAGATAGCTAATGCGTGGTACAAAATGATGCCAACAGCATGGGTTCAATCCCCTTTTTTTGTGGTGGTTCATGGACACCTGTCTTTTTAGCTTGGCCCTTGCTTGATGTGATGTGAAGTGATGTCCTTCAAGATATATAATCAATTGTCTCTCTCTAATGGAGAGAGATGCATAGTGGACTAGGGTTAATTACTTATTACCATTAAACTGTCTGTCCCTACCTGTCACACTGTTCTTTTTTATACAAATTGTTACATGCTTCTATGGCCTTAACTTTTGGATTTATAAATTTCCTCTCACCTGAACTCTTTCATCTATGGTTCTAATTATTTGATTCACCAGGGAAATGGTCCCGCTCAGTTTAAGTGCAACCCATCTCAATGGAACAGCTCCCTCCTTCTCCAGTACTGGTATTAGGTCCCCATGAATTGGAATTCCCATCTCCTACACCATTCCAAGCCATGCACTCATTTGTACAATCTATTTGTCCCTATGAAAATTTAAGCGTGACTCAGGTAGTAATCTAAAGATTACTACCTATAATGGTTCTTCTTTTTAATTTGAACCCTAGCTCCTTAAATTCCCTCAGAAGAGTCTCATCCTTCATTCTACTTATGTCATTACTTCCTACATGGACCTCAACAACTGGATCCTCTCCCTCCAAATTCTTCTCCAGCTTGGAGGAGATGCCAGGTAACACAACTTCGAATGTCTAGTCAGGACTAGCGAGAACAATATCTATCTCCTACCACTAAGATTAGCCAGAATTGCATCAATTGGTGTAGCCAGTTTGAAGGGCCGCATGGTCTACTCCTTCTCCTATTTATGTTCTTCCAACCACATTGCTTTTCACTCCCTTCTTGAATGGTCTCCTGTGCTAGAGTATTGTAGCCAGTGTGCCAAATGGCCTACTCCTAATTCATATGTATGCCTCATTTGTGACTTAAGAGCCATTTTGATGCTGTGGCAGAAAACTTGATTGGAGTGATTTATAATTGGAGTTAAGGGAATAATGGGATTTGGGATGTGACATGTTGCAAGGGCTTTTTGAGGTTGGGGGGTGGTTCGTGATGATTTTTTGAAAGGGAGGGGATAAAAGCTGAAAAGAGGGATTTATTTACAATATGAACTAACGTGTATTCATATAGCACCCCAAACATAATAAAACTTTCCAAGGCATTTCATAAGAGGGTTATAAAGCAAAATTTGGCAACAAATCACAAAAAGGGATTTAAAGGCAGGTGGTCAAAAGCTTGGTCAAGGGGGTAGGCTTTAAGGAGTGTTGCAAAAGAAAAATATGTAGTCAGAAGGAGAGGTTTAGGGATGGAATTCCAGATCCTAGGGCCTAGGCAGCTTAGGGGTGATGGGTGAATTGGACTTGTTGTAAGTAAGGAACTAACATGGCAGCAACCAAAAGTTGGGTGGTCAGCAATGGGAATAGGGTCATTAGGAGGAAGAGCTGGTTCCATAGACAAGGTAAGCCCAGAAAGAGAAATCATAGGAGTTAGGAGAAAAGCTAGAAAAAGTCCTGGGTTTGTGACCAGGGCAGGGAGGCTGGCTTAGTGAACAAGGGGAAGCTGGAGGGGCCCCAGGCACAGCTGAACATCTCAATTAAGCCCTTGTATTTGTTGGTAATAAAGGCAGATTTAAGGAGGTAATAATAACAGAGAAAAGCTGGATATTCGCCCTCCAACTTGACCTTGGAACAAAGGGTGGTTTTAGCAGTAGAGTTAGAGGTGATGAGTCACTTGACTGGAAGGCAGTCATGTTACTTAATGTCAAGGGGTCTGCAAGTATAATTCAACAGGTACATGTTGACTTAAGGTGTATTGCACAGTTCTTCCATTATGTCACTCATTAAGATGAATTGTATACTAAGGACACAAGGACCGTGCCTTGCAATTTACAACCTATTACTTAGCTGCTAAGATGGAGCTATCTTTTTAATTATTTATTATTTAATTATTGTCTTAAGTAAACACAGACTTGGATAAATGAGATTCAATTATTTGGTGTAGGAGTGTAACAGCTCTTCTGGCTGCAGGACAGAATCTAAGATGAAATGTCTGGCTTTTGTTCTCTTCTCTCCTATCCCACCACCCCTCAGTGTGATTGAGCTATCACTGTTTAATTGATACAGGATACTGATCGTCTGCAGTCTATCTTCTGTTAACGGCTGAATTTCTCTGTTCGCTCTAAACAACTATCATTTTGTAAAAACAAAAACATACACTGGAAGAAATGTTTGTATTTGATTTAATTAATGGAAGAAATTTGAAACAAAAACAGAAAACGCTGGAAAAACTCAGCAGGTCTAACAGCATCTGTGGAGAGAAAGACAGAGTTAACTTTTTGACTTCATATGACTCCTGATTAAAATTTAAAAAATGATTTTTTTTTAAAAATGCGATGCATTATGTAGGTATAATAGACCCATGCTACTTTTTCAACTGTCTATCCGCAGTTCCTGGTTATTGTGTTTTCCAACTGGTAGAAAGATACCTTAGGAAAAAAAATACCCTTGTCTGAAAAAGATGTTCCAATAGATTATGTAGTTTTGAAAAGGTAGTTCAATAGATTGAGGCAGTTTGGTAGAAACTTTTACAGTTGAAAATAAAACTAAAACTATAAAGCTGGTATGCAAAGTGTAATATTGCCATAAAGTAGACATTACAAATTTGGAAGAAGAAATTTGCCCACAAGGAGCACATATTAGGAATTCAGAGATTGAAGGTCAGCACACCCTGCAGCTTTTTCACTCGCTGCACAAGTTCACAAATTCTACCTACCCTTTAATCTCTAATATATCTGATTAGTTTCCTGAAAGGCAATTTTAAAAACAGTTTTAAAAACAGAACTGTCGAAGGGTCATGAGGACTCGAAACGTCAACTCTTTTCTTCTCCGCCGGTGCTGCCAGACCTGCTGAGTTTTTCCAGGTAATTCTGTTTTTGTTTTGCCCTCTATTTAAATGTCTGTTTCTAGGGCAGAGGGTTTCGTGTCAGAGAAGTCTCCCACCATTTAGGCAGAATGCTTTGTTAACATGTTTAAATTAGGCTCCTGCACACAGTTGGGAGCCTGATTCCATATAATAGTTGCAAAGGCTCAGGAAACCAGACAATGTAAAGGAGACAGGAGCTTCCATTAAAGATGACATGTGCCTGTTAGAGCATCTCTCGTGGGCAAGGAGGAACAGGAGTTTTCCTTCTAGCCCCCCAAGGAAGCTTTCAACTTTTGCTCCGCAACCGTGGCCTGTTTTCCCTCGCCTCGATTGTCAACCTCCCTCCTCACCCTCTGCCCAGCACTGATCTCTCACTCCCTGCTTACTCCCATGACAGCCTAAGCCCCACACGCCCACCACAACTTTATCACTCCCTCCCTGTCACCATTAGCGGGAACCATCCCAAAGGCTCCCCGCTGTAGTCTCCCTGCTGCTGGATATTCTTCCCAACAGCTTATCAATTTGTCCGGGCAGGAAATGAAGAAATTAAATTATAATGATTTTTCTGTTAAATGCGGCAGATCCTCCATGTTCCTGACTTTGTTTGGTTGTCCCCTTGCTATTGCGACTCCCCACACCATCATCAACTCCATATAAATATCAGGCTAATTGCTGCTTGGATATACAGTAGTTAACTTCTGCATTCAATTGTGAGAAAAGCCATGGAATGAGTTTCAAAATAATATGTAAACAATGTCATGTAGTACACTGAAGTGTTAGTGAGACAATTGGAGAGTCGATTATAAATCAACATATTTGGATCCACACTCCAGCCTTGACAGACAGGTCTTAATGAACTGGGAACGTTAGATGTACTGAAGAGCCTCTTCAAAACTGACCTTTTGTGTGTGGAAAGTCAAAAATATTTGATTCCAAGTGGCATGTAGCCAATACTCCCAGGTAACAGTAACAAAGCGAAGGGAATACATACTATGGCCAGAGGAAGAAAGGAAATGGTACAACTTATCATCCAACAGTATACTCTGTCCATGAGGAGGAAGAATGCATGGATAATACATTGGAGCTCTACAGCGTAATTATAGATTTGGTTAGATGCAGAGATTTAAGACTATGTGAAGCAAAGAAAAAAAATAATTATGATGGTCACAACTGACAATGTTCTCTAGCAGTTCCAATTAGATTTTGTGCATTATTGTCTTGGCAACAGTATGTGGCTCCCTGGTGCAATTTAAAATAAAGGAACAAATTTGGGGCAGCAGAGTTTGCTCTTTACTAGAAGTAAAGTTCAAATCTTTTTACTTTTATCAAATCTTTCTAAGCCTTGCACTGATGACATGGCTGAATTTCTTATCTGAATCGGGAAAAGGCCAAGATGGCATTTGTTTAGACATTACTGCTAATTCTACAGTAATGAGTGTATGAATTATAGCATCAGAAATTCACAACATGGAAGGAGGCCAGCTGGCCCATTGTACCCTACTTCAAAACCCCCCTCACCACTGACTCACCCTTGCTGGTGGGCCTCTTGCTCCCTTCCCTTGTGCTATAGAATTTAAAAAGGAAAACCCCTGGACCTTACACACAACTGCACAAAGCCGATAGATGCACGCCACCTTTAAGCGATCGTGAACTGAGTGCCATGACATTCTTGTGCGCCGCTGACTTTACCTTGAAGGTAGGACTTAATTAAAAAGCGTTTTAATGTAATAATGGCATGAAAAAGGATTACAAGTAGGAACACTTGCCAGCAAAGGCTCGAGATGTCACAAACACACTGCTGACTTCATCTCTGCATCTCAACCTGCCATTGGGAAATTTAAATTTACCATCCCACCGTATTAAATCACTCCACACACCATGTTTCCTGTTCTTGTGGGCTCCAATAAAATCTCCCCATTGTCTTTGCACTTTGCAGAAATTTGCCTACGTATTTACTTGAAACAATGCAGGAACAGAAGCAGTCCATTTAGGCCTACAAGCCTATTCCATCATACAATTATGTCATGGCTGATCTGTGCATTACCTCCATTTTTCCATCTTGGTTCCATAATCCTCAATGCCCTAACAAAAATCTATCAATCTCGGTTTTGAAATTTTCAATTAGCCTAGCATCAACCACCTTCTGGGGAAGAGGGTTCCAGGTTCTACTACCTTGTGTAAGGTGCTATCTGACATCATCTCTGAACAGCCTACATCTAATTTTAAGATTATGCCCTCTTGTTCTGGATTATTTTACCAGAGGAAATAGCTTCACCCTATCTACCCCCAAACACCTCCATTAGATCATCCCCTAATCTATATTAAGAAAACACAAGTCTTGTCTATGCAACCTATCCTTATTCTTCCCAACCTATCCTCATTAATTTATTCCTTTTAAGCAAATTACCCATTACAAATCCAAGCTGGCTTTCACTGATCAGTTCATATTGGGCAACTGTTCAATCGCCCTGTCCTTAATAATAGATTCTAGTAACTGATCCACAACTGATATTAGACAAATAGGCCAATAATATCCTAGTTTACCTCTTACCCTTCTTAAATAGTGAAGTGATAATGACAATATTTCAATTCAAGGTCACTTCCTGAAACAATAGTGTTTTGGAAGATCACAGCTAACAGCTTTCCTCATCACCTCCTTTTAATACTCTGGGGTGGAAACCATTGGTTCCTGGCGATTTGTCTGTCTTTAACATTAAGTTTCTCTATCCCCATTTAAAAAAAAAATTTTTGAATCTAGTTAGTTCCACTCCCTTGATTTATTTTTAGTTTCCTTGTAGATCTGGCATTGCATCTGATTCTACTGTGGAGACTGATATAAAGTACCTACTTAGATGTTTGCCATGTCCTGGGAAAAGAAGCAGCCAAATTTAGTTGATTATTTATTGGAGAAATCAAAGACCTGTGCTGCAGAATCAATGGAAAGAGAAACATATAGGTTAGTTACAAACTCTGGACAATCAACCATGAAGCATGCATTGCCCAGCAAAGAAAAGAGGAGAAACAACATTCACAAGTATCGTTCTTATCCACAAGAGATTTCTGTACATTTGTTTACATGTACTGCTGCAAGTGTCAGACGCAAGGAAGTGATAAAAAATCTTCAGGCGATGATACAAACTGTTCACCATGATGACTTAGGAAGGTGACATAGCTGCTAGAATTGGTACTGTGTTGTCACTCACTTGGATACTATTTTAAACCTCATTTTAGGAAGTTATTTATTTTTAAGTAAGACTCCAATTTCCTACAAATATTAAGGACCAAATATGTAGTAAAATAGTAATGGTTAAAAGCCTTCTATGCTACTGGTAGCTAAAGCCACATTCTGCTAAAGTCTTCATTCTTCCTGGGGTAGGGATGAAGGCTTCAAGGTGATTTAGACAGGTTGAGTGAGTGGGCAAATACATGGCAGATGTAGTTTAACGTGGATAAGTGTGGTTATCCACTCAATAGGAAAAATAAAATGGCAGAGTATTATTTAAATGATGATACATTGGGTCAGCAATTCTACCTGCCTGATGTAGGTGGGCTGTTGCTCGATGAGTTGGATAGCTCCAGCCAAGAGGATTAGCCTTTATCGTACTTAATTTAACTTCTGTCCTTATTTTTCTTCATTCACAAAATTTTCATATTGGAATAGCCATGCACTTCCTGTCGAATAGAAGCAGGAGGTGGTCATTCGGCTCTTCGAGCCTGCTCTGCCATTCAAGATGACCATGGCTGATCCCCTATCTCAACACTATACTCTCACTCTCTCTCTATACCCCTTGACACCTTGAGTCAGAAATCTCTCTATTTCCTTCTTAAATGTATTCAGTGACTTGGCCTCCACAGATTCTGTGGTAGAGAATTCCACAGGTTCACCACTCTGAGTGAAGAAATTTCTCTTCATCGTAGTCCTAAATGGCCTACACCGTATCCTGAGATCATTGGGAAATGTTGATGTACAAAGGGACCTGGGTGTCCTTGTTCACCAATCACTGAAAGCAAGCATGCAGGTGCAACAAGCAGTTAAGGCAGCAAACGGTATACTGGCCTTCATTGCAAGAGGACTTGGGTGCAGGAGCAAGGATGTCTTATTGCAGCTGTACAGGGCCTTGGTGAGACCACATCTGGAGTAGTGTGCGCAGTTTTGGTCTCCTTACCCAAGAAAGGATATACTTGCCATAGAGGGAGTACAGCAAAGGTTCACCAGACTGATTCCCGGGATGGCAGGATTGTCATGTTTCCTCTGGCTGGGGGTGGTCTAGAACGATGGGTCACAATCTCAGGATACGGGGTAGGCCACTTAGGACTGAGGTGAGGAGAAACTTCTTCACTCAGAGTGGTGTACCTGTGGAATTCTCTACCACAGAAGGCTGTGGAGGCCAAGTCACTGAATATATTTAAGAAGAAAATGGAGAGGTTTCTGACTCAAGGTGTCAAGTGGTATGGGGAGAGAGTGAGAGTATAGTGCTGAGATAGAGGATCAGCCATGATCATCTTGAACGGCAGAGCAGGCTCGAAGGGCCGAATGACCTACTCCTGCTTCTATTCTACAGGAAGTGCATGGCTATTCCAATATGAAGATTTTGTGAATGAAGAAGAATAAGGACAGAAATGAAATTAAGTGCGATAAAGGCTAATCCTCTTGGCTAGAGCTATCCAACTCATTGAGCAACAGCCCAGCTACATCAAGCAGGTAGAATTGCTGACCCATGCAGGAGTTGGCTCATCAAGGTTGAGTCTACAGAAACAATAACAACTTACGTTCCAAAGTCTGTCGTGCATGCTGGCATGTCCTCATTAAATAAGAGCCTTTATTAAATGATTAAAGAATCAATTAAAAAATACAGTAATAGCATTTTCCACTTGTCATGCAATGAGACCAGCAGTGTCAATGAAAGCAAGGGCATGATAGAGATGCATTACAACAACCAAACTGGTTTCTATACAGGATCTCCTGAAGATATTCCTGCGTTTGGATTTATCGAATGAGCTTCACTCTATGTTTAAGAACAAGGAGATTTGGATGCAGCCCGCAGAGGACAATGAATGAAGAAAAGCAATAGACTACAGGTACTGACATTCTATTGACATCAACAACAATAAGGTTCCATACCAAAACGTGGGGCCAGATTTTCAAAGTGAGGTCGGGAACCCACATCAAGATAATTTCTGAGTATCGAACCCGCGCCACAACTACTTTGCTCATGCGACGTTATTTTGAGATGTAGATGTCCTCATTGGGCCAGGGGTAAGCTCGACCCTGAGCATCTCCAGAATGTGGGAGCTGCCTGCAGAGTGTGAGCGGCAAATGCAGAGACGACAGCCACAACGGGGCCTGCCACAGTCTTACTGAAGATAGCAGACAGCACCATGGGGGGGTCAGCAGCATAAATACACACAAAAATGGCCATACGGCCAAATGAGAAGAGAACAACCTGGCATAAGATCCCACAGGTCCCAAGACCTTTCACAGCCCAAAAAATTCTTTCACTTATTCCAGCTTTGAACCACGCGTTCAAAATTGTTTGGGCTCGCTGAGTTCGTATTTGAAAATTGCATTCTTGCTTTTACTCGCCTCTTGACAAGCTCCTCAAGGAGCTTAATGGGCTGTAATTAGCAAACGGGTTCCCCATTCATCCCCACCCCCTCCCTCCCACCCTTTTTGAAAATCAGTGCGCGTCTGGAGGTGTCAGGAACTAGGCATAGCTCCTGGGAGCTATTATTAGTTGCTGGTTGGTTCGATATACAGATCCATCACTTGTTTTAAGACAAAACAGCCACTGAAAGCTTGTACTTACTGCTCCTGTTATACCTTGGAAGGGTTTCCTATGGATCAAATGGATATAAAAGTGGAGCGTATGAAAGCCAAAATTGTATTAAATCATCCCAATAGTGAAGCCTCTTTAAATGCACAACAGTATTGTTAAAAGTTCTGTCACACCATATGGCTCAAGGCCAGTTGAACACATGATTTTTTAAGGGAACTACTAAAAGTAATTCAACAATTTCTGCAAAGCTTCCATTGTTAATGTCCTCATTAGAAAATATAAGGCTAACCTTGCAATAGCCCTGGAAGAATTCAAGTGCTGTACAACCAATTGCAGTGAATTACTTGGCAGAGTGGTGACATATAAGAGTGCCACATTTCGTCCAGATTCTGGCTTCACCCAATGTTTCAGCATTTTTTTCCTGCGTTCCTTTACATTAATGACATGTCAAAATCACTATTGGGAGTTCATACCCAGCCATAATCTCAAGTAAGTACTTAATTGGTACCAAAGAATTCCTCACCTGATCAGCTCTGTTGAGCAATTCAGTGGTGTTAGCATTGTTAGTCAGAGATACCCTTGAGGGAAGCTTGCTTTAGTACAGTTCAGGTCAATGCTTCTCCTATTATCCACTATGTAGAAAAGGCTAGCTAAATGCTGCAATTGAAGCTTAGAGAATCCTCCACTAAGTGATCTCTGTTATAAATGAGAAATCGAAAGCCAACAATCTCAACAGCTGAGGCCATGTAAGCACATCCAAGGGAATTGTGAACAATTCTATTCGTATCAACTGGCTCTTGTAATTGAGATTCTTTTTTAATTAACATGACAGTATGAGTTACAGCATTTAATGTACTTGGGAAGCTGATTAGACTTGGGAGCATGCAATGGAATTCTTGATTTATGGTTGACTTCTATTCCATCATGTTCACTTGCTGGTGCATCTAAAGGATGGGAGCAATGAGGTAATAAAGGTCTACTGAATTTGATTGGTCTAATAACGGTCAGAAAGCACATGCAAAGTGTTTCAAGAGTTTTGTTGGAGAAGAGTAATATCTCAAAGTACATTAGCAAAGACTTGACGATATGATTATCTTCTTTATAACAAGCTGCACTGCTTTCTTCAGCAATGTACAATATGAGGTGAGAGAAAATGCACTTACATCTTCTCATACAAATCAGATCTGTGAAGTGTTATTCTTTGGCTTTCATATCCCATGCAAAGTGCTAGTAATAAAGCAGTGATGGCGATTTGGTATCTCCAAATACCAGGGACCATGTTAACTTCATATGGGGCAAAAAGAACAATGCACAGCTCTTTCGCGGAAATGCACAAGGTACATGGAATGGGGAATTAATTTAGCCTCCAGCACTCAATAAAACATATTTAAGACATATTTCAGAAAGAGAAAGGGATAGGGTATTTTTGTACACTGCTTTTTGTCTGACCATTTTACTAACAGATGCATAGAAAGGCTAAAGTCCTCATGCATATACTGTTCCAATATTATTGTGATTGCATGCCCAATGAAAGTATCTATTACTCGTTTTTTACTTACTAATCAGAAATACAATTAGATGTATCTGGATTCCCAATTAGCCACAGGTGGCTAATAATCAACAGTCTGGACGATGCTGCTTTAGGGTTAGGATTACAATTAGGTTGGAGGTTACATTTACAGTATCATTAGGATTCAATTGTGTTTATTGCAAGGAGCTAATTTTATTGAATTGGAGAGACTGAGCTGCGGTGGATTTAACAGGGAAGATATGTTGGGTGACAATTATATTGTGAGGAATGACTACAGAAATCACTAACCATCACATAGTGATGCATGCAAAACATGTTATTTGCAAACTGTGGGCCAAGTGCAATTCTCATCACTGTTGAAGGTGCCCACCTCAAGGGGAGAAATTTCCATCCCACCCTTCAAGGTGAGTGTTGCAGTTTGACAGAGTCTGTGGGGTAGTGGCAGAACAATAAAAGCTTCTAAAACTCAGTACTTCCAAGGATTACCGAATTCAAATATGGAATCGATCATTCTGCAATTGATTGCATTGTCAAAACAGACCTTTTAACTTCTTGAAAATGGAGGGGTGTGATAGGGTGGGGACAGGAGAACACTAATACAATTTCTGAAAGGTATTTAAAAAAGTGGAGGAGACTCTGTGTAATCAGGTTGTGTCTCAAATTGCGCTCCCACCCATGTTCCATTTACTGCCCTGGGAATCATGGAATTTTGGGGCTATTGTTAACAATTGCATATATACTGTGGCATATTAAAAACAAAACAATGAACTGACCAAAAAGTGAATGGAGGATGCAAGTGTTGGATTGGCAGGAAATGCTTGTCTAAAATTACCTTTCATTTTCCTGTCCCCTCCACCCCACCCCCAATAGATTTTGATGCCAGGTGTTTTCCCACCACTGTCACTGCTGAATTCAGGTGCCAATACAGCTGTTGCTGCCTAAGCCTCAAGAGCTCTGGCCTACTGTACATGAGAGAAAATTTGTGTATAACTGGAGAATGATTTGATAAAACTACTGTTTGAAGTTGGTACAACAGTTTTTCCATTATTCAATTGTAAATGCTTTTAGAACTTTTATGATACCTTGATATCATGTTCAATATGTTTAACAACTGCAGTACAAAGGAATTCTACATAATTTTTAAAAGTATTTTCCTACCTATGATCTCGAAAAAGGGAAGTTAAACCTTATCACTAAGGGCATTTATCATGAGTGAACACTTTAAATATTGACCTCATATCTGAAAATAAATTAATGTCTGGCACAATATCAGTGTGCACAATTTCATGCTTTATTCACAAAATGCATGTTTTAAGAGATTTTGAACCTGGATCCCTTTCCCTAATACTTCTGCAGTCCAGGGACATCAATCCTAGATTTCTGAAACAGCTCCTACCAAAAGGTCTCAGACTCCATCACCTGCTTTCCTTAGGTTTCCTCTTCCCAAATATTCCTAGATCTCAGCACTCCATTAACTATATCCCATTTGCGGAATGGTGCATATTCCAGTTACCCTGCCCCTGCCACCAACCCTTCTGAACATTAGGTGCTCCCTGGTGTCACAACCCTCTCTGTCCATTGTACTCTCTGTCCCTAGTATGTTGCCACCTAATCCCCAAGGCTCTGGGACATTTTCACAATCTGTCCTAAACTCAATACCTTACCTCCAGATCTCAAAAAACCACTTCTCAGTACCTCTAGACTCAGACACCCTTCTCCACAGTACTTTTAAACCCTGATATCTCCCCACAATGCAGCTAGGCATCTGCTATGCCCTCACCCAATGCTACTAGATTATCCCCCAGTCAGTGCTCTGGACCCCATTGCTAATAGGCTCCAGTATCTCCATCAGGATTAACTAATCCTGAAACCACCCCCCAGCATAGCTGCCACAAATACAGTCACTCATTAAATCAAACCCAACATTCTACCCCCTACATTGTTTAAAAAAAAAGCCAAGTTCCCCCGCCCTAACCTACTACTCCTAACCACCATCATTCCACCACCAACAGAATGTGGAATTTCACCAACAAATCAAATCTCAGGGATCCCCTTTGCAGCAATGCCATATTCCACCCTCCAACCACCACCCCACTATGCTATCAAAATCCAACATTCCTTATAACAGCCACTAAATTCCACAACATCCCGCAACACCCCCCCCCCCCATCCCTACACTCTCAATGCCACATATCTATAACTGCTGTACATTGCTTACCATATTCTGTAAACTGGGTTCTAATATAAAAGGTAATCAATGAAGTTAATTAGAGTTTTGTAGCTGGGGAAAGACAGAATCATGGAATTTGATGATGCAAACACTAAACATCATGTATGGAAAATGAATTTCATTTATTCACTGGCCTTGCTAACATGTTGTACATGACATGGTATAGCATGTGACCAAACAGCATCTGCTCAGACTCACCATGAACAGTGTCATGGGAGGGCCTCTGGTCTGCTTTGTTATATTGCATCTTGCACATGTTTTGTCTGTCACACGTCTAGTATTCGCCCACAAGTATTGCAAAATATGTATCACACCTGCACCTGATTGGCACACATTTATTGGGCCAGAAGTAACTGCAGCTGACAAACAAACAGCGACTATTGTTCATCAGATCTGTCCTTTACCTTTTAATTTCTGTGACCTTTTGTGTTGGATGCTGCTGTAAATTAGAGATATAAACAACGCAACACCCTCTACAAGACAGCTGGAACCCGAAAGAACAGGGTAAGCAATTATGCGTCTCCTTAACCAATCAGATTAAAGCATTTTTAATTAAAAGTACAGTCTGAAACAGGAATTGCAAGTTCAAATAGTGAATTCAATGTCAAATCAAGTATAGAAAGTGAAATAAAGAAAGGGAAAGAAAGATTGGATTAAGTGAGAAAGAGAAAATAAACACAGAAAGAAAAGTTTAAAAAGTTAATCTTTTAAAAATCTCCAACAAATAAGACCTGAAGGAATGAGATTCCACACGTGGAAATGTTAATTTTCTGTGTCAGCAAGATAATTTGGCAGTAATAAAATTATAACACAATTAACAGGGTACTTAGACTGAAATGGATAAGTCTTATCTTTCTATCGTGTGTTTAGTCCATATCTACAATGTAAATATAGGAACTTCATGTCACTGAATATGTGTGAATGGGGAGTCAGATAGCAGATGCCACCTTTACACAGTTTATAGAGAAGCAACGCATTTCAGATAGCAAATTCTGTTTTTTGTGTTTCACTGCATTTCTGTGCTTGCCTGAAGTCACTATTCCATTTGCACATAAATGCTGGAGAGTGCCATTAGCCTTGTCATTACTTTACTGCAAATTCTGGCCCACTGTGTCTGGCCTCAAATCATAATTAAAGAGATAAGATGAGCATGAATCAAAAAGTAGAATGAATAGATCCAATTAATAGTTTGAGAACAAAGTTAACAGTTTATCTCCTTCATTAAACCAAGCAGCAATTAATAATGAAATAGATTTAACACCAAGATTGACCAGTGACAGAACATTTTATGCCTCAGCCCTCCATGCATTTTTCTGTATTGTTGTAAAATGACTGCTGAGTTTCTTTTAATAAATAGAGCAAACAATTACTTCAAGGAGTTATATTGATTATTTTTGTATTTGGAAAAGCAAGGGAAAGAATGAATGGTCTTGGATTTATGTAGCGTTTTTGACGTCCTCAGAATGTTCCAGAAACAGCAATGAGATAAATGATGAGTTATATTTGTCATCGTAGTTGTGGATATGATGACAGCTTGCCTCTGACTTCACATTTCCAAGGTGATTGTAGTACAATAGTTTGACCGATTCATGGTAGATTTGTTACCGATGGAACTATCTGCCCATACGGTCCTGGCTAATGTTGTGATACTTCAAAATTTCCTATCTCATTAAACTAAAAGACAATTCTGACCTGGAATGAAACATTTAATTCTGTTTTCAATTAAACTGCATAGCTGATGAATGATGCACACAATCCTCACTAATGGTCTTAAGCAGCAAAAACTTAACTTTTTTCAAAGAATTAATGTGTCTCTAATATTCAATAACCCAAGTTTGGGGAGGGGTGGGGGGGGGGGGGGGGGGGGGGGGGGTGGGTACAAATCCATCATTGGCTACAAACCTTCTTGATTACTCAATACATTGATATCAAACTTTACATGTGCTTTACACTAAGCTGTTAGATGGTTTCTATACTTAACAGGGCAGAAAGGGGGAAGATGACATTTTGGAGATAATGTTTGAATTCTACTAAATTCATTTCTGTAGTTTAAATTTGGTTAAAACATACACTTTATAGCAAGAAAATATGCAGGTGTCCCTGATGTGTTTTAAAATAATCAGTTTCACAAGTGCCAATTTTCAGTTACATTGCACAAACGTACAAGTTTTACTACTTCAGGAAGTAACCATCAACTACACTTACCTTGGAAATGCATCAAAGCAGTAGGTTTTCCTGGTATCAGGGAATGCCACACGCAAGCCAGACATAAGAGGAGAATGGAGAATGACAGCTGCACATTCATAACGTGATGCAAGGTCCACTGTTGGGACGGTTCCAATGCTTTGACCGTACAAAATGATGTTCTCTGGACTAACAGCATACCTATAAGAAAGCATACAAGTCTCAGGTATTTGAATAAAATAATAAAACATGACATAATGCAGTTATTCAAACTATAGAGTTGAGTTTCCTCCGATACCCCTTTACCTGACGGCACTAGTATATGGTTCTACAGGTGATGCTCATCTCCAATATGTTGTTAAAGCTTCTATTTCATCACGTGAGATACTCAGAATATTGGTCATCTCTTGCAAACCAAGGAAGAATCACTGTCAAGACCAGCTCATACCTTACTTGATCGCAATCCAAGCTTCCTCTCAACTGAGTGTGGTTGAATCAAAGACACATTCTCTGTCATCCCAGGGACTCCTCAAACTGTGTCCTCTACTCATTATGCTTGTTCTTCAAATTAATGATCACCTCCACGCAAAACCCTCACTCATTTCCTATTCTATTTGCAATGTTAACTTTTTTTTTTTAGATAGCACACCCTTAAAACACACAGCCTTCATTCCTCTTCCTACAATGACTTAATCACAAGATTCTGTTCTTTAGGTCTTTTAATTGGGCAAAGATAATCCTGTTTCATTCAGTTTTTAAAAAAATATTTCATGTCTCTTAGAAATCCAAATACTACTTCTCTTTGATGACTCTACCCATGATCCATCATTTGCTGACAATCTGAACTCAGGTGCAGCTCCAAAATCTTCTCTATTGCTACAGCTGTCTCAAAGTAGTTCACATTTATGGTAACCATAATTTTTCTTCAACAAACAATTTACATGCTTGAATACTGCCCCCAAATTTCAAAGAGTTTGCATACTTCTGAACAGGACCAAAATAAAACTTTCTGACAGGTGGATCTTCTTACCTTCAGTATCTCTTATCATAAATCTTCCAGTCTATATTTATTGTCAAGAAGCTGTCTGCTTGTTCAGGGGGTGTGAAAGCCCCCTTGGTGTTCTGATCAACATTCATTCCTCAATGTCACTAAAAACAGACTAACTGATCAGTCATCTCAAATGTTTGGAGGGACCTGCTGTGTGCAGACTGGATGCTATGTTTTCTTATTAAACAGTGACAATACTTCAAAAGTAGTTCATTTTTTATGAAGCCCCTTCGGATATTCGAAAGATACAAATGGCATTAAATAAATTTAAGTTCTTTATTACTATGGTCAGCCTTACTCAGCATTCCTCCTTTTCATTTGAAATTTGCTTTTCCACCTCAATTCAGCCCCACTGTTAAACTCAAGCAAACTACTCTTGTAGTTTAGTCTTAGAACTGAATTTCCAGTGGTCTTCCCTTTCCCCAAAAAACCTTTAAGTTTTTAAACAAAGAGCTTGAATCACCTAATCATTACTTCCTCTATCTCATTTTCTCTTACACGATTTGCAGTCTTAGTGGTATCCTGCTCATAGGTCTTGAACTTACATGCAGGTTTTTCAGTAATATTTAATGCTAAACTCATTTGGAACAGCCACTTTCAGCTACTTGGTGATATTTTTAAACAAAAACAAAATGTTTGTACAAGTAACACCGAGAATTAATTTTCTAAATTAAGAGTTCTTCCCACCATGATTATAGCATGGACTATAAAGAACTTAACTGGCAGTGCTTTTAATTGTATCCTTAGATTTGGGAAGAGTTTCTTGAACATTAGAGTTGTGTGGAAAACAGCTTTCTTCATAACCTCTTAGGAAAAAATGAGTAGTCATTTGTTCAAACAGGGAGATACAACTTACACCATTGGAGTATGTGTTAAATTAATATGGTGGATGAAGCCAGTAAAAGATGATTAATCTGTATCAAGAAACAGCAGCTTTTTGAATGACATGGGGACAGCCATTCTGCAGGTCAATAATAACTTAGCAGTACCATATACAAGTAGTCTCTGTATAATGTTAAGCAAGGTTCCACACGTACAGAAATTTGTTCCAAGTTCCTAAAACTGGCCTTCAGCTTACTTTGTAACACAAGCTTGCTGTCCTGTTCAGTAAGCAAACAGTGTATGAATAACAGCCAGCCCCATATACTGAAGAAAGTGCTACTGAAAATTTCCCTCGTGCGCACAAAAGCAACTGATGCAAATAGTGGAGAAAACAAACTGAAGAAAACAAACTAGTGAGAGCCAGCAACTGGTATTTATATACAGCACACACAAATATTTATATCCCAAATGCAAAAACAAATTTTCTAAATGTTCACATGTAGGAGGGGGAATAGAAAATCCTGGAGATTCTTAAAAATGGATAAGAAACAAAAATTCCTGTGCAAATTTACCATTTAGACAAATTTATTCCCAATCATATATTGAGTACAAACTGAACAAATGAAGATTTAAGAGTGAAATTAAAATTTAAAAATATACCTTTTCCAATCCATTATTCATGAAACAACTTCATGTGATACATGATTTTACACTAAAACTAAATAAGTTGGAACAGGAACAAGGATAAAATAGCAACATTTCAGCAGGGAATAACATTTGTTTTTCAAAATTAATAGAATTACCAAATTTATCAAACAAAATGATTTTAGCTATGAATCAGAACGTGGACAAAAAGCTTATGTTGGGACTTATTTAAAATTCTGTGGCTGTTCTGAACTTCAGTGGAAATATTTTGGTCATCCCCGATGTGCAATGTTTGTATGGACTGCAATCCAAGCCGCATTTTCCTTTGGTAAATATTAGAGAAATTGGATTAGTAGCATACTTTATTTAATACCAAATTCAATCAATACTTTCTACAGTGAAGGAATCAAAAAACTAGATTATAGCAGGTAATTTGAAACAATACAAATGGATAAAATTTTATCCTTGAATCATTGTAAAAATGTAAATGCAACTTCGGAGGCAACAGAAGGCACCAAATGCTTTGCAATAGATTTATTCAATAAGTGCATTTCATTTACCAAAATCCATCAACTGACTCTTGGCTCTATTTTGGGCAACCCAAACAAAAGTATGGATAATTAAGCAATATAGTATTTAATAATTAAGTTTTAAGTAACAAAAACAAAATATTACATTAGTAACAAACCAAAAGAATCCTATAACATGTTGCAAATCAAACTGGTCAAAATAACTACGAAGAAACTACAACAGTGATAAGTAAACAGTTTCAGCATTCTTACCCAATGCATGAGACTGATATTATAAGGTCACACAAATATCCTTACAGCAGAGGTAGGAAAATGTTGCAAATGTTGTCACATTATAGATCAGTGTTGGAGGATAAAGAAAATAGCTGAGAAAGTTGATTTCTTCCAGGAAAGCAGAGCAAAGCAGAAGTTATGCACAAATCATAACTTATTCCAGGTGTACAGTGAAATATTGGGGAGGAAAAGAAATCACATTGTATTGGAACAATCATAATAAGTGTTCAGATTTCATTACAACAGAAATAGTGTGTTATTGACATGCCCATAAACAGGCTTTAAACTGGCTTAAAGAGCTTTGCAAGCTCTTAACTTCCATAAAATTGGAATTTGTACAGATGGAAATGTGGAAGAGCAGAGTATGAATTGGGGAACATCATGATAAATTGCTCCTTTCTTCGTGATATTACAATGCATAATTTGTATCTTTTCTTCACCTTTTAAACTTGTTATAGTACTTTTTGTTCTCATAACCTATTTATATCGCAACCCAGCTGCCAGAGTGAACTCTGCAACATAGAGGGGGGAAGGCACGAGCCTCTGAGGTACCGTTTCAATGGATGACAGGTAAATTACTTGTAATTGTTCGCAAGTCTGTCATTTTATCTTGTAGCATCCTCACTCATGGCTGAAAAAAATATTTTTTTAAAGAAGTAACAGCAGCCACTTACTTAACAATTGAGCAGGATTTTTATTCTGCTGTCCTTATGACTGTGCCTATAATAGAAAGGATTCAATTCTTGCAGCATTTAGAACTTAGTAATGCAAATCCATTTCTCAGAGCTGTTTCACAACATCTGAGGGAGTTTGAATTCTGCATTTCCTTTTAAAAGAAAAATATTTTAAGTAAAAAGATAAAGGAATACGTAATGCTTGATTGATAGCTTTGAAATATTTGAACAGATTTCTGTACACAAATCTACTTTACTGACCTCCATGATAAACAGTCAAGAATGGTTTCCTTTAATGGTAATGTTTGTGTTGCCACTCAGACAGCCATTTATTATGCACAATGGGTGATACTGAAGGTTGATCTATTCCTCCAAAAAACATCACCCAAGGCAGTGGTGCAATATAAATGCAACAGTTCCCTCAGTCAAGGTCTTTCAATTACAAAAATTCTTTCTGATACAAGCATTTTTTTTAAACAAACCAATTGTGTGCTCACCAAAATGAAGAATGGAATAATTTTCATTTTTGGGTACCCACTCTTTTTTTCTCCTGTTCACTCTATCCTTGTCACACCTGTTTTCCCTTTTCATGTTCAAGTTCATCTCCCTTTTGTGCAAGTCTTTCCCCTCTCCCCACATCTTTCTTTCTCACATGCCTTACTACTCTCTCCCAGTCAGAGCTACTCAAGACCCCAGTTCCCACTGTCTGTTCAGCTAAAAGCCCAATTTTCAGACAACAGAAAAATTTATTTTAAGCCAATACAATTTAAACTGCCAAAACATGCATGGTTCATGATACCTACAGCCTCTACACAACTATAGTGTCAAGGCTTAGAAAACACCTTTGTGGGAGAGCAGAATAGAAGTTTAATTTATACATTTCCAACTCCATGGGTTGGATTTTACAGGGCGCCATATACCCCACTCCTCACCACCCCTCCCAACCACCACTGAAAAGTCAGTCGTGAGCCTCCTCACCCAAACACTGGCTGTCCTGCAGCCATGTTATGATGGGAATAGCCTTAATAGTACAGGATGAGATTTTGGCCCCATCTGGAAGTCTTGCCTTACAGCCAATCTGAATGGCCGGCAACTCTGCAGCCCCAGGTTCAAGCAGTTGCCAATGTTGGGGCTACAGGCAGTCCTGAAGAAGAGGAGGGACTGGAGCCTGATGCCTACCCAACTCAACGGAAAATAGGGTAGAGGTCGGGAATGGGTGGGAAGGTGGTGGGAAAGCAACGTGCTTTGTTTCACGAGCCCTCAACCTTCAAATATGTCGGCGGGTGGCCTTAAAATCCAACCCTATGTTAAAATCTAATGGCACTGGATGAGAAATGATAATATTAAGTCACTGTAGTTCATTATAATTTGATAGCAAAGTGATTGTCCTGACACTGTAAAAGTGATCTCATTTTCTTACCATCACCTATATTTGGTGTACAGGGTTTTTTACCCCTACTTCAAATGTATCCAATCTTGAAGATGCTAGCCCTTCACTGAAAAGAGGAACTTTCATCAGTTTTAATTTTTGCTAGGGCAGTGCAGCCAATTTTACAGAAAGGTAGGAAAAGGCATCTAGCTCTGACACAATACACAGTGAAAGTCACAGGTGATGTAATTGTTCTATTTGGGTATAGATTTTGAAGGATTTTCAATGTTTGGAATTTTGTAGCTAATATCTATATGATTATTCCCCTATTGAAAAATGTAAAGCCAAACAGGATTTGATAGCATAGGGATGGGTGTCCTGCAATTTCATCAGTAGAGGGGACTGGAAGGAACTCTATCAGTTTATTTTTCAACAACTTACATTTATATAGCACCTACAATGTAGAGCTTCCCAAGATGCTTCAAAAGGAGCAAACTAGACAAGAACTGACATCAAGCCAAAGGAAGGGATATTAGGACATGTGACTAAAAGTTTGATCTAGGAGGCAGGTTTTAAGGAATATTTTAAAGGCAGAGGCAAGTGGAGAGGGAATTCCAGAGCTTTGCACCTAGAGAACTGAAAACACTGCCACCAATGGTGCAGTGAAATGAAGGGAGATGCATAAGAGGTTCAATTTAGAGGAACAGAGTTCTCAGTGAGTTGTACGGCATGCGGAGGTTACAGAGATCAGGAGAAGTGTGGTCACAAAAGAGTTTAAATACCAGGATGAGAATGGAACTTCAGATGCAGAGCGTAACTTGAATTTAATGATAGATTCAAAAGAACTGAATTGGTTCTTTCCCCAGTAAGAACAATCTGAATTTTAATAACCTAAGTCAGAAAAAGGGGCAATATCATAAAAATGCCCCTTTTAAGATCAAGTCATGTTGAGATCAAGTCAGAACTCACGATTACTTCTTTAAACTTAGTTCTAACATAGTGGAGTGCAGGGGAGGAATGGTCTGAATCGATCATGCCACCTAAGGCTGATACAGAACTTTTTCATGTATGGGAAGCCTCGCAGTTTCATCAAAAGATCCTCAGAAATTCGATATATAGGAACAGACATACTAGCAAGGAATTGCTCAAGATATATTCCTTTCATCAATCTCATCAAACAGCTTGTTACTTTCAGTGCAGCTGTTTCACTATTGTACAAAATCAGAAAGATGATAATCTGCCAGCAAAGTTAATTCTTTTTATTCGTTCATGAGGGGTGAGCATCACTGGCAAGGCCAGCATTTGTTGCCCATCCCTAATTGCCCTTTAACTGACTGGCTTGCTAGATCCTTTCAGAGGGCAGTTAAGAGTCAGCCACATTGCTGTGGGTCTGGAATCACGTATAGGTAGGGATGGCAGATTTCCTTCCCTAAAGGACATTAGTGAACCAGATGGGTTTTTACAACAATCGATGATAGATTCATGGTCACTATTACTGAGATTAGCTTTATATTCCGGATTTTATTAATAGAATTTAAATTCCACCAGCTGCTAGGGTGGGGGTTTGAACCTCTGTCCCCAGAGCTTTAGCCTGGGCCTGTGGATTATTCTTCTACAGACATAACCAGTACACTGCCATCTTCTTAAATTCCTTACTTTAAGGCCTTGAAATTATATTGTGCAGTAATAATGTACAAATACTGTGCACGTATGTTCATCCTCTATCAGCAATTTAATTTCAAGTAAATTTGTTAATGCACAGAAGGGAATTAAGGAACTCAAAAGAATAATTAAACTTACACCTGTATGACAAAACCAAACAGGTAAACGATGAGCAGCATTTTACTGTCAGGAATATGCCCACCATCACAAAATTATTGAGAAGAATTTAACAATGCTGTCCACAATGCCTTCACCACTCCATGAAAAATGCTAAACTTTCTAGTTACAAACGTTTTACAATAGCTCCAACCTATAATCAGGCAAAACAGGGATGGTGAAAATTGCTGGAAAATTCCAATCTAACATGTTACAATTGATAATGTCCCAGATTTCAAGAATGAAACTGTAGCTGTTTGGGAAGGTGCAGAGAAGACTTATCTCCTATTGTACGCTGCAGTAGTCAGCCTTTCTCATCAACCATTCTTCCCTTTAGACACCATATTAAATCAGACGATACCAAAGGATTAATGTTTCAGCAAATCATTGAACACAGAACAGCTGCGCTCTCTCACTTGAAAGAAACTGGAGTTTGATGCAAATCAAATCAGACATCCATATGAAAACAGCTGCTTTTCGTGCTCTAAATCTATCCCAACATCTGAAGCAGGATTTGAGGTAATGCAAATTCAGGTTTGTGATTCAAACTAACTCTCCCAGTAATGATACATTACAAACCAAAAGAGCATCGTAAAATGATGCAAATCTCCATGATTGAATGCAGTAAAAAGCGTGGTAACTGGTTAAAATCCTCCAGCTTTGTGCATATGTGATGAAAACACATAAGCTATGACCTCACACTCCACAGAAGGTATGTTTAGGGTGGTAGCTTTTTGTGTAGAAGTGTGTGTACTTATTTTGCAAAAAGACTTTTGTTGCTTAGCTTATGCGTGTTGTTTTCTTGTGCCAATTTAAATACTTTGGTGACTTGGAAATTAACATTTTCCTTGTGTGTTGTGGCTTTAAGTTTAATTGAGGATATTGACAAATTCCTTTAGTTTTTCTTCTGTGCAAGTCAAAATACCCCATATGCCAACACAAATACAGAAAGTAATTTTACTAAGTGCCTGCAGCACCTAATAAAGGAGATAGTAAGAACAAAAAAGTTCCTGAAAATCAAAAAGTAGCCCCCAAGAAAGCCAAAAAGGGCTCTCAAAAAAAAAAAATTTGACTCTTGTCGGTACGCTATCTGCTAATAGAGAGAATGCAAAATATCACACTAATACCACAGGTTCATCAAGTGCCTAAACCTTCAGAAAGTCATCACCACGTTTAAGAGTCTCGGCACAAAGCTACTGAGAAATCTAAGCCTGTAGAATATGTTTGCC